>NW_008357929.1:9491987-9530926 GCF_000622305.1 Nannospalax galili
ACTATATCTACTGCCCCAAGACTAACTGTATTTATCTTTTTAAATTTTGTCAATCTGAATGATGAAAATTATCTTCTTTTAACTTTCCCCCAATGATGTATGAAATGATTTCTCATGTTTGACCTTTTTTCTTTTCTTTTCTTTTCTTTCTTTCTTTCTTTCTTTCTTTCTTTCTTTCTTTCTTTCTTTCTTTCACACTATGTAGCCCAGCCTAGCCTCAAACTCACAACTCTCCTGCCTCTGTTTCCTGAGATCTGAAACTACAGGCACCATACCCAATGGGGCATGGCGGAAGAGTGAAGAAACACGCTCTGTCCACCAATTAACCCCACAACTCGAGGGAGTCGACTGGTTACAGAAACAGGATGCAGATAATGAGGGAGGGAGCAGGGAGGGAGGGAGGGAGGGAAGGAGGGAGACTAGTAAAGAGGAGGAATATGCATATCTTTTCTGGATAGGTGAAGATCTTCCAGGAATGCAGGTGTCATCTCTGTGCTGCCTTCAGAATCTGGTGTTTTCAGTCATGGTGGCTGGTAGATACCTTTAGCCTTGAAGTGGGGAGAGACAGACTAGGTAAGTCAAGGTCAGGTTAACCTGACTTATAGTTTTGGAAAGAACATTTCCCAAATGATAAACATGTTTACATGAAAGTTGAGTAGAATCTGACCCAAAGGCTAAGGCAGCAAGGGCAACAGACACACTATGAGGACAGACATGCCAAGTGTTTTCATGCAGTATTTACAAGTGAACATGCAGTATTTCCAACACAAGCAGACTTCATGCTGTTAAAAGGTAACCTAGGCAACTGTTATCATCTTAACCCACACAGCAGAGGTGTTATTCAAAGCAAAGATAGTGGGAGATTAATGATGTTTTGGCCCAGCTGTGCCACTGACAAAATTAGTGATCAGCTAAGAGCAAGTGAAGCCACGGATTTATTTAGGTTTTTCCTTGGTAACAATATGGAAAGTTATTCTGTTACATGTGCTACAAGGGTTTTCTACCAATCTGTCCTTTTTTTTTAGATTCAGTCATTAAGATTTGTTTTATTTTTAATTTTTTTATTTATTATTTTTATTTGTGGGTATGTGTGCATGCATGTGGGTGACCATGGAGATCAGAGGCTATAGATTCTTTGTTACTAGAGTTACAGGTGGTTGTGAGCTGCTTGATATGGGTGCTGGAATTGAACTTGGGTCTTCTGAAAGAGCAGTACTAACTCTTAACTGCTGAGTCATCTCTGCAGATCCTCAGGACATTCTTACACACATGTATTAAACTGCTACTATTTTTTTTTTCTCTTGGGCTGTTAGCCTTCCTTTCAAACAACGGTATGACAGCGTAGGAAACAAGAGGCCCATGACTGTCCACTAGTGAACATCCCCCCCTTTTTTGGCAGTGCTGAGTGATGGAACTCAGGTTTTCTAGGTGCTAGGCATGACTACCACTGAGCCATACTTCCAATCCCTCATGATCCCAGCTCCTCTACCAACTGAGCTTCATCCGAAAATGTCAATCGTATGTGACTCAACCTGACATCACCATTTCTTTCGGCGGTGTGAGTGTACAAGGCAGTGTCTACTCCATACATAATGAAGTATCACTCTGTTGCACAAAAAGCCACTTGGTCTGAGAGGTCAGAAGAGGCTGTCAGATCCCATAGGACTGGAGTTATGGACAGTTGTTAGCTGCCATGTGGGTGCTGGGATTCAAACCCCAGTCTTCTGCAAGAACAACTAGTGTTCTTAACCGCAGACCCATCTCTCCAGCCCCAAGATTTGTTTTATTTTTAATTGTCTCTATATATGTGGGGATGCGTCCATGTGAGTGAAGGTGCCCATGGAGTCCAGAAGACGGAATTGGATCCCCTGGAACTGGAGTTACAGGCAGTTGAACTGCATGTAGGTGCTGGGAACCAAACTCCAACCTCTGCAAGAGTAACATGAACTTTTAACCACTGGGCCATCTCTCCAGCCCCCAGACTCAGTCATTCTGAAGTAAGATGCAGGGAGTCTGGAACTAGACTGCTGGGTTAATACACCAGCTTTGCCTCCCACTAATGGTGAAGTAAAGCTAGAGGGCTTCTGTAGATTTGCCCTCAGTAACAGTTTCTCCCCTTTGTTCATTTCTAGTCTCAAGGGATTTGAGGTCTAGTAGAACTCAAACCATCTCAGAACCAACCGGTCTTACCTGGATTAGTCACAACGGGCTCCTAGCCCACCACCTTCTATCCTTGGAGATGAGAAGAATGAGCTGTTAGATGATAGTTCGGGCAAAGTTCAACCAGGCTATGTGGCAGTTACACAGGATAACAAATTCTCCTTTCTTTACTTTTACTCTTCATTCTGTTTTGTTGTTGCTGCTGCTGCTGTTTATTGTTTGTTAAATATTTTAAATATTTTATTTATTTTTATTTTATGTGTATGCATGTATTGCCTGCATGTTAGTAAGTGCACCTGTGTTGTGCAATGCCCGCAGAGGACAGAAGAGACTGTCAGATCCCCTGGAACTGGAGTTATGGACAGTTGTTAGCTGCCATGTGGGTGCTGGGATTCAAACCTGGGTCTTCTGCAAAAACAGTGTTCTTAACCACTGAGCCATCTCTCCTGCCCCTGTTTGTTAAATATTTTATTTCATAATTTTTATTTTATGTGTATGAATCTATCGCTTGCATGTAGATAGGGTGTGCCCATGTTGGGCAGTGCCCTTGGAGGTTAAAAGAGGGCATTGGCTCCCCTGGAACTGGAGTTATGGATGGTTGTTAGCTGCCATGTGGGTGCTGGGAACCAGCATCCTCTGCAAGAGCAGCCAGTGCTCTTAACTGCCGAGCCATCTCTCCAGTCCCTGTTTGTTTGTTTGTTTGTTTGTTTGTTTGTGTCTCATTAAGTAGCCACAGCATGTCTGAAACTTGCTTTGTAGACCAGAATGGCCTTGAATGCATAGAGATCTGCCTGCCTCTGACTCCTGTGTGCTAGGATTAAAGGTATGCATATGTGGCTTACTCTTCATTCTTAAAAGATTTATTTTTTATGTGTATGTGTGTGTGTATGTGCACCATGTACATGCAGGTGCCTGCACAGGCCAGAAAGGGATGTCAGATCCCCTGAAGCTGGAGTTATAGGCAGTTGTGAGCTTCCCATAGTGCTGGGAACTGAACTCAGGTCCTCTGCAAGAGCAAAGACTGCTCTTTCCTGATGAGCCATCTCTCCAGCCCCTTCACTTTTTATTCTTGAGAGTTGCTGAAGGGGGAAGATAGGTGTTCTATAGCTTCTTAAAGCTGAATTTGAGTGTTCTTAAGATGCCAGGTAGAGGAATGAGATTTTTCCCTTGTTAATCTTTAAGTGGTCTGATTATTACCTGCTTGTAAGCCTAGCTGTTTACAGATTCCCTGACTGGTTGCAGTTTGTTGTAAATCTCTGGTTTCCAATCATTTACTTATGAAAGAAGACAGTTGAGGATGTGTGAACCAAGTAGCAGAAGGAGTAGGATAGCTACAAAGAGGCACAAAAAAGTAGAAAACTGGATGCCACAATACAGTGGTGCCTGATTCGAGAAAAAGCTAAACTGGAATCGTTAAAATCAAGAGTGAGCCCAATCTGTTCTCAGAACTGTTCTCATCTGATTTCTCTCAGAACTGTTCCTTCAACAAAAGGCATACTATATTTATTTCAGTAGTACGTCTAGCTTTGACGTGGGAAAGGAATGAGGAACTTTGTCTTATTAGGGAAGCATTTGCCTCTTCTGAACCCCATACTGACCCAGAACAGCAAACAAAACACAAACAGATGCTATCAACCTAAGCCCACATGTTTATAACACATACTGTGGACAATTCAGTGCTTCCAATGTCACTGCTTATGGCAATGATAGATGCAGTTATCACACACACACACACACACACACACACACACACACACACTATTCTGGGTCAGGGGCAAGGAAGGAAGGGTCATGAGAGAGCAACAGGGAACAGAGTTTCAGCTAAGCCATGTGTTTAGCTAAACTTGTAAAAGTTGATTACCAAAGGAGCCCAAGGCCTATTAAGATTGTTTAAATTATTTTCCTAAAGGCTACCTAAATTTAAATTAGTTTGTCATACAGTAGAAATGAAGATTATATTAAATGGTTAAAGGTGGATAGTGTTAAATGATCTCAAAACATAAGATTAACTTTGGTTACAAGGCTAGGTAAGACAGGAGGCATTCCCAGAAAAGTCATTCAAGTCATTCCCATAGTCTGGATTAAAAAAAAAAAAAAAAAAAAAAAAACCTCCTTTAGCCATGTTCTAAATGTGAGTGGCTGGACTCTGGTCTTTGGTTTTCCTTATACGGTTTTACTGGTTTTAAAGCAACAGGATGTGTTAGATGTCTATCATTGCACCTAGGAAATCAAAACATGCCTTAGATGTTAAAAAGTCAGGTACTTAAACCTACAGATAAAAATAGCATTATAAGCCATGTGATCACTTATACAAGTAACCCCAGCACTCAGAGGGTGGAAGCATGAGGATGGCAAGTTTGATGCCAGCCTGTCTGTGGTACATGGCAAGACGCATTATAAACTGTAAGGATAAAAAAGTCAAAGCCAGGTGTAGTGGCGCATGCCTTTAATCCTAGCACTCAGGAGGCAGAGGCACATGGATCTCGGTGAGTTCAAGGCTAGCCTGGTTTACATAGTGAATTCCAGGCCAACTGGGGCTACAGGGAGACCCTGTCTCCAAAAGATAAAAAAAAAAAAAAATTATAGAGGCTCTCTTTCCTTGTAAATGGCTCCAAAGGCATGGACCACAGGAAAAGCCAACATACTGCAATCAGTGAAAATAAATAGTTTCTCGTTTTTACCTAAAGGCCTGAGGGCCCTTATAGAGTTATGAGTGACATCCTCTATGTGGTTACTTGATAGGAGAACTTTTCAGCATCTTTTTTCTGGGATATTGCTATGTACCCACCTTCCATGACTGTGAAAAGTCATGAAGTTGAACTACATGTACTTTATGAGATAACAGTGAACCTTCGGGGGTCAGAAGTAGAATGTCATGATTTCATGTAGTAGGCGATCTGAACAGTAGACTGGGAGCCCAAGGCTTGCAGGCAGCAGTTTATTTGTACCACTACAGTACTTAAAAGAGATATTTCTCTAAAGAAGGGCCCCCCAAAAAGAAAAACCTAGCATTTTATGCCCCATGTACAGTTCAATTTGTCTCCCATATATGGTTTTTAATATTTTAAAATATTTTATTTATTTTTATTTTTTGTGTATGAGTGCATTGCCTGCATGTAAATGCACCCATGTCATGCAATGCCCGTGGATGTCAAAAGAGGGCATCAGATCCCCTGGAACTGGCGCTATGGACAGCTGTTAGCCATCATATGGGTGCTGGGAACCAATCCCAGGTCCTCTGTAAGAGCAGTGCTCTTAACTGCTGATCCATCTCTCCAGTCCTAAGCTCATACTTTGAATGTTTATTGCCCAGTGGGTGGCAAAAGTCTTGGGAGGGTATGGAGCTTTTACAAGGCAGAAACTAGCTGGCAGAAGAAAGCCACTAGGGGTGGGCCTCTGAAACTTATCCAGAGACTGATTCCAGTCACTTTCTCTGCATCTTGGTCTGACGTGAGAGTAATCATCCCTGCCTCATGCTCCTGCTGCCGCCAATAAAGATGCCCCATTCTACCTTCCCTGCCAAAAGGTACTGAAATCCCTCTGAAGCCATGAGCCAAAATAAGCCTTTCCTCTAAGCTGTTTTTGTCAGGTATTTTGGTTACAGTGATACAAAGAAACCAATAATAGCTAATGTCTTTTTAAAATATATTTTATTTATTATTTTTATTTTTATTTTATTTTTGTGTGTGTGTCTTTTTTTTTTTGAGATGGAGTCTCCTTGTAGCCCCAGCTGTCCTGGAACTCACTATGTAGACCAGGCTGGCCTTGAACTCACAGTATTTTTTAAATTTTTATTGCATTTTTATTTATTTATCTTGCAAGGGGGTGCGAGCTTTCATAGCAACAGGAAAAGAAACTAATACATTATATAAAACCTTAACTCATATAGTAAGGTTCAAGATGAAAGGCTCAAGATAAAAATTAAGTGACTTAATAGTTGTAAAGTGCTTGGAATAATATTTGACACAGAGTAAATATAATAAAATGTTAGCTATTTCTTATAAACCTTGTGTTTAATATCTTCGGGCCTCTTTCTCTACTACCAACACCAAATTATAGAAATATTCTGTATTTTATGCATTTCCTTATTTCATTCTGTTGATTTAATCCTTAATCAGCTGGATTTTATTTGCTTAATAAGTAAGAAAGATCTAACATTTTAAAAAATGTTTATTATTTTTTATTTTAGGTATATGCGTGTGTTGCCTGCATGTAGGTAAGTGCACCCGTGTTATGCAATGCCCACGGAGGACAGAAGAGGCTGTCGGACCCCCTGGAACTGGAATTATGGACAGTTGTTAGCTGCCATGTGGGTGCTGAGATTCAAACCCTAGTCTTCTGCAAGAACAGTCAGTGTTCTTAACCACTGAGCCATCTCTCCAGCCCCAAGAGATCTAACTTTAAAAAAATATTTTATTTATTTTTAATTTTTATTGAATCTTTGTGTATTTCATACATAACATCTTAATCAACTTTATACCCCCTTCCCCACTGGTACCCACCCACACCCCCACACACACTGGATTTCATACATTCTGCCATTTGTGTTAAGGCCTATCATGTCAAGTTAGTGTCCCCAGACAACCATCAGTGCAAGTTCATCACTGGGATCTAATCAGCCTATCTAGCATCCCTAGAGTCCCTCCCTTTAAGAAGATCAGCTCTTCCTCACCAAGCAGTAATCAGCTGCCAATAATTTTTCGACTAAGATTGGGGCCTGCTGCCCATTTCCACAGTTCTGTGCTGGGTTTTTCTCTGCTTGAGTTTGCATGGGTCTTGTGCATGCTGGTACCATTGCTGTAGGTTCATATGGGAAGGATCCCAGGAGCCTGTAGGATTCCATTTCCATATGGTCATGCACCTCCTCCCTGGCTCTTACAATCTTTCCACCCCATCTTCCGCAATGATCCCTGAGCCGTGGGTGGGTGGATTTTAATATAGGAGTCTTATCCAAGGACCCACATTCAGTAGACTCTTACGCTCTATGTTTTGGCCATTTGTGACCTTCTGTATTCCTGGCCCTCTGTTGCATGAAGGAGCTTCATAAAGACTCATTAGTGTTCTCTTTATCCCTTGTTATTTTTTTTTTTTTTGGTCAGGGTCTCCCTGTAGCCCCAGCTGGCCTAGAACTCACTATGTAGACCAGGCTGGCCTTGAACTCACAGTGATCTGCCTGCCTCTGCCTCCCGAGTGCTGGGACTAAAGGTGTGAGCCACCATGCCTGGCTATTTATCCCTTATTCTATGTTCTGTGAGCCTTAGGTGCAGACATTGCATCATAGATGTGCCATTTAGGCTTGGGTAATTCACAATCTCTGTGTATGACCAGTTGTGGAACTGTGTAATAATCTCTGTTTAAAAAGAAATTTCCGGGGCTGGAGAGATGGCTCAGCGGTTAAGAGCACTGACTGCTCTTGCAGAGGACCTGGGTTCAATTCCCAGCACCCACATGGCGGCTACAAACCTTCTTTTATTCCAGTTCCAGAGGAATCTGAAGCCCTCTTCTGACCTCCGCAGCATTGCATCCAGTTGTGGAACTGTGTAATAATCTCTGTTTAAAAAGAAATTTCCGGGGCTGGAGAGATGGCTCAGCGGTTAAGAGCACTGACTGCTCTTGCAGAGGACCTGGGTTCAATTCCCAGCACCCACATGGCGGCTACAAACCTTCTTTTATTCCAGTTCCAGAGGAATCTGAAGCCCTCTTCTGACCTCCGCAGCATTGCATGACATGGGGGCACTCACATACATGCAGGCAATACACTCATACACATAAAATAAAAATAATAATGCTGTGAAAAGAAGCTTCTTTGATGAGTGGTGACTGGGATACTTGTCCGTAAATATAAGGATCCATGTTTTGCTCATAGTAAGAAATTATTATACTTGTCTAGGGATGTGACAGTTTTGGGGTTTTCTCTAAGATCTATGACCTCTCCAGCTATGTGTATTTAGCTAGGTTTACAGTACCACACATGAGTTTCCTCCCACTGAGTGGGCTTTAAGTCCAGTTAGGTAGCTGTTGATTACCCCCAAGATGAAAGTCTCACTACTGCATCAATATCATTTGCTGTGCTGGTCACTGATGTGATTATTAGGCCTTGAAGCTGGGATTGGACCATCAACTGATGCTCTCCCTTACCAGCTTGTGTAGTGCTCTCCAAAGCTATAAGAGCTAGCCTTCAGGGGAGGTGGCTCCCAGGCCAGTTCCAGCTCCATTGCTCCAAATCCTGTGTTCAAAGTATGCCCTGTCTTCACCAATAGAGTCTTACCTTCAAGTTCTGGGAGGCAATCAAGGGCTGTGGCAATAGCCTATGTAATTTTGGGAGTCTCTTGGACTACCCTAGCCAACAACTCAAAGGAAGGTTTCTCCTGTTTCTTGTTATGTAGCTTTCAGCTATACACATGGACTCATGTAGAGATACTGTATGTGTAATTTTTTCAGTAGGTTTTTGGGCTAATACAATTCCCTCCGATTTTTAATACTAGTTAGACATTATCTCTCCTCTCTCTCTCCCTATAAAACCCTCCCTCCATACCCTCCCCATTTAAAGTATCCTCATTTTCCCCAGTTCTCCCTTGGTAATTCCTGTCTGTTATGATCCCACCTCTCCTGAGTTCCTTCTTCCCATTTATCCCCATAGCTCTTTGTACAGCCTTCCCTCTCCCGCTTCCATTTAAATACCCCCATTTTACACATTTCTCCCTTAGTAATACCTGTATCCTACTGTTCTTCTCTCTCGGGTTCCTTCTTTCCCTTTACCTCCCTGATTACTCTCCATTTTCCTAATTCCTACGGTTACATCAGGATATATACTCATATATAAGGATTTATGTACTAGGATCCACAAGTGAGGGAGAACATACGTTGTTTGTTTTTCTGAGTCTGTGTTACTTCACTTAGTATGTTTCCAGTTCCATCCATTTACCTGAAAATTTCATTATTTCATCTTTCTTTACCACTGAGAAGACCTCCACTGTGTAAATGTACCACATTTTCATTGTCCACTCGTCAACTGGGGGACACTTAAATTGCTTCCATCTCTTAGCTATTTTGAGAAGATCATCAACAAATATGGTTGTACAAGTGTCACTATAACAGGATGAGTTCTTTGGGTATATGCCAAGAAGTGGTATAAACAGGTCATATGGTAGGTTCATTTTTAGTTTAAGAGTTCTCCACACTGCTTTCCATAGGGGTTGAACAAGTTTGCAGTCCCACCAGCAATGGTTGAGCATTCACCTTTTTCCATATCCTCTCCAGCAAATTTGGTATCATTTGTTCTCTTGATCTTAGCCAGTCTGACTGGGGTAAGGTAAAATCTTAATGTGGTTTTAATTTGTATTTCCCTAATTACTAATGATGTTGAACACTTTTTTTTTTTGGTCTTTTTGAGACAGGGTCTCTCTTTAGCCTCACCTGGCCTGAACTCGCTATGTAGACCAGGCTGGCCTTGAACTCACAGAGATCCACCTGCCTCTGCTGGGATTAAAGGGGTGTGCCACCAAGTCTGGCACAATGTTGAACACTTTTTAAGATGTTTCTTAGACATCTTTTTTTTTTGTCTTTTTGAAGCAGGGTCTCCCTGTAGCCCCAGCTGTCCTGGAACTCACTACGTAGACCAGGCTGGCCTTGAACTCACAGAGATCCACCTGCCTCTGCCTCCCAAGTGCTGGGACTACAGGCATGCGCCACCATGCCTGGCTTACATCTTTATTTCTTCTTTTGAGAATTCTGTTCAGATCTTTAGCTCATCTTTTAATTGGGTCACTTGTTTCCTTGATTGTTTGTTTTTTGAGTTCTTTATATATTCTGAATGTTAAACCTCTGTCAGATGTGTCCTTTCCTACACCTCTATCTTGTAGGTTATTGTCAATGTTTACTTCTAACAGTTTCAGATTATTATTATTATTATTATTATTGTCTTTTTGAGACAGGGTCTCTCTGTAGCCCCAGCTGGCCTGGAACTTGCTATGTAAACCAGGCTGGACTTGAACTCACAGAGATCTGTTTGCCTCTGCCTCGCAAGTGCTGGGACTACAGGCGTGCACCACTATGCCCAGCAACAGTCACTGCTGAGTCAATTCTCCAGCCCAAGAGAGATCTAACTTTTGTCCCTTGGTGGATAGCCAGTTGTGCCAACCTTTTTGGGTTTGTTTTTATGCATGTGTGTTTCTGTGTGCTCATATGCATACATGTGTACATGTGTGGGTGCACATACATATGAGCAACATGCTTATGGAGGCTAGATGTTGGTACTGTTTTCCCCTATGGTTATTCACCTTTGTGTGTACCTGTGTGCATGTGCATTCATATATGTGAATTGGGGTACATTCTGCCACAATTTGTGTGTGCAGGTCAGTGTACAACCTGGGTGTCAGTTCTTGTCTTCCACCTTGTTTGTGAGAGGATCTGTTTGTTATTTGCCATTGCGTACAGCTTGACAGCTGGTCCAGAAGTTTCTGGGGATTCTCCTGTCTCCACCTCCCATCTTTCCATAGCAGCACTGGGATCCTACACACTTTTATTACCATGCCCAGCTTTTGCAGGGTTCTGGGGACTCTAACTCAGGTTCTCACATTTATACAAAGACTTTTACCCATTGAGCCATCTCCCTAAGCCCTGCACCTTATTTTTGTGTCAGGGCTTTCAACGAACCTGGAGCTCATTGATTTACTAGACTAACAGGCCAGTAAGCCCAAGGAGCCTCCCATCTCTGCTTCCCCAGCACTGCTCCCAGTGACTACTAGGAATTTGAACTCAGGTCCTCATGCTTGCATGGTGAGCTCTTTACCAACTGAGCTATCATCCAGCCTCTGTTGTTTTGATATTGTGACAAATGTATAGACAATGGGAGGGGCGTGCCATCTTTATAATGTCGGGCTTCCCCACTCATTCTTTCTGGCCTTCTTTAACATCTTTCCAAAGTTGTCTTTATATTAGAACCTTTTTTTAAATTGCAGTTATGTCTGTGTCCCCCCACCACTGTGCATGCACAGACACACAGACACACATGGAGGTCAGAAGACAACTTACAGAAATTAGTTCTCTCCTTCCACCAAGTGAGTCCCTGGAATCCAACTCAATTTGTCAAACTTGACATAGGTGCTTTTATCCACTAAGCCATCTCAAGATTTCGTGTCCTACAGGGTACTATTTTTCAGTCCCAGTCCCAAGAACTCCTTATTATTTTGTTTTGTTGTTTTGAGGGGTAGTGAGTGTGTGTGTGTGTGAGAGAGTCTCAACAAGCCCAAACTAACCTCAAACTCAATGACCTTGAACTTCTGATCCTCTGTGCACCACCATGCCTAGTTTTAAAGGTGCTTGGGATCCATTCCAGGGCTTTTATACAGGTTAGGCAAGCATTCTACCAACTGAACTGCATCCTCGGTCCTCCAACAGCACTGTAAAGATTGCATTACCTTTTTTTTTTTTTTTCCAGAGCTGAGGACCAAACCCAGGGCCTTGTGCTTGTGAGGCAAGCGCTCTACCACTGGGCTAAATCCCCAACCCCAAACATTACCTTTTCCAAAGAAAGATTTTATTTTTTATATGTATGAATGTTTTCAAGTATGCATGTGTACCACATGTGTGTGTACCTCCTGTTGGAGGCCAGAAGGTGGCATTTATTTACGTATTTATTTATTTATAAATAAAAATTTATTTCCACCGGGCGTGGTGGCGTATGCCTTTAGTCCCAGCACTTGGGAGGCAGAGGCAGGCAGATCTCTGTTAGTTCAAGGCCAGCTTGGTCTACATAGTGAGTTCCAGGACAGCTAGAGGGAGACCCTGTCTCATAAAGATCAAAAAAAAAATTATTTCCTACATGTATGACTGTTTGCAAGTATGCATGTGTACCACATGCATGTGTACCTCCTGTTGACCATGGAGGCCAGAAGGGGGCATTAGATGCCCTGGAACTGGAGCCACCATGTGGGTTCTGGAAACTGAATCCAGGTCCTCTACATGAGCAGCAAGTGTTCTTAACCACTGAACCAATGTTTGGCCTTTGTCATACTTGAATAAAAGCCATTCATGAATCAAAAAAGAAAAAACTTAGTATAACCTAAGAGTAAACTTAGGTGGGCATAGTGGCACAAGCCTAAGATCCCAGCACTCAAGGAAGCTGAGACAGGTGGAATGCCAGGCAAGTCTGCACAGTGGTGGTGGAGGAGGGGGGCAAGAAGGACATGGGGAGGAGGAAGGAGGAAGGAGGGGGTAGGGGGGGAGGGATAGAAGGGGAGCAATTGGTGGGCAAGGTCTATATTTGAAACTTAAAGATGATCTGAGACTATGTCTTATGCATATTGCTTTTGTCACATGGAAAACTTGAGGGAGCATTATGAAATTGCTCATTTGGGGGAGATGGGGGATACAAGGAAGAGAGAGATGAAAAGAAGAAAAACCTCTAAGTCCAGACATGTCAGTCACCCTCCTCCCCTCACCCAGTATCACTCTAGAAGTTAGACTGTCTGACATGGCCTTTTTTCTCTCCCATTCTGGCAGTCATCACGTCCCTTGGCTGGTTTATCCCTAGCAGTACTGTGCCACTCTTTCCACTATCCAGGGTACCTAAAAAGAAAGCTTATCATGTTTTCCTCAGGTGAAAGATAAAAGAAAATAAAACAACGCATAACCAAATCACTCCTGGGCTGGGGTTGGGGACAGAGCTTGGTAGTTGAGCACTTGCCTGGTATGTTTAAGGTCCTAGGTTCAATCCTTAGGCGACTGAACTAAATGGAAAACTTTTGAGTTCTTCGGGCTTATTCTTTCTCCGACTATAAGAAATCCTCCAGTCTGCTCTGGTCCTCAGCCCACTCTCCCTGGCCAGCCATCTAACCCACAAGCACTTTAGAACAGGATGTGCCTTGCCTTCCTCCCTCTTTCAGATGTCCTTTCTCCCCTTCTGCCCATCCTTCAGAACGATTGTCCTCAAATCTCCTTTCCTCTGGACTGGCTGCACTCTCTCCTACCCCCACGCTGGCCAAGCGCTTTTTAGTTGCTGTGTGTTCTGAGTCATACCTCTTTATAGCATTCCTGGGATCACAGTACCTGTTTCATAAATCTCAAGTATCCCAGGAAAGCTAGGCCATGGTAATTCATGTGTGTCCTCCCTAAGGAGGGAGGGAGAAAGGAAGGGATAGATGGAGTGGATGGATACTAGCTGGGATAGATGGGTAGATGAGATGCAAAGTCGAGAAATTTTTTTAAGTGTCCTTGCGAAAATCGAAGACATACACCAGGGGGAGCTGAACCACAACAGTAATGTTCCCGGTCCGCCAAACGAGGCTGCAAGCTCTAGGGTGAGCCGCACGCACGGAAACAAGCATCAGGCAACTGATGCGGCTCCCCCACGTGTGCATGCCCTAGTCTGCAGGCCCAGACAGTGTTTGAGCTCATCCCACCGCCCCCTCCACCCTCCTCGCCCGCCTCCACCTCCACCGAGAAAGCAAACAAAGGGGAGGGACCCCTGCAGGGGCTATGGATACCGAAAGCCAATCGGAGGACTCTTCATCTCCTGGAAGGCAGCCGCCTCCATTTGCAGGAGCCCAATCTGCTTACAAGGACTTAGGAGGGGCGGAGGGAAGGGCAGGGCCTCGCTGGAGTCGGGACGCGAGCGGGAAGGACTCTCCTACTGGGACCTCCGGCCGAGGTGTTGGGGGTGGAGCCAGGCTCCTCAGCCTATGAGGACAGGGAGAGCAGGGCCGCGGCGCGCGGGATCCGGCTGATGCTCCTGGCCCTTCCCCGAGACCAGAAGGGAGGGAGAGCCGGCGAGAGAGCGAGGACGCGCGTGCGCAGTGGCGCGGGGAGGAGCAGGGACTTGGCAGCGGGCAAGAGGGCTGCGAGCGAGCCGCGAACCCGGCGGGCGGCGGGCGGCGGGCGCGCGCACCATGGGGGAGAAACCCGGGACCAGGTAAGGGAGGTGGGGCCGTGCAGCCGGGCGAGGGCGGCGGCTCGCGGCGGGTGCCGGGATGGTCTCCAGACAAGGGCATCGGGGAGAGAATCCAGGGGCCGGACGCCTGGGTCCCTAAGGGGTAGCCATCGGGGCGGCAAGCCTAGGTCCTTGAGGATAATGGGAGGGGGTGGTGAATGCCTGGGCGCCTGCAGAAAGCCCGAGCTGATGGCGATCGAGAAACACACGTCTGAGTTCTCGCACCGATGTAGGAGTCGGACGACTGGGTTCTCTGTGCAGGCTGTGATGCAGGGGCGGAGGAAAGAGGAGCAGGTGGCCGGCCCCGAGGGTTTGTGTACCCGGAGACTGGATGCTGGGAAAGGATTCCCCTAGACTCATGCCCAGCCAGTGGAAAGCCTCCTGTCCAATATCCCACAGGCAGTCTGGTTGCCCCCACCTGTCCCGAGGGCAGCTCTGCTACCAAACTTCTGCTGGTCCCTAGGTTGCTAAGAGCAACAACTTCACCTTGAGGGAGTGTGTAGGGACCTTCCCTGAAACTGGGCTGTATTCCTGCCCTGGGGTGAAGGAGAGGTGCTATCTGCCCTGGACACACGTCCACTCCCCGGATGTTTTCTGTGCAATCGAGTCTCCTTCCTTCCACTGACACCCGAGTTCTCTTTTTTGATCTGTAGCAAAATCCACTTCCTGTTGTGACCCAGCACCGTCAAGAGGGCAGGGGGTGAATGCTCGAGTCCTAGGGGAGTAGGAGCAAAAGCATAAGTTGGGACTGTGTCCCTCCAGCCAGAGAGGACCAAGAATAAGGGCCTGATCCTCATCTGTCACTTGGGATCAACCTCACCACTCCCACTACCCATGGGGTATGTGAATACCAGGCTTCTAAGTATCAAGAGACCAGTATCTGAGTGAGATGATAAGAGGGAAGATTGGCCTCCTGGATTTGGGGTTAAACACCCCAGAGAAAGGGGAAGTCACTGACTTGAGGGAGGCCCCCAAATCTCTATCTGGTGGTTCAGGAGGGGGAATAGATGGACCAAAGAGACTGCTGACTTGGCATAATTCCCTCCACTCTCATCAAATTCTAGGCCACAGGAAACGGAGAGAATAGCAGGAAATGCAAAGGGGTATCTGCTTCAGCTGCCCCACCAACCACCCCCCTCACTGGGTACCTCCCTGGTAGTTCCCTCCATGGCCAGCCTCAGTATGTGCATGCTTCTCCTCCCTAACCTGGCAAAAGGTGGCTGGGTAGGATGTAGAGGGTTAGGTGCCTTGTAGTTACTTCAGAGCAACTGACTCAGAGTCACACTGTGGCTATCACAGCCCTCTTCCAGGACTCCTATTGGAACAAAGGAAAACCAGAAGTGGAAGAAAGCCTAGGTGATGCCCTAGCTGTGGGCAGAAGATAGGGTGTTTGTTCTTGCTGCCTCCATGTCCATATTTACCGTTATTGTTTGAGGATACTCAGGGGTGCCCCATACGTTCTGCCATGTGACATATGGACAGCTTGGCCTTTGGAAAGGAAGGGACAAGTGAAGTTGTTCTAGCAGAAACTAAGGCAGTGGAGTTGGAGGAAGAGTGGGACACTTGGCAGGATTTCAGTTTGTTATCTGGGGACCCTTTCTAGAGTTTCTGCTGAGGCAGAAGGTAGAAGAGGTAGAATGGTCTTCAAAGAACAAGCCCATGAGGGGCCAGAGCACTGGGGTGACCAAACAGTTTCCTACCCTCCCAGCAGTGGGTGGAGTCCAGGCTTAGTTGTTTCAATGCTTGAGTAGAAAATCCCCTTAAACTTGACAAACTGTCAAGGCCAGTTACAGTTGCAGAGGGTACTTTTAATAGTTTAGTGACTAAGAGCAGGGACTTGGGGCCAGACTGCCTTAGTTTCTATGAGTTCCATCATGTACATTCTCTGTGACCTTAGACAAAATTCTTGACTTCCCTTTGCTCTGGTTTCCTCACTTGTAAAATGGGGATATTTGGATTTCAGTCATTGAGTTTGTGTTAAATAACATACTTGAAACACTTGGAACAATTCTAGGAACCAGAGTACTTACCCAATAAATGTTAGCCAGCATTGTCATCTCTGCCATACGGCTGTTACTGTGTTGGGACACCTAACTGTACAAGGCCCCTGAGGCTCACAGTCTAAGAAGAGAGACAGCTGATACATAGCTATAGCTCTTTGTATTGTCACATCACAAGTAAAATACAAACAAGATGTGAAAGGAACAAAATAAGGGGGTGGGGTGATTGAAGTCTAGGCTGAGTCTGCATGCTAAAGGAGATGATATCTGAGCTAAGCCTTGAAAGACATGGATTTTTTTTCAAGCTGCTGAGGTCAGAGATGGGGACAGTGGATATTCATGGAATAGAGTCAGACTGGGTAGTACCTTTAGTAGAAACCATCTAAGGGGCAAAAGTTAAGGCCACTGCTCCAAGAGTCACCCCAAGTGTCACTGAAGCTAAATGTCAAATGAAAAGTGGTACATTCTGCCCAGCATGGTGGTGTGTCTTTAATCTCAGGCAGAGGCAGGCAGATCTCTGTGAGTTTCAGGCTAGTCAGGGCTACATGATGAGACCCTATCTCAAAAAGAAAATGTTAAGTCTGCCCCGGCATGATGTCACCGTCCAGTTTAGATCCTGTGTATGGGAGGTCCCCTGGATAGCTCTTGAGGCAATCAGTGGACATTACTGTAGAGGGAAGGGGCAAGTTAGGGTAGACCAAACACAAAAGCAGCAAGCCTTTGCCCTACCCTGACAATTGACTTCAAGGGGCTGCCTTATGAGAAATATGAGAGACCTTATAGAAAAAAGTGGAAGGGGGTAGATCAGAGATCCTGGTGTGGTGGTCTCTGCTGAGTCTAAGGGAGGCAGTGGGGTCTCCCTTTCTGTTTTGTTAGGGTCTTCAAGAAGTCGAGCCCTAACTGCAAGGTGAGTCACCCTCAGTGCTTATCCTTTTGATCCTCCCTGGGCCCTATCAAAGCCCAACCTACCCCTAGATGATCCCCAACCCCTAGCTCCCCACTTCCTGTGACAGCTAAGAACAAACTTCCTTCCCTCATGAAGCCCCTTGCCACAGCCTGAGCAAGCCACAGGGCTGGGTCGGAACAGGGCTAGGTCCCTAGGCAAGCCTATAACTCTTAGGAGCCAACCCAAAGAGCCTGGGGTTAGGAAAAGTTAACAACCCTCCAGGCTATGGCCTGTTTATCTCAGAGCCCTTTGTGGGGACAGCTGCTAACCGGTTGGTCTTGCAGAGCCCTCCCTGATGACAAGGGAACACACAGGGATACACACATATACATCTATCCCTGACTGGTGGGCAGAGGTGTGAAAATGATAGAGCAGTAGCTAAAAAGCCTAAGAAAGCTTCATTGGGTAGTCTGCGAAACCCTGCCACCCTTACCTTCTAATGCTACTGGGAGAAACTCCTTCCTGAGAGCCCAGCCAAGGGAGCTCCGGGCAGGGTAGCCACCTTTGAGGGCTCTGATTGCTTGCCATCGTCCTCCCCCAATCTTCCCTGTGACCCTTGACGTCCTCAGCTCACCGTGTACTTGGGCAAACGTGACTTTGTAGATCACCTGGACAAAGTAGATCCTGTGGGTAAGTTTCCCTAAGGGGACAGCTAGTTCCCCAAGAGGGGAGGAGGTTCCTGGGTACAGGAATGGGGACAGGCCCTTTCCAGAAATGAGCCCTATGTCCTTTTCCTAGATGGTGTGGTGCTCGTGGATCCTGACTACTTGAAGGACCGCAAAGGTACTGGCCCTAAGTCCAGGAGCTGGAGGGGAGGTAGGAGGAGGAAGAAATTAAATGGGCTGGCATTGGTAGGGTACCCCAGAGAGATGGAAGGCTGAGGCAAAAGCAGGAAGTAGGATAGAGGGAGGTCTGTCCTGCTGAGGAAGGTTCTGGGCTGCTAGGTATTGGGTGAGATGAAGGGAGGGCATTCTAACCACCACTTGACCCTTTCCAGTGTTTGTGACCCTCACCTGCGCCTTCCGCTATGGCCGAGAAGACTTGGATGTACTGGGCTTGTCCTTCCGCAAAGACTTGTTCATTGCTACCTACCAGGCCTTCCCCCCGATGGCCAACCCGCCCCGGCCCCCTACCCGTCTACAGGACCGGCTGCTGAAGAAGTTGGGCCAGCACGCCCACCCTTTTTTTTTCACAGTGAGGATGCCCCCCACACTCTGCAGGACATGGGGTCTGGGACTGTTTGGGGTTGACATGGAGTAAGGCATCTGTTACCAGTTGATCTGGGATAAAGTAAAGGAGGGGACCTAGGTTCACCTCCCTTTAAGGACTCCCTGCCTTCAGGCCAACCTCCTTCCTGGGACCCTCTTCTCCATTTTCAATCCTCAAGTGCCCTTTCTTCCATTCCTGGAGGGACTGAAGCCTCCCCATTTCTCTGCCACAGATACCCCAGAACCTGCCCTGCTCCGTCACACTGCAGCCAGGACCAGAGGACACAGGGAAGGTATGGGAGGAATATCTCTGAGAGTCCAGCTGGAAGGTGAACTACAGGGGTGGCCTGAGGACAGGGAAGTGTCCCCATGGACATTGGTGTGTATGGTGTGGTCAATGCACATGCAACATTACCTCCTGCTCTCTGACTTGCATGACCTGGGTATGGGGGTTCCTCTACATACTGCTATGAGCCATGTCAGGTGCTACATGGAGACAGCAGAGCAAGACAGACCCTATGCTCCTCATACCATGATGAGGCAAGAGTTCATGTTCGAGGGGAGGGAAGCAAGGAGGAAGGAAGGGGAGTGGTGGAAATGGTGACAGGAGCCTTGGGTAAGACTTGGCCTTTTCTCCCCCTTCCCAAGGCCTGCGGGGTAGACTTTGAGATTCGAGCCTTCTGTGCCAAATCACTAGAAGAGAAAAGCCACAAAAGGTGAGGGAAACAACCTTCTCTGGGATTTAACCACTTCCTCCCTGCTTCAGGGAGCCCCTCTGTGGGAAGTGGGAATCAGTGTTTGGGTATCTGGAGCCTGACCCTTCCCCCGCTCCTTGACCCAGGAACTCTGTGCGACTTGTGATCAGAAAGGTACAGTTTGCCCCAGAGACACCTGGTCCCCAGCCCTCAGCTGAAACCACACGCCATTTCCTCATGTCTGACCGGCGGTCCCTACACCTAGAAGCGTCCCTGGACAAAGAGGTGGAGTATGAGTGGGTGACACAGTTGCCACTAGTCAGGCCAGATCCTGCGGGGAGGGGCAAAGCCACAGGCAAGATGGTGGTTTCTTTTTAAAAGGCAGTTTCCATGCTGGGGTGGAGCCGCTATGGGCTGGGGGTGGGGGTGGGGCAGAGCAGCTTCTGTTAGGGAGCACACCAAGAAGGGGACCAGCAGAAGACAAGTGCAAGTCATGCCATCCCCTCCCTTCAAAAGCTGTACTACCACGGGGAGCCCCTCAATGTCAATGTCCACGTCACCAACAACTCTGCCAAGACCGTCAAGAAGATCAGAGTCTCTGGTAGGAGGCGGGGTGGACACGGGCTTGGGGAGGAGATCCTGGTAGGAGGCGGGGTGGACACAGGCTTGGGGGAGGAGATCCCTGCATAAGGGGCGTCTGCTGCCATAGTAGTCCAGGTCATGTCCCAGTGTGGGAGACCTACGAGGGCATAAAGAATTTAGGCGGTTTCAACAGGATATACAGCGCCAATGTTTACTGTAGAAACGGCTGTTGGTCGGGTAGGAGGCTGGGGTGTGCTGCCCCTTGGGGGAGGGCTCATCTCATGTAGTCTGGAGTTGTGGTGCAGTGGTAGTCTGTGCTCTATCTAAAGCCACTCGGTTCCCCGCCCCACAGTGAGACAGTATGCCGACATTTGCCTCTTCAGCACCGCGCAGTACAAGTGTCCTGTGGCTCAGCTGGAACAAGAGTGAGTAGGACACAGGTGTGGGACCCAAGCTTGGGGGTCAGTGTGAGAACACAGGCAGAGTTCTTCATGAGCCGCCTTACCTAGAAGGGTGTCCCTCCATAGCCAGGTGGCTGCAAGCTCTTCATGATTTGAGCAGGTTGAGCCCAAACCTACCCCCTTATAACCTGTGTCCAAAAGGACAGCAAGGGAGAAGATGCTGCCTGGTGGGTAGAAGGTCGTACTTCCCCTAGCCCATCCCCTCCAAGAGTCTCGTCCCCTTGTCCCCTACCTCCCAGTGACCAGGTATCTCCCAGTTCCACATTCTGCAAAGTGTACACCATAACGCCGCTGCTCAGTGACAACCGGGAGAAGCGTGGCCTTGCCCTGGATGGGAAACTCAAGCATGAGGACACCAACCTGGCTTCCAGTACCATGTGAGGGCGGGGCTGGGGGGCTAGGGGACAGGTGACAGGCTTCCATTCAATGCAGGCTGTGGGCCAGGCTGTCCTAGGTGCCAGGGAGGTATCAGTGAACAGAAGAGATAAAAACCTCTTACATTCTCAGAAAGGGAGGACAGGCAATCAGATAAATAGTAAACTATACAGCAAGTATAAGGGACAAGTGTTAAGCAGGAAAAGCATGCAGAGCAGGAGGCATGAAGTACAGAAAGGGGCAGGGTGTGTTGGTTTGCAGTAGACTGGCCAAAGAAGGCGACCACTGAAAAAGGACAGAGAGGAAAGGGGCTTTGTGGATATGCAGGACACAAGGCTTCCAGGCAGAGAGAACTGCAAGCTCAAAGACAGGTAGGATGGTCCCAGTGTATCTGAGGAATCATTCATGAGATGCGATGACAACCATGGCCTTGGGCAGAAGCATCCATGCTGTGCAGCCACACAGGCCCTCATGGTGAGAAGAAACCTCAAGGAGAGAAGTGAGCAAGGAGACCACCTCGTGGAGCACTGTAGTCAGGACTCCAGGGTCACTAGCAGAGATGAGGTCCCAGGAGGGTTCTGAACAAGGGAATGCTGTGGTGACCTGTACTGCCATGGGTAGACAGCTGATGCAGTGGAGCCCCAAAGGTAGGCTAGCTGACAGGATGATGGGCCCTGACCCCAGCTCCCCTTTCAACAATTACAGTGTCAAGGAGGGAGCGAACAAGGAGGTGCTGGGGATCCTGGTGTCCTACAGGGTCAAGGTGAAGCTGGTGGTGTCTCGAGGCGGGTAAGTGGTAAGGGAGCCTGGTCAGGGTCACACTGGGTCTCTTTGGAAGCATAAGGTTGTGGTCATTGTCCTCTTCATGTGGTCTCTGCCCCTCCCCAGGGATGTCTCTGTGGAGCTGCCTTTTGTTCTTATGCACCCCAAACCCCATGACCACATCACCCTCTCCAGACCCCAAACAGGTGAGCACTCTTCCCCACCCTAAACCCCTATAGTGAAGGCCTGAAGCAGAGCCAGTGGAGAAATGCTGGTGCTTCTAGTGCCCACCCATCTGCCCCCTCTGTACCCTTCAGTCATCCAGGAAACAGATGTCCCTGTGGATACCAACCTCATCGAATTCGATACCAAGTAAGAAACACATCCCCAGCCTTATTTTGGTTCTCTTTGGCCAGAGATCCCCATAGCATTCAGCTTTACCTTCATAGGTATTGTTTAGTTTTGAATTTGCTTATTTTCTTGTGGTGGCGGGGAGAGGTTAAAGTATCAAGTCAGATGACAGCCTTATGAGGCTGCCTGTTATCCTTCCTTGTCTCTTATAAATCCCTCTAGTTCATTACTGCTCAAACTCCTGTCCCTGGGAGGGAATGGGAGGAAGGCAAAGTAGGAAGCCCAAAGAAGTGTCGGAAGCCCTTACTTTACCCTCTCCTCTCTACCACCAAGCTATGCCACAGACGACGACATTGTGTTTGAGGACTTTGCCCGGCTTCGGCTGAAAGGAATGAAGGATGATGACTGTGATGACCAGTTCTGCTAGGAAAGGGGCGGGGGGGCTAGAAGAAGGGAGTGGATGGTGCTGGGGGAGGTAGGAGCAGGACCAGGACCCCACTGTCGCTGGGGATAGGGGTTACATCCTCTCCTTCCTCCACCATCCCCTAAGATTAGGCACTGGACCCATTGTTTGTTGAAAGTGGGCATTAATCTTTTAACTACAGCTGTGCTGCCACACACCCCCTCCCCAGGGTGGCAAGCTGTGTTCACACCTAAGTTTTGGCGAGGGGAACACTGAAAATAGTGATCATAGAGGAAGGAGGTAGGAAGAACCCTGACATCTGGCCTCACACCAACATGCCCCTTTAGTCACTCTCTCTGCCTCCTGTTCCTTAAAGATGAGACCCTGTGGGAGCAAGACCATTTTTTTTGTTTCTGAGCATAAGGAAGAAATAAATCTTTTAATAGGCATGAATATGTGTATTTTCTCTAAAGAGTTTACAGTGTGCCCATCCATGATATTTTTTTCTGCATCTGCAGGGCGCCTTATACAACCTATCAATAAATGTTTATTGAATGACTGTGCAGTGCCTGTGTTCCAAGGTAAACCCTGAAACTTGATTTGGTCAGTGCATACTCAGGGGTACAGCTTGGTAAAGCCACAAAGTAAACTTAGTCATTTACAGGGGAAATAATAACTAAGTTCCCTGCAGACTAGATGCTCCTGGTAGCTGGGGAGGGCGGGCTCCTCTCTATTGAGGCTGGTGACATATGACCACATTGTGACCTTGTTGGCTTTGTTTCCACTGTTCCATATGGTTATTAAAGCATTCTACTCCGGGGACTCAGTGGAAACACATCTGCATGCATCACCAGACAGATACCACACAAGTGACATCTCTGTGGTGTTAGTACACAGAAGACAGCTAACAGTCA
This sequence comes from Nannospalax galili, assembly GCF_000622305.1. Classification (NCBI taxonomy): domain Eukaryota; kingdom Metazoa; phylum Chordata; class Mammalia; order Rodentia; family Spalacidae; genus Nannospalax; species Nannospalax galili. The sequence goes on from NW_008357929.1 coordinate 9,514,774, forward strand.
TGCTGCTGTGGGCCTGAGTCCTAGGAGCTACATCCTAGTATGGCTTCTGTGGCATATGTTAGACTATGAGGTTTAGCCAAAGCACTAGATTGGGGAAGGGATTAGCAACATACCACGAACATTTTTCGCCTCTGTCGCATCACCCACTGTAACACCCACAGGTGACCTATCTTAAGGCTCCATGAGCAGTCATGATTTGAGTCCCTACTGTGTCAGGCATGGTATAGGGATGTAGCAGTAGAACACGCATTAAATCATTCCCTGTTTATTGCACTCCCTATGTCCAAGGAGAACAGGAACTGAGGCTACATGACAGTATGATCTAGGCTGGGGAGTGGAGAGGACTTCCCTGGAGCAAGTGACCTTTAAGAGGACAGCTGGAAGGTGAGTTAGGGCTCATGCATTCTGGACCGTGGCAGTTCTACATATGAAGGCTGGAAGGAATCATGTATTTTAGGGATCCAGACCAGGGATTGGAACAGCTAGCCAAAAGCAAGACTGGTCTAAATGAGGCTGGTGAGGCAGATGGCAGTACCTCAAATGGACCAAGTCTTATGTTGAAGCTCATGAAATATAATTGAATCATCTATCCACAGGTTTTAAGTGCTGCCAAAATGTCAATGACCTTACTAGCTCTATCACAGGTGTAGTCTTCCCTGGCCACACTGAATTTGTCATACAGAGGAACTAGAACCTTCACTTCTAGTGTCCCTGACCTCTGTGACCTTATTCCTTGACCTCTAAGCTCATGACCTCAGATTACTAGATGAGTCAGAACCCTCTGGTAGGCAAGACAAAGATCCAGAACCTGGGGGCTGGCTGGAGAGAAGGTCTCACTGTGTAACCCAGGCTGACCTTGAACTCAAGAGCACTGTCTGCCTCTCCCTCCCCAGTGCTGGGATCAAAGGGCACACCACCATGCCTGGCCAACTCTGCCAGATTTTGCTACTTTCACTTGATAGTGCTATCTAGAAGGGCATCCCTTAGTAGGACACTCACATCCATCTCGTTCTCTTAATGAACAACTTTCTCTTGCCTCAATGCCATTTATTTTTAGCAGTTTCCTACTAATGGATATGCTGAATTTCCACTGTTCTGTTGATTCAAACAGTTTTATAATAATTACCTTAAAGATACATCTTTTCACATGAAGTATGCTATAGGACACATTCTCAAAAGGGGAGTTGTGGGATGAAGAGATGGCTCAGCATCAAACATACAGACTGCTCTTGCAGATGACCCAATTTTGGTTACCAGCATCCAATGTGGGACAGGCTCAAAACTACCTGCAACTCCAACTCCAGGGGATCTGACACTCTCTTCTAGCCTCTGCAGGTACTTGCACTCATGTGCACATATCCCCACACAGACATAGACACAATTTTTAAAATAAAAAATAAAGTTGCTTGGTCAGAGGATAAACATCTTCCTGTTCGTGTCAATTTAGGCAAAATGTAGTACTACTTGTTTCAATTTACACTTGATTATGATTAAAGATGAACCCAACTTATTGAGTTGCTGTTCTTTTGTCTTTTAGGCGATTAGGTGGATGAGCTAAGCAGGCTCACACTCATCACTGAATTACATCTACAGATAACTTTAAAAAAATTATTTGTGCCGGGCATGGTGGCGCACGCCTTTAATCCCAGCACTTGGGAGGCAGAGGCAGGCAGATCTTTGTGAGTCTGAGGCCAGCCTGGTATACATAGTGAGTTCCAGGATAGCTGGGGCCACAAGGAGACCCTGTCTCAAAAAGACCAAAAAAAAAAAATTATTTGTATTTTATGTGTTTGAGTGTTTTGCCTGCATACATATAAGTGCACCTATGTGTGCAATACCCATGAAGGCCAGAAGTGGGCGTTGGATTCCCTGGAACTGATGGCTGTTGGCTGCCATGTGGGTGCTAGGAATTGAACCCAGGTCCTTTGCAAGAGCATGCAGTGCTCAATGGCTGAACCGTCTCTCCAGCCCCCACAGATAACTTCTTTAATAGATGAACTGCTCATAAGAGTATATCAAAGCATGTTGTGGGAAAATGAATAGAATTGGAGATCATCCTGTTACATAAACTAAACCAGACTCAGAAAGGCAAGTATCACATGTCTGTGGAATCTAGAGAGGAAATATATTTGCTATAGAAGGGGGACCATCAGGGAAGAAGGGGTCCATGGGGTAGGCAAAGGAAGTACAAGAGAGGGTAGTGAGGCAGTTAATATGATTGACATCATGATATATAGACAGGAAACATCATTTTGTACAAAAAATATACATTAATAAGGGGGCTGGAGAATAGATTCCCAGCACCCACATGGAGGCTAACGACTGTCCTTAACTCCAGTTCCAGGTGACCTGACGCATTCTTCTGACCTCCATGGGCATTGCACAACACGGGTGCACTTACATTCATGCAGGCAATACACTCATACAATAAAAATAATAAATTTTTTTAGAAAATATATACATTAATAAGCTAGACTTGGTGCCACATGTTTGTAATCCCAGCACTTGAAAGGCAGAGGCAGGAGAATTGCCACATGTTGGAGGCCAGACTTGTCTGTGTAGAGCGTTCCAGGCTAGCCCAAGCTATATAGTGAAACCCTTTCTAAAAAATTAATAAACCAGGCATGCTCTGCCCCCTTTTCTGAATTAGTCAGATTCCTTCTTTTCTTCTTTCGATCTTTTCTAAGCATGCTTTCCCCAATGCTTGGGGCTTCCCCAGCACTTTGGGCTTTCTTACTCTTTCTCTAAAGCTCTCCTTCCTGCCTTGTGGCTGCTAGTCTGTGTCTGACCTCCACGCTGGCTTAAACAGCATAGTTTTTTTTCCTCTCTCCCCCATTGGGTAGCCTGCTGAGATTTACAGCTAGCCTGCCCTGAGGTTTTTCTCTTTAAATGCTAGTAAAATGGTCCTCAGGCTTCTGTTTGAGTCCATTCTTAAATTATTTTATTAATGAGACTAAGACCCCCTCAAGAGGAAAATCCAGATTTCCCTGTCATCATTTGGTGATGCCTTTAATCCCAGCACTCAGGAGGCAGAGGCAGGTGAATCTCTGTAAATTTGAGGCCAGCCTGGTCTACATTTCGAGTTCCAGGCCAACCAGAAAGACAAAATGAGACCTTGTCTCAAAAAATAAAAAATAAATAGTGCACACACACACATAAATAAATTAATAAATTAATAATAAATAAAATGAATACATTAAGAAAGGCTGGGGATATAGTTCAATGAGAAAGCACTTGCCCAACCTGTGTAAGGCACTGAAGGGAAAAAAAAAAAAAAGAGAGTATGTAGTTCATTGGTAGTGCTTGCCTAGCATATCCAAGGCCCTGGGTTCTATCACCAGTACATGAGGAAAGAAGGAAAGGAAGGCAGGAGGGGAAAGAGAACGATGGAAGGAAATTGATGCTTTGTGGGATGCTTCGCAAATATTTTTCCCGGTGTGTTGAGCTCTGCATTTGTGTCTTGTCTCTTTTTATTTTAAAGCTCACAATTCAGTGGCATCTACTACCTTCACAGTGTCGTGCAACCTTCACCTTTACCTGGCTCCAAAACATTTTTGTTGTTACCAGGCTGGCCTTGAACTCTTGAGCTCCTGCTTTGGGCTTTAGATTGCTGAGATTATAGCAAAACATCTTTACACTTTACTTCTGAAATTGTGAGTACATTTTTTGAGGGGGGGGTCTTTTTGAGACAGGTCTTCCTGTAGCCCCAGCTGACCTGGAACTCGCTATGTAGACCAGGCTGGCCTCAAACTCACAGAGATCCACCTGCCTCTGCCTCCCAAGTGCTGGGATTAAATGCATGCGCCACCATGCCCAACACGAGTACATTTTTTAAGGTAATCTTTTTAATTTTATTTTACTTTTATTTTATGTGTATGAGTGTTTTGTCTACATGTAAGTGTACCCGTGCATGCATTGTCAGAAGAAGGTGTCAGATCCCCTGGAACTGGAGTTACAGATGGTTGTTACTGCTGGGAATTGAACCTGGGTCTTCTGCAAGAGCAGCCAGTGCTCTTAACCGCTGAGCCATCTCTCCATCCCCTTGTTATTCCCTTTTTTTTTTTGTCTTTTTTTTGAGACAGGGTCTCCCTATAGCTGTTCTGGAACTTGCTATGTAGACCAGTCTAGCCTTGAACTCACAGAGATCTGCCTGCCTCTGCCTCCCAAGTCCTGGGACTGAAGGCATGTGCAACCGTGCCCAGCTCTAGTTACTCTTTTATAGTCATTTTTAACTAGCTTCTTTGTTGTTGTTGTTGTTATCGCAGAACCATTTGCCCTTTTGTTTCCTCATAATCTAACACTTCCTTTTCTTTCCAGTCTAACTTTATGATGATCTCAGCCACTATCTCATCAACGCTTAGTCTCCTTTCAGAACGTAAACCCTGCCTCTGTATCTGTCCATCTGTCCCCACCTCTTTGCTCTAATACAGGGGCTGATGTACACTGCCTAAGAGAAAAATCATATGACTACACTTACTTGTTCATTCAACAAATTTTTAAATTTTTATTATTATTAGTGTGCGTGTATGTGTGTCTGTATGAGTATATTGCCTACATGTTTAAGCGTATGGGTGTTGTGCAATGTTCTGTGGAGATCAGAAGAAGGCGCTGGATCCCCTGTAACTGGAGTCATGGATGGTTGTTATCCACCATGTGGGTGATGGGAACCAAACCTGGGGCTTCTGCAAGAGCAGTCAGTGCTCTTAACTGCTGATCCATCTCTCCAGTGCCCCTCAACAATTTTTTAATGTGTATGAGTGTACTGCCTGTATGGGTCTTAAGTGCACCTGTGTCATACAATCCTCACAGAGGTCAGAGGAGGGCATCAGATCCCCAGAAACTGGAATTATGGATGGTTATTAGCTGCCATGTGGGTGCTAGGAATCGAACCCAGGTCCTCTTCAAGAACAGCCAGTGTTCTTAACCACTGAGCCATCTCTCCAGTCTCACAACAGAGCTGGCGCATCTGTTAAAGGCTCAAGCTCACAACCAAAAGTCAAAAAATACTTTTAACACATAGATGTTGACACTGCTGGGCCCGGAGTATGAATCTGGGACCACCAAAATCTTAATGGTCTCTAATTTAGGCTGCACCTTCAATATCTAATAATACCTTGTTCCTGGGCACCTCCTTTTCCTGCTCCTGTCCTAATTTCCACCTTCCTTATGGCTCAGTGATTCTTCCCACTTCTCACAGACTAGGCAAGGAGGCATGAATGATTTCAACTTCCACCTACTACACACACATTACTATCTACACCAGGAAGGTTAAGGTGCTTCCCCAGCTCAAAGCCAATCCCTCCACCCATGCTCACTTTTCCCCTCCCCATCGCCTCCTAGACCTTGATTCATCAAACCACCCCCTTCTCTTCAACCTGTCTCTAGTGACTCTTCCTCCATGGTAAATAAACCCACACAAGTCTCTTCCATTAAAGAGAGCAAGGAAGGAATAAAGGCGAGAGGAGGAGGGGAAGAATTCAAAGGAAAAACTTCTCCATTCTTGTCTTTTTAAATATATGTATAGTATTTATTATTTTAATTTTTATGTGTATGAGTGTATTGCATAGGTAAGTGAACCAGTGTCATGCATTGCCCTCAGAGGTCAGAAGAGGGCATCCTTGGAACTGGAGTTACAAATGGTTGTTAGCCATCATATGGACACTGGGAATCAAACCCAGGTCCTCTGCAAGAACATCCAGTGCTCTTAACCGCTGAGCCACCTCTCCAGCCCTTCTCAAGTCTTTTAAAAATATTTTTAAAATAATTTTTAATTATGTGTGTGTATGTGAGTGCAGGTCCCTGCAGAGACCAGAGATGTGGGATCCCCTGGAGCTGGAGTAACAGGCAGTAAGTAGTAAGCTACCTGACCATGGATGCTGGGAATTGAACTCAGGTCCTCTGGAAGAGCAGTACACACTCTTAACCACTAAGTCACTTCATTTTTTCAGCCCCTCTAAGGACTCTTTCATACACAAAGGAAGATAGTACTGTCAGGCTCATAACAAAAAGCTGACCCCTGATCCCTCCAATTTCTTTTTCCTCAGAAGCAACTCCCTTCACCTCCTTAAATATTTCTGATTGCATTTACCTCCACATCTTGTTGATTTTTGTTTCCAGCATCTTCTGGCCGGTGTGTCCAACCTTATGACATTGTGACACAATGTTGTCATCTACAAAGTTCATGTTCTGTACAATCAGAGTTACAAAATAAAAATTACAAAAAAAAAATCTCATAATGAGGGGAGGGAGGATGATGAGAAACAGGAGCAACATTTTTTTTTAATCTCATGTTTTTAAGTAAGCTTATGATTTTGTGTTGGGCCACATTCATAGCTATTTGGGGGAAGATGTGGCTCATAGGCCACAGGTTGGACAAACCTGCTAGGTGAAGATTAGCCCTCTCTGTCCCTCCTTATGCAATGCTTTCTATCCTCCCCCACCCCCATTCACCTGGGTATTATATCAACTGGGGTTAGATCAATATTCACTAATCATGCTTCTGCAAAGACATAGTTAAGTCATGGTGTATTTTAAGATTATTTTCCTCTTTTTTACATAACTTTGTTTTCCCTGAATAACAGTCATTTTAAAAATCTGCGTATTCTCTGCATTTATCACTAATTGATCCCTATACAGTCTTCCAAAACTCTACATTCAATTCATTCAAAACAAAATAAGCCAGGTGTGGTGGCACACGCCTTTTAATCCCAGCACTCAGGAGGCAGAGACAGGAGGATCTCTGAGATGGAGGCCAGTCTGGCCTCATAGTAAGTTCCAGGCCAGCTGGAGCTACAGGGAGACCCTGTCTCAAAAAACCAAAACAAAACAAATGTTCCTATCTTTCATCTCCTTGAAGAAATCTCTCAGAATCCTTCTAATGAACTGGGGGCGGGGGTTCCCAGTTGCCTTTCACAAATGATTTTCACCTCAGTTCATGGATCCCCTACCTTCCTCTTCTGGTCTGAGTCTTACGAATGTCCAAGAAGGGTACATGCAGTAGGAAATCTAACAATGTGTACATACCAAAATGTCTTTATTCTGACTTCCTGAGTTTAGCTTTATTGAGTCTCCAGATACCCCTAAAAAATATATTCTTCTGTGGTAATGGAACAGTAACTGACCACCTAGGAAAGGACTACATTTTCCAGAACCCCAGACGTAGATGAAACCATTTCACTAAGTTTTCTTGGATGAAATATGAGCTACTTCCTAGCCAGACCCCTAAGAAAGGTCTACCTCCTCCACCTTTTCCTCTTTCCCCAGCTACAATCCAAGGAGGGGAGCAACTCGGTTCTGACGATGCAAGCACAATGCCCCAGAGCAGAATTTCTCGAATTTTATTGTGTGTACAAATCATCTGGGGATCTTTAAACAGACACTGATTCAGTAGGTCTGGGGTCAGAACTGAGATTCTGCATCTTTAATAAGACTCTAGGTAATGCCAACACTCCAGGACCGCAGACTGTGCATTTAAGACCTTAAAGAGCAGCACAGCTGTACTGCAATCCTTGTGCGATTTGTGGAGCGTACTGAACTGCCCACAATGAACTGTTTTATGAGAAAAAAATTTAACTGAGAAAATGATATCATTGTATGTTTAGCTTTCACTCAGCTGGAGTATGGGATTCTGGGTTGCAAAGCATTTCTCCCCCAAATAGTGAAGCGTTACTCCCGTCTTAAGGAATGGAGTTTTATATTAAAAGGCCCTGTACTGAGTTGGAGAGATGGCTCAGCAAGCTAAGCTCTAGCTGCTCTTGCAGAGGACCTGGGTTCAACTCTCAGCACCCACACGGTGGCTCACAACTCCAGTTCCAGGGGTTCCAACAGCCTCTTTATTATTATTTTTTATTTGATGTATATGAGTGTATTGCCTGCATGTATGTAAGTACACTGTGTCATGCAATGCCCAAAGAGAACAAAAGAGGGCATTAAATTCCCCTGGACCTAAACTTAAGAATATTTGTTAGCTACCATATGGGTGCTGGGAATCAAACCTGGGTCCTCTACAAGAGCAGCCAATGCTCTTAACTGCTAAGCCATCTCTCCAGCTCCTTCAACACCTTTTTTTGACCACCAAGGGCACTGCATGCACATAGTTGACATACATGCATATGTATGTACGTACTACATGCAGGTAGGCAAAACACTCATACACACAAAATAAGATTTTTTTTTTTTTAAATGAAGCCCTGTGTCATTCTAATTGCTGGTCTGTAGCATATGGTCTGCTTTCTCTCCGGAAGCTTTTGTAAGTCCTTTTTTGTTGAGCCTAGTCCTATTTTCCTACATTACACTGGGTACTTGATGGGCTCTTTCACTCCAGAAGTACAGGTCCTTTTCTTCCTCTTCACTTTCGGTGCTCTCTTTTAGACTCTAAGCCTCTTGGACTGCTTCTCAGTTGTCTTTTCTTTGCTAAGTATCATCTCTTTTCATTTACTTTCCTTGAGTAAAGAAACTTGAGTTCCTCAATTTCTCTTCCAGCCTATGAGACTTTTCATCTCTTTTCTGATGGTTTGATTTTCCAAGTGTACTTCCCTGAATTCAACCTGTTTTTTTTAAAATAAGAGACAGAGAGCTTAGGCAACCTAGCAAGACCATGTCTCAGAAAGTAAATAGCAAATAAATAAATAAACGGGAGAAATCTTGCTATATTTCCCAGGCTGACCCCAACCTCCTGTGATCAAGAGATCTTCCTACCTCAGTCTCCCAGGGAGCTCTGATTACAGTAATATGCTATGGTCTCAACTAACTAACTAACTAACCAACCAACCAACTAACTATAACTAACTATAAATAAATAAATAAAATGGAGGCTGGGGAGATGGCTCAGTGGGAAAAGCACTTGCTATGCAAAGAAGAAGACTTTGTTTTTCCCCTACATTGATCTCATTTATGCTAGAAAGTTCTTCAAATATCTGGAGGTCCTTTCCTATCTGCTCATATTTTTAAAATGAAGTGGTTAAGCATGGTAGTACAAACTTGTAACCCCAGCACTTGGGAGGCTAAGGCAGGAGGATAACCATTCCAGGATAGCCTGAGTTACTAAGATGACCAGATGTTCCATGTACACAAATGGGACTTACCAACAATGAATCTCAATATGGTCCAGTCTCACTACTTTGCTAGAACCTGATGTGAATTAAATCTTTTCTTTGACTAATCAAGTACCCCTTAGGAATGTCTTCAGGTCTCTAACCTAGAAAGTATAAGCTTGGTTATCAGTTGTAGATACCACAACTCGGTATATAAATGTTCATAATCTGTTTTCAGTGCAGTGTTCTTGCCATCACCTGTACCCAGGTACCCACTGAGCTAAGCACCCTGTTTTCCATCTCCAACAAAGAAGCCTCCAAGGCCAGGTGTGCTGGCACATGCCTGTGATTCTAGTACTTAGGAGGTAGAAGTAGGGCAGAAGTAACCTTGAGGCCAGATTGATCTGCATAGTTTTCCAAGCCAGCCAGAGGGACAGAGCAAACTCTGTCTAAAAAGAAAAAACAAGAAAAAAAAAAAAAAAAAAGGAAAAAAAAAATCTCCAGAATTCTCATGAGTTGGGTTGGGGTTGGGGTGGGAGATAGTCGCCAAGATGTACAAAACCAAGATCTGGTAGTCTTATTACTTCAAACAACCCTCTTAGTTTCATACAACTTTACCCAAGTTGTCTGCATTACCACTAAGGATCACTTGCTTCCTTCACTGTTGGTTTAGCTTCCATGTTACTGCTAAACCTGTTATCACTTAGTCTCAGTTCTCTAGCTTCTATCTGAAGTTTTTCGGTTGATTCTTGTCCCTCTCTCTCTGCCTCTTTTTCTTTTCAGCACTGATAAAACCCAGCTCATCAAACATGCTAATTAAGCCTTTTACTATAATCTACAACGCTAACCTTTGTTTTTTTGAGACAGAGTACTTTAGGCTGGCCTTGAACTTGATCACAGGAATGCACTATCTCTACTGGTTTCTCTGTCCTTTTTAGATTAGCTTTTTGTTTCTTTTTCTTGAAACAAGATCTCATTAGAGCCCAAGCTGGCCTTGAACTCAGTTTTGCTGAACTTCTGACCCTCCTGCCCCCACTTTCCAAGGGCTAGGATCATAGGCATATGCCATCATGCCCAGTTTTCGAACCCTTGTCATTTTTAAAATGTATCTTTTTGCGTACATGTGTCCACTTCAGTGTGCACATGCTCATGAGTAAGGATATCTTCCTTTATCACTCTCCACTTTATTTTTTTACTATTTCATTTCTCATTTTAAAATTTTATGTGTATGAATGTACATATGTGTATGAGTATATTGCCTGCATATGTGTAAGTGCACCCATGTGGTGCAATGCCCACAGAAAAGGGCATCAGATTCTCCTGGAACTGGAGTCACAGATGGTTTAGTTGCCATGTGGGTGCTGAGAATTGAACACAGGTCTTCTGCAAGAGCAGCCAGTGCTTTTAACCACTGAGCTATCTCTCCAGCCCCCTCCACTTTATTTTTTTGAAACAGGGTCTCACTGAACCTGGAGGTCACTCTTTTGGCTAGACTGACTGGTCAGCAAGTCCCTAAGATTTGTCTGTCTCCACCTCCACAGCACTAGAGTTACAGATGGGCACCACCAAGCCTCACTTTTACAGGGGTTCTAGGTATCTAAACTCTGTGAGACAAGATCTCACGGAGCACAAACTGGCCTTGCACTCACTATTTAGCTGAACTTCTGATCCTCTTGTCTGTACCTCCTGAGTGCTGGGGTTACAGGCATGCACCCTTACACCTGGGTCAAACTCAGGGCTTCGTGCGTGCTAGGCAAGTAGTCTACCAACTGAACTACATCTCAGCCCTTATTTTTATGGTTGAGCCAGCAAAATGACTCAGTAGATGAAGGCACTTGGTGCCAGGCCTGACAACTTGAGTTAGATCCCAAGAACCCATACAGTAGGAGAGAGCTGACTCACAACTAGCTGTGTCCTGACCTCCACATGAGCACCACGGCAGGTGTGGCTGCACACACACACGCACACACACACAAACACAAATAAATATGAATTTAAAGTTAAAAATATCTTTATTGTTATTTTTATCAGGATCCAGGGAAGAGCTAAGTTAAATGCTAGATCTAGGACGTATACCTGGGTTTACATTATTTTGTTTACTCCACGCTGCTGTTTGTTTTTCTCCGGCAGGAGTCCCAACCCAAGGCTTCCAGCATCCTAGGCAAGCACACTGCCCATGAGCTATACCTGCGGCCCCACTTTCATTCTTGATCTCTGTAAGCTTCTAGATTAATCTGTCTAAGAAAGGTAAATCTGGTTATAACACCCTTCTTTCAAAGGCCCCCAAATACCTTCAGAATGAATTCCAAATTACCTGTCTTTTCCTGATCTAGCTCCTTACACCAGTTTCTTGTCACACCTAACCACCAATAACACTCCATTCACTCCACATAAACTGAACCCCTTACAGGAGTTCAAATATACCAGGCCCTTCGAAAGCACCACCTCCTAGCCTATGCGGTTTCCCTTTTCCATTCCAACCTCTCCTCCATCTGGTTAACCTTTAGAATTCAATTCAAGAAGCATTTCCTGCAAGAATCCTTTTTCTGTGCTTTCTGCCATACGCCCCGACTATCTAACAAAACATCTATCCCACTCTCTCGTTCTATCCTCAGAACCTAGCACCTAATTGATAACCAGAAAGAGGGAGAGGCCAGTAGAAGCCAGCATCTGAGAACACGATAGTCTGCGTCCCAACTCGTGATCAGGAAGAAGCCCTGGGGAGAGTAGTAACACTCACCAAGTTAAGCTTTCCTTGGGAGAGGTTGGCCGACAGAGAGCCCGTGACCACCCAGTATGGCGGATTACGCTCCAATTCCCACCACCATCACATAGCGCAGGGCCGACGCTTAATAAATCCTTATAAATTCCATGCAGTCCACGAGACAGGTCAATCAAAGTGGACAGAGCTGAACGACCTCAGACAGGGGCTGTTTTAACACCGCCTCTTACCACAGGTGGTCTAGTGGTGCAGGAGCGTACCTGCACAGGACACTTCGGAAGTTGGACCTAGAAAGCCGAGGCCGCACAGGGCATCCTGGGAATTGTAGTGTTCGCTAGAGTACTCGCTGCGCAGGCGCGAACTAACAGGCACTTCCGGGCCTGGGCGCCACACTTCGCCAAACCCGGTCCGCGAAGGTTTCTCCCAGGAACGATGGCTACCTACAGCCTGGCGAACGAGCGACTGCGCGCCCTGGAGGACATAGAGCGCGAAATTGGCGCCATCCTTCAGAACGCAGGTGCGGGAAGCGGGGAGCTGACGGCTGGGAGCTTGAGCGAGCACAGGCCCAGCGGGGGCGGAGGGAGGGACTGCAAGGCGGGGCCAAACGGCCAGTCTCGACCTGACTCCGCTCCTCCCCTCCCCGCCCTGGCAGGAACCGTGATCCTCGAACTGTCCAAGGAAAAAACCAACGAGCGGCTCCTAGACCGGCAGGCGGCAGCCTTCACCACTTCTGTGCAGCACGTGGAGGCGGAGCTGTCGGGTCAGATCCGCTACCTCACCCAGGTGGGTGTGTCTAGAAGGTGCTGGGCGTGGACCCCATTCCCCTACAGTGCCTTGGGGATTCCCCCAAGCTGACGTAGATTTAACTGGGCAGGTCCAGGCCTCTCATGCTGGCCCCACCCTGACCGGATTAGGCCCCTGCCTTCCAAGGCTTGGTTAAAGAGGAAAGAATTAGAGTGCCAGGGAGGTATATAAACATTAATCAGCCAGACCAAGTGGCACAGGCCAGTAATCCCAGCTACTCAGGAGGCCCAGGAAGGAGGCTCACAGGTTCAAAGCCTGCCTGGGCAACATAGACTCTATAAAAAGAGTGCTGGGACTGTAGCTCAGTGTTAAAGCATTTGCCTAGCATACAGAAGGCCCTAGGTTCAATCTCCAGTCCTGGGGTGGGTAAAAATGAAGCCACAGAATGTTTTTATTTTTTCAGAAACTTGACTGACCACCAATCTAAGATTACAAAGTCCTAACTACTGCTACCCCATTTTCAAACATTTTTGGTGTGCCAGGCACTCTTGCCTTATCCTATGACAACTGCAAGTAGTAGTTATGTCATCCCCATTTCACAGATGAGCTTAACACAGAATTTTACCTTAAAACACTGAGCTACCAGACTTCCGAATAGATCAAACTCAGGGAGGAAATGAGACCAAAGATCTGATGCCTGGTTGTAGGGTGGGGGGGAGAGGCAGTGCTACATTGATCAATCTTAACTGTCCTGTAGGTGGCCACGGGGCAGCCGCATGAGGGCTCCAGCTATTCTTCAAGGAAGGACTGTCAAATGGCTCTGAAGCGAGTCGATTATGCCCGCCTCAAGCTCAGTGATGTGGCACGAACCTGTGAGCAGATGCTAGAGAATGAAGTCAAGGAGATGATTCAGACCATGACTTGCACCTTGGGACAGAACCTGGAGACCCGTAGGACTGGGAGCACACAGTAGGACTGAGCATACAGTAGCATGTACATGCCCTGCCGGTCAGGGTAGACTAGGACAAAGGGGCTGAAAGTAGAAATGGAGAATCTAAAGCCCAAGGCTGCCGGCAGATCTGTCTAGGTCTGCAAGCAGGTTGCTCCTGCTTTCCACTACACAAACTCAGAAGTCAAAGACTCCATTGCCCAGCCCACTTCTCATGTACACCCTGCCCAAGGGTTCCAGAACACTTGGCCCGATGAAGAGAATTTTCTTTCCATAAGCCAAGTATGGTGACTTACACCTGTCATCCCAGCACTCAAAGCTGAGAAAGGAGGATTGCTGTGAATTTGAGAACAGCCCTGGGCTACATAGTGGGTTCCAACCTAGAGTATACAATGAGACCTTCCCTTGAAAAAAAAAGAAGATTATGTTCCTCATTGGAAGAGGCAAAACAGGAACTGTTTGAATAATAAAAGTTGTAACTTTTTTTTAACGATCAGACTCTTCACTGGGGTATATATAAGTAGTCCAAGAGTTCGAGGAAATCAGTCCAGCCTGTACAACATCAGCACAGCAGCTTGCTGAGAAGGAAGGGTAAGAAAGCCCAGGCCTTCAGTGTGGAATTGGAAATAGCTGATGTTCGATGAAGACAGACTTGTGACCAGAGGGAACTACCAGCAGTTGTAAGGGGACAAAGAACCTGCAGAAGAATCAATAATTCTATAAATAATTTTTAGTATTATAGTTAAATACAAATAGAATTTGTCCAAGTTATTGTTATACAGTATAAAACCAGACACTTTAAAATTTATTTACTTGTTGCAGTGCTGAGATTTGACCCTTGCTAGGCAAACACCGTATCACAGAGCTACACCTCCAGACCATAGACCATAAATTTTAGATGTGAAGGGACTAAGGCCAGTGGAGCTACTAATTAGCAAGTCTGTAATACCAGCCCTGTAGAGGAGTCATCCTCAGACACTGGGAGTCAAGCTTAGATGACATGAGACCCTGGCAAAAAAGGGCAGGCCATGGTAAGAACACCCTTTAATCTCAGCATTCAAGAGGCAAAGGCAGGCAGATTTCTGCATTTGAAGTAAGCCTGGTCTCAAGTATAATAATAAAAAAAACTCAAAAGAATTTTACATTAGATACAGAATCAAAGCAGATATGGTAGCATACCATCTCAGAGCCTAGGAGGTGGGGGGCAGAAGAATCAAGAATTCAAAATCACCCTAGATTACATAAAAATACTTGGTCTCAAAACTAAAAATTAAAAAAAAAAAAAAGCCTGGGTTGGCTGAGTGTGGTGGTGTATGCCTTTAATCCCAGCACTGAGCAGGCAGAGGCAGAAACAGAAGCAGAGGCAGATGGATCTCTGTAAATTGAAGGCTGGCTAGGGCTGCGTGTCTCAAAAAAAATTCTTAAAGCCTGGGCTGAGGATTAGTTCATTGGTAGAGCTTGCCCAGCCTGCACAACACCCTGATTGCTCACTATCCAAGTCAGTTCTCATGAGCTTCCATTCTTGGTTCAGGTATTGTAGTCTTGTGTCACAGGTGTATAATAGAACTGTATATCTGGAAAGAATAAAGAAATTGAGAAATGAGCTCTGAGATAAAGGAGAGGTGAGAGGGCATGAACTGAAGTGGGGAATCAAACTCCCCAAAGACCTAGTCCATAGTAAGCACTCTATACGGATCTGGGAATTGAATGAATGGCCCTGCTTGTCACACTAGCCTGGCATAGCTGCTATTTTCATGTTGCTACAGCACTGACTGCTCACTAGGCTTGTAGTAGCTTCCCTCCCTCTCTAGCCAATAGTTCTGGCTGACTGTTCCCTGTCAACCCATGGTGCAAACAACCTTAGTAGTTGTAGGCCTTTGTAAGGTTGTCAGCCACTGGGACAGAATCCTTACCAGGAAGGTTCTAGGTCCCTGGAGGAGGGGTTCAGGAGTTCTGTTTACCTGGAAAGTTCTGTTGTGACTGTTTCCTTCTCTGGCACAACACATAGACAAGGACTATGGTGAGGAGGAAGACGATGGCCATGAGGGACAGCACTGACACCATGGCTGATGTTCCTGCTGCAGCTCCTGACTTTTTTTCCTGCTGTTTATCTTCCTTCTGTTGCTCATTGGCCCTGGCGTCAGACCCAGCTTCTAGACTATGGCCAGAAATGATAGTGGTGGTTTCCCTGAGGTGGGTGTGGGTGAGCTCTTTGTCCAAAGACATTTCTCCTGAGGGAAGGGTGGGTTGTTGGGTACTCAAAATCTCTGCAGGGCTGCTCATATCCGGAAGTGCCTCCTCTGTGAGCTCAGAAAGCTGGGTGCTGGAAGGGAGCAAATGCCCCTGGTGATGGGAACTCTTCCAGTGATCATATCCACACTCTGAATAGGAAAGAAATGAATCGGGGCCATTGGAACAGGTGAAGAAGCAAACACATGTAGACAAGAAAAAGTGTCATTTTCACCTAAATCCAGGGTATGGCTGCCACCCTTTCAAAAACAACAAAAACAGCAAGAAAAAGGCATAACAAATTTTAATAAAAGTATGAGGCCGGGCATGGTGGCACACGCGTTTAATCCCAGCACTTGGGAGGCAGAGGCAGGTGGATCTTTGTGAGTTCAAGGCCAGCCTGGTCTACATAGTGAGTTCCAGGACAGCTGGGGTTACAGGGAGACCCTGTCTCAAAAAGACAAAAAAAAAAAAAGT
>NW_008357929.1:9530959-9552281 GCF_000622305.1 Nannospalax galili
GTGGGGGTTAAAGGGAAACCCTTTCTCAAAAAAAAAAAAAAAAAAAAAAGTTTTATGAGCCACAGGAACCTTCATAAGGAATATGTAGGGAAAATTATATTGTGCTTAGACTGGATGAAGAATGGACAAAAGGGTTCTAATTTAGTGGTAATAAACAAGGGGAAGGGACTGGGATATAGGTCAGTAGTGGAGTACATGGTATAGAAGGTCTTGGGTTAATCCCCAGTCCCCTGCCCTAAGATAAAGGGAGGGGACCAGTAAGGCCTTGTCAGATTTTGGCCTCTGGGTTCTACCAGGACCCCTACTCCCTTCACTTAGGTGAGGTGTTCTAGAATTCTTATGGCCAACTATCACTGAGAAAAAAAGAGGAAACTCAAGAGTGATTTCACTTTAGTAGTTCTCTCAATTGCTAAAGTCTCATATTTTGAACTGAGCACAACAGAGAGACGGCAGGGAGACTGTCAAGGGGACAGCTGAAGAGTTCGGGGTATAGTTCAGTGGCAGAGTGCTTTCCTAGCATATATGAGGTGAGACCCTGGATTCAATTCCCAGTACTGAGCAAAAAGGGGGAAAGGGGGAAGGCAGCTGAAGACAGGGGAGGAAGACTGGCAAGAAGGAACAGAAAAGGGACAGGGAAGTGAGCCGACCACAAGATGCAATCACTGGGGCAAGCTGGTGTTCTGAACTACACTGGACCCTGATGCGCTACAGTACCCATATTTGGCCTTACCCCACATCTCTAACGGTTCTGGGGCTCATTTTGTAGTAATAAGGGCCAGGGTAGCTGGAAGGATTAAAGGAAATAATGTATGTCTGT
Organism: Nannospalax galili; assembly: GCF_000622305.1. Lineage (NCBI taxonomy): Eukaryota > Metazoa > Chordata > Mammalia > Rodentia > Spalacidae > Nannospalax > Nannospalax galili. The sequence goes on from NW_008357929.1 coordinate 9,531,777, forward strand.
GTAGCCTGAAAGGAAGTATGGGTACCCTTGATACCAGGTAGGATACTGTATTTTAATGATTGTTTGTTTCAGAGAAAGTACAGCCTATACAGATGTTAATGCTTAATTAACAATTTCAATTTGTTTGAAAACTGGTTTATGCATACTTAAGATTCATTTATTTAATTGTTAGAGATTTTTACCTCAAAAAGAGAGGCCGGATAAAGTGGCGCACACCTTTAATCCCAACACTCAGGAAGTAAAGACAGGTGAATTTCTGTGAGCTTGAGGCCAACATGTTCTACATAACAATTAGACCAGGCCTGCCAGGGCTATATAGTGAGTCCCTGTCTCAAAACAACAACAAAAAAGAGCAATAAAATATTGAACTCAGTAATACACATGCTAAAAATGTTTGGGGATAAAACATAATACATAATGAGATCAGGCCAACCTGGTCAATTTCCAGGCCAGCTGGAGCTATAGGAAGACCCTGTCTCAAAAGAAAGTAGATTGATAATGGATAGAGAAATGATAAAGAGAAATGGCTGTACAATAAAGCAAATATAGTAAAATGCGATAGAACTAATACTATAAATATTACAGATTGTAGGTAATTTGCTTTATTATATAAATAGGTAAATATAAATTCTGTAAATCAAATACTATGGAATCTAGGAGATGTCTAGGTGATGTGCAGTGCATAGGGGTTGTTCACTGTGCAATTGTTCTTTTCCATATATCTATTTTCTTTTCTTTTTTTTTCTGGTCTTTTTGAGACAGGGTCTCCCTGTAGCTCCAGCTGGCCTGGAACTCACTATGTAGACCAGGCTGGCCTGGAACTCACAGAGATCCACCTGCCTCTGCCTCCCGAGTGCTGGGATTAAAGACATGCACCACCAGCCAGGCCATATGTCTATTTTCATCATTAAATGTTAGAAAATGAGCCGGGCATGGTGGTGCCTGCCTTTAATCCCAGCACTCAGGAGGCAGAGGCAGGCAGATCTCTGTGAGTTTCAGGCCAGCTGGGGCTACTGAGAGACCCTGTCTCAAAAAAGACCAAAAGAAATTAAAAATTAAAAAGAATTTAAAAGTTAGAAAATGAAAATAGTGCCTTCAAGCAAAATACAATAATAAAAGCCAGGCCTGGTGGAGACCTGTAATCCCAGGTTGAGGCAGGTTCAAGGTCATCCTGCTTAATTTAGCAAGACCCTGTCTAAAAAATTAAAGGATGGGGCTATAGCTCAGTGGTAAAGTACTTACTTAGCATGGTCAATCCCTAGTACACTTTATACTATATGTAAAATAGTGATCTCAAGAAAATATTAATAGCACATGTAGTAAAACAAACTGGCCAAAACCATGAAGATGACAGCAAATGATGTTTGGAAGACACAGACTTGGGCAGAAGTACTTCAGCCAGCATTAGAAAGTGCTATATAGGAAAGTGCTGGGTCAGTGTGAAAGGGCAGAGGCAAAGAAATTGAAAGATGGGCGCCTGCGACCTGGAGGCAGACCTGAGGAAAGGAAAAGCTCTCACCTTTGCGATCAAAGCAGCTCACCAAATCAAGAACCCACGGGTCTCTGTTGCTCCCACACACACTCTGGGCCTTTACCTGGAACCTGCAAGGGGAACAATCTAGTCTAGGCTGTGGTTCCTCCTTCCCTTTGCCTCCTTTCCTCATTCCAAAGGTATGAAGTCACCCCAAGAAAGAGTGCGTACCACTGGGACTGGAAATCCCCAGGTAAGTGAAACTGGAAAAGAGCTAGATTCCCGGAAGGAGCTTCAGGTTTGAGGATTGGGCAGCTTTGGCATCCCAGAGGAAGAGGAAGGGATTACCTGATGTAGCCCTGACAGCGATTGTATACTTTCAGGTGTTTTCGGAGATAAGCCATTTTATTCGGTGAGAGGGTGCCATGAAATCTGCTAAGACACACACAACTTCCCGTGGTACTGCCCTCGTTGCCATCACCTGAACCGGAGAGAGGGGTCCACACACGTTCTCAGACTCAGAATCTGCCCGCACTGTTTCTCCAGCTCCTTAGCCTCCCACTCAGCTGTCTCACCGCAGCCTTAACCCCTACACAGACGTTTACTGCCACCTGGGTCCAGGTGCTCCCCCGACCCCAGTCCTTGTCCGACCCCAGACAGTCTTCCCCACGTCCAAGCTGCATTCCTTGGCAGCGCTGGGCTCGGCTCGGGATTCCACCGTCCTACTCCCCACCATCCCCCCCTCCCCACCATCCCAGTTTCCTTCCGGGAACTCGGATCTGCGCCCCCCAGCCCCGCCCCTTCTCTGACCTGACTGGGTCAGCAGCGCCAGCACGAAGAGCACGGGGAGCGCGAGTCCCCAGCCCGGCCCCATCGCCGGGCTCTGCAGAGTTTGCAGGGCACAAGGCCACCCAGCGACGTCGATTGCTTTCGCTTCCTCACCCGCCAGCCGGAGGTTCTGCAGGTGGCGGTGGCCGCGATGCCCAGCTCCGCCGGGGAGTGGGCGCGAGGTGGCAGTGCCTCGTTCACCGGGCTCGCGCCTCCCGAACCGACCGTCCGTGGCGGGGAGCCCGCGCCGCGCCCGCCTCCCACGGCGAGGAACCCCCCGAGGGCGGAGCTCCTTCACCCCACGCCAGTCCGTCGGTCGAGGGGCAGCCCAGACTATCGGACAAAACCGAAAGAAACTCGGGCCACTCTAGTAGGCGGGCAGGCAGTGGCCCCGGAAGGATGACCCGGCCGGGTTCAGGGATATCAGCCCTCTGTGCGGGTCGCCAGTCTGTCTGCGGACTTAGGAAATCGAGTCCGGGATGCTTTCACTTCCCTGGCCGCGGGATCAAGTCACATGGCCGAGGTGAAGCAGTCAACCATTCACCAGGTCTATGCCCGGGTGCGCACGCACTGGCCGGGTGCAGCCAAGTGCCCTAAGCGTGGCCACACAAGAAGCGGGCTGTGGGCTCGGGCAGCCCTGACGTCACGACGATCCTCCAGCACGAGGTATTTACCTTCAAAAAGTGGTGGCGGCTGCAGATACCGGCAGAGTGGAGCGCCCGGAAAGGGGGGTGGGTCTACTGGGGCTCACGCCCAAGAGATGCCTCAGTTCTCACTCCCATGTCCTACATCCCACAGACCAACCGACTCACAATTCTTTCCTCCTTCCCCGTAGGATTAGCCCTAGTTTAGGTATACCCTTAATTCAAACCTCACTTCAGGAACCTCAAGTTTTGAGCGCCAACTATGTTATCCCTGAGTACTCAGCTTTAACCCTGTGTTCACTTTCCAGTCTTCGTCCCTGAAAACCCTATTCTCAGCTCCTAATATCCCTCTGTAGATCCCACTTTAAGTGATCCTCAAACCCTTTTGTGACCCATCCAGACTCTCACCCTGGCCCTCACTGTATTTCCCTTTCTCTACTCAGTCTGGGCCTAGACCCTGTGCATCTGGAGACATGGAGTTTGTGTCTGGATACCGGGATGAGTTCCTTGATTTTGCTGCTCTTCTCCTTGGCTGGTTCCACAAGTTCATGGCAGAGAGGGGGACCATGGGGACTAGCCTTGAAGGCCGATTGCATCAGCTGGAGTCGCAGATAAGGAGGCTGCCCCAGGACCCTGCCCTTTGGGTGCTCCATGTCTTGCCAAACAGTAGTGTGGGCATCAGCCTGGGGCAAGGTGCAGAGCCAGGCCCTGGAGCAGGCCTAGGGGCTTCCAGACTTCTGGGAGAGGAACCTCTGCTCCACCTGCGAGACCTAAGTCCTTATGTTAGCTTTGTCAGCCTAGAGGATGGGGAGGAAGGGGAGGAGGAAGAAGATGAAGAAGAGAATGGAGGGGAGAATTCCAGCACAGAGAAGGTGGAAGCACAGGAGGGTGGGGAGCCAGTCCCTCCCAGCAGGGAGTCGCCCCAGGAAGCAAAGCCTCCAGCCCAGCCAGAGGTGATCCAGCAGGACAAAGATGGTGATGATGGCTGCCGAGAGGACAGAGGGGAGGATGAGAGGGGACCTGAGAAGAGGAAAGGACGAAGGAGTGGTAAGAGTGGCTCTGCTCTGTCCCTGGTCCAGCTAGCTGCCCTATCTGAACTCCTCCCCTGTCAGTCAGAACCCAACTAGGAGTCACAAACTAGTAGCTTTCATGTAAATCTGACCCCAAAAGTTGTTTTCATCTCCCACAGTGGTTTTTAGTGTTATTTTTAAATTTGAACCAATATTTAAGCATTATAAGGAATAAAAGGATTTGCATCTTAAGAAAAACCTAAGCTTTGATAAATTGCCTACATTTCTGCATGCCGCTAATTCTGGTCCTTTGTGGCAGCTGTCCCCTTTAGATGGAGCATGCCCCTTTTATCTAGTCCTTTTAAGCACTGAGGTTACTTGCTTGTGCCCTTTAGGGTTTGGTATATCTAACCATGACCATCTCTAGCCTCTGCTGACTCCCCCAATTTTCCCCCTCTCCCCAGAGGCTGTCCCCCTGCATCTTTCCTGCCTCTTACTGGTGACAGATGAGCATGGCACCATTTTGGGCATTGATCTGCTAATGGATGGAGCCCAGGGAAGTGTGGGCCAGAGCTCAGCCAACGAGAATCTGGCTCCTCGGGCCTATGCTCTCCTCTGTCACAGCATGGCCTGCCCCATGGGCTCTGGGGACCCCCGAAAGCCCCGACAGCTTACTGTGGGAGATGCCCACCTGCACCGGTACAGACATGTGGTATCCAAGGATGGGGAAGTATGGGGTCTGGACTCCTGAGCCCCTTTAGCCTGATGCTATCTTCTTCCCCATTCAGAGAGCTTGAGAGCCTGGTCCCAAGGCTGGGTGTAAAGTTAGCAAAGATCCCAATGCGGACATGGGGCCCTCGACCAGGCTTCACCTTTGCCTCCCTTCGAGCTCGAACTTGCCATGTTTGCCACAAGCACAGCTTTGAGGTGAAGTTGACACCCTGGTGAGCACCCACAAGGCCAGAGTCAAAGAAGACCCTAAAGGCAGGCAAACCAAGAAAAAAAGCCAAGTCGATGGGGGTCCCAGCAGACAGACAGAAGGAGAATCAGGAAGGGAAGAAGAGTTAGAAAAACCAAGCTATTGTGAGCATTTAGTTAAAGGGGGTAAGCCAAGCAGATTGAGTGCCACGTGGGCAGATGTAGAGCTGACAAGACCTATAAAGAGCCATACTAGGTGCCCATTACCCCTGTGTCTCCCAGTCCCCAGTGCAGTGCTGTCTTGTACTGTGGAGAAGCTTGTCTCCAGGCTGATTGGCGGCGATGCCCAGATGATGTGAGCCACCGATTTTGGTGCCCGAGGCTTGCAACTTTCATGGAGCGGACAGGGGAACTGGCAACTCTACCTTTCACCTATACAGCAGGTACCATAAGGAGGTCAAAGTGACTGGGAAGGACCCTGGGTCCAGGTCTTTGAGTCGGGTCTGGATGCCCAGGAACAAGATCCTGGGATTGGTTGTGTTTGATCAAAGTCTATCTCCCTGGAATAAGAATCGGGTGCTCTGTATTTGGGGCTAAAGATAGGGTAACTGATGGGGCTGGAGAGACGGCTCAGTGGCTAAGAACACTGGCTGTTCTTACAGAAGACTCGGGTTCAAATCCTAGCACCCACATGGCAGCTAACAACTCTCCGTAACTCCAGTTCCAGGGGATTGATAGCCTCTTCTGTCCTCTGCGGGCATTGCACGACATGGGTGCACTTACTTACATGCAGGCAATACACACATACACATAAAATAATAAATAAAATATTTTTAAAAAAAGATAGGGTAACTGAAACAGAAGACTGAATGCCTGGGTCCCTGGGAGAGATGAGGGGATTTGAGAGCAGGGATTCAAATGCTTGCTTCCCACCTCCATCACTGTCTAGTAGCATGACCTCAAATATATCACTTTAAGTCAAGCATGGTAGCACATTCCCAGCATGTGGGAGACTGAGGCAGGAGGATCATGAGTTCCAGGCCAGCCTAAGCTACATGAGACCCAATCTAAAACAAACAAGCAAAATCAAAAAAGCAAAGAACTGGACCTGATGGTACATACCTGTAACCCCAGCACTTGTTGAGACAGGATTAAGAGTTCAAAGTTATCCTCAGCTATATAGCAACTTTAAAGCCAGCCTGTGCTACACGAGCCCATCTCAAAACATTTACTTCTTCAAGCTTTGGTTTCCTCATCTTTAAAAGAATACTAGCACATATAAAATTGTATAGAATTATTACAAGGGTGATGTGAGTTCAGTGCCTATAACACTGTAGACACTGGAAATGAGAAATCCCTCTCAGCCTTAGAACCAGGCTCAGAATCAAGGTCCCTGGGGAAAGCAGAGGACTGCTGAAGTCTTGGGGCCTAGCCACCAGTCCCTCAACCCCTCCCCTTTTCCTGCAGAAGTGACCAGTGAAACCTTTAACAAGGAAGCTTTCTTGGCCTCTCGGGGCCTTACTCATGGTTATTGGACCCAGCTCAGCATGTTGATTCCAGGGCCCGGCACCCCTAAGCACCCTTGGGGCAACACATCATCCCTCAGCTGCTTTCTCAGTGGTATGTGGGACCTCTTGCTAACAATGGACTCCTAAACCTGGAGGGAAATGGGACGGGGGCAGACCAGGTCCCGCATTAACCCCTCCAAGATATACCAACCCCCTACTAACACTGTCAGGACCATTTCAAGCCTTTCCTCAGCCCTCAAAGGAGTCATCCTTGCCTCGTCCATCCAGTAGCCCTGTCCCATAGGCTAACCCCGCTCCTGCTGCTGCTCCAGGCCTTCTCCCAGGGAACATAGCTCTTCTGGAGATGAGGCAAGCAGGGTTTCCTGACCCCAGGCATCGCTTCTCCTTCATCTTCTCAGGAGATCCCTACCAGCTTCTGCAGGAGAATGGGCCTGCCCTGATGCCTCCACTGCCCCTAGATCCACCCAAGGGCCTCTTTGGTAAGCTGGAGGGATCCTGAAGGAACTAGGGGTTGGGACAGAAATCTGGGGGTGGGGGTGGAGGACAGAAGTGTGAATGACTGAGTGAAAAGGGGAGCTATTAGAGGTTAGGGCCCAGACCTGGACCAGAGCGTCCAGTAATGCACTCTCCCCAGGCTCATGGCAGGATTACTACACATGGCGAGGCCTCGGTCTTGACTCCCCCATGGCTGTGCTTCTCACCTACCCACTGACTATGTACTACATCATCACTCACCTAGTGCCCCAGTCCTGTAAGGAGCATTGGCAGGTTGGGAGGGTGGGAGGTATAGGTGTGGGAGTGAGGGAGGCTATGTTCTTAATGACCTGACTTTTCTTTAGTCCCTGAGCTCAATATCCAGAACAAGCAGTCACTGAAGATCCACGTGGTAGAAGCTGGGAAGGAGTTTGATCTTGTTATGGTATTTTGGGTAAGTCTTTCCCACCTGGAGAGAGGATGGGTGTGGATACAGGGTAGAACCCAGCCCTGACCTCCTCTGTCTTTCAGGAGCTCTTGGTCCTGCTCCCCCATGTGGCCCTGGAGCTGCACTTTGTAGGTGACAGCCTACCACCTGAGAGTGACCAGCGGCATTTTACTATGCAGAGGGTAAGAACTGGAGGGGGTGCTACTTTTCAGCCCTGCCTCTGATGGCCTCCTGATGGGACCCCTGCCCTTCCCCTCCACCTTCCTCAGTTTTGCGGTATTTTGTCCAATACCCTGACTTCCAGCAGCTTCCCCACCCCACTCCTGGCCCCACAGGATGGCCCTGAGGCATCTGTGCGTCCTGGTTCTGGGGTATCCACCCGGCTCAGCTCTGGAACTAAGGAGAAGGGAGGATGCAGGGACCTGCAAATCAGGGTGTCCACCAGGCCCTACCACCTGCTTCAGGGACCCAAGCCTGACCTGGTTATTGGTAAAAGCCTGGGGCTCAAGGATGGGGATTTGGGGAATGTGAAAGAAGTAGACCAAGGCACCAGCATCACCCTCTTCTCCCTTGGCAGGTTTTAACTCCGGCTTTGGTCTCAAAGACACTTGGCTGAGCTCTCTGCCCAGATTACAGGTGAGTAATCTCACTTGCCCAGCCCCTCTCCTCCAAAAGACTGAACCCTACTTTTCCCTGTCAAACTGTTCCACAGATGTGGGGAGCACCCACAAGTCCTCTTGCCCCTGTGTCTCTGCCTTTTACCTCTCTCCAGCATCTGGGTCTGGGGTGGGCCTTCACCTTTCAATCCTGTTTGGGAGGTGGGGGATCCAGGTTTATCTGGAGGAAGGAACCACCCAGCGAGTATCTAAGCCCCGCCCCCCCAACCCCAGTCTCTCCGAGTGCCAGCTTTCTTCACTGAGAGCAGCGAGTATGGCTGTGTGATGGATGATCAGACCATGGCGGTGGCCACGGGAGGGGGCACCAGTTCGCCACAGCCCAACCCGTTCCGCTCCCCGTTTCGTCTCAGAGCTGCTGACAATTGCATGCCCTGGTAAGGGGCCACGATCCTTAATTCTCTCCCGACCCACGACTTCTTACACACTCTACATCCTAAAACATCTCTGCACTCCTGAGACCCTCCTTCCTCCCGTCTTATAACCCACCTTCTCTGTCCTCACTACTCACACACCCCCCCGCTCTTGTTTGTTTGTTTATTGGGTGTGAGGACGCATGCTGTGTGGAGATTGGAAGACAACTTTCGGGAGTCGGTTCTCTGTCTCCCCAGGGATTGAACTCAGGGCTTCGAGCTTAGTGGCAAACCCCATTACCTGCTGAGCCATACCAAGCCCAAAGTCTAGACCTGGGACCTTCGGCTACAAGCCCCGCCCACAAGGGGGTCCTGGCTGGGCCCCTGACCCTGCCCTCGCGCCTTCCGCAGGTACTGCAACGCCTTCATCTTCCACTTGGTCTACAAACCTCTCCAAGGCGGCGGAGTCCGCCCAGCGCCCGGCCCGGCACCCCCACCCCCAACTCCTGCCGCTCCTCCTGTCCCAGCCCGAAGGCGGCGAGGAGAAAAGAAAGCTGCACGCGGGCCCCGTCGGCGGAGATGAGTGCTGAGATGGTAATAGTCCACTCCCTCCCGAAACTTGCTTCCCAAAGGAAAACACTTCAAGACCCCGGGGGCGGAATGGTTGTCAGGACACCAAAAGTTAAATAAAATTACTTGTTTGAAACCTCTGAGTTACTGACCCTTTGACTCCACTGGGAAAGGAAATAAAGGTTTAGGGATGATTTTCTTCTGGTTCCTATCACCACCATCTCTAATTCAAGGTGTGTGTGTGAGGGGGGGTATGACCGTCCTTGGTACTTCCAAATTCCTCTCCTAATTCATAAGTCGGTAAATCACTTTCTAGCCCAGTTACATCAGGGACTCCCCTAGGGTAAGGAAAGACCACGCATCAGAAAATGACTTCTCACTTGGGAGGGAAGCCTCCAGGGGACAGGATCCATATTTGCATTAGATTCTGTGAAAAACTATGGGGATCCAACTCCACCATCTCTCATCCCTCCATGTCAAATAAGCAATCAGCTACTGCCAAAAATCAACAAACTCCATCAGTTTATGTCCAATCCCACTACAAACTCACCTTCACAATGCCACCAGAGGCCAAAGTATTCCTTATAAAACAGGCGGGTGTGGGAGGCCAGTGGTGGTACATTTGCCTAGCAAATTCAAGGCTCTTGATTGATTCCATAGATTCCTAACACAAGAAAGTGCATAGTAACCTCTCCTGCTAAATCGGTTGGGTGACCTCCTTAAACTATCCTGATGTGGCTTGGAGATAAGACTTGCTAGACAGAGATTGGAAAAGGTAACTGCATTGCAGCCAGAGGCTGATGTGGTGGAGCTGTATTACAACAGGACCATCAAACCTGCCTGGTTTGACATTACAACAAGGCCAACCAAGAGCCTTCTATTGTTCTAATGACATCTCCATATCATTAGCCTTGCAGACCTGTCTGCCACTGAGCCAGGCATGGTGGCTCATGCCTCCAGTCCCAGTACTCAACGGGCTGAAGCAAGAAGATTGCCTTTGGCTTGAGAATAGCCTGTGCTACAGAGTGAGACCCTGTCTAAAAGGAAACAAAACAAACAACCAAAAAACACTGCCTCCCCTCAGTCATTCATCTGATGATAGGCCACAGCCAAAAACCATACTTAAGAGCACAAAAGGGTAGTAAGCCTCATTCTGAGGAAATTCCTACTATTCCTGCAACCCTCCCCTGCACTTCTTCGACCCCTTCCTTAACTCATGAATAATCCTTCTCTCTATAAAAGTTTGCCCATAATGCAAATTATGCAAAATCTGCTAAATATGTGTTCTCACCCTGTAATGAGCTCACTCCCTTACTTCATTCACCTCCAAATTCCTTCCTGTATGGTGGCAAAAACTTGAAAATACTGGGTAGATCTTAATAGCTCTCTCTGTCTCTCTGTCTCTCTCTGTGTGTGTATGTCTCTCTCTCTCTCTCTCTGTCTCTCTCTCTCTTTCTCTCTCTCTCTGTGTTCCCCACACCCCCGTGTTTTGGGGCCTCAAACTCACAATTCTCCTGTGTCCACCTCCCTAAGTACTGGAATTACAAGTATAAGCCACCAAACCCAGCTTTATCTCTCTGTCTCTGAAACCTCCCCAGCCTTTAGCCACTGGCAACGGAGGAAAGAGACTAGTGAGACCTGGCATACACCACCTAGATTACTTATAAATCATGCTGATATCATGTGCCTCCTGACGTGGTAGAAGACCACATCGCCTCTTTAGTATTCTCTCCCAAAATCCACAGCCTTGAGCTACTTATGACATTCACTACACCAATCCAAATTGGGAAGCTGTCTACAAAATACTTGGCACTATTCAAAATTATCAAAGCCATGAAGGGCCAAGAAACTGTAATGGATTTGAAGAGGCTAAGGAGACAGGACAACCAAACACTAAAGTGATGTTTTGGGTTGGATCCTGGCACAGATGGGAAAACTGGAGAAATCTCAATATAGTCTGTAACTTAGCTAATGGTATTATAGCCACTCTTAATTTCTTAGTTCTGATTAATATGCTATGGTTGCATAAGATTTAACAGGGGGATGGTGAAGAATAAGTGAGAACTTTTTACTATGTTTGCAATTCATCTACATATAAAAAATTATTACTTGTCTTTTTTTTGTGTGTGTGTGACATATATTTGCAATCCCAGCCCTCAAGAGGCTGAATCTCAAAGATCGTGAGCTGGAGGCTAGCCTATGCTACAAAGTGAAGCTGTCTCAAAGAAAATTTTTTTCAAAATATAATGGAATTTGGATTCCCTAGTATGGCCAATAAGACTATCTCTTTGTCATTCTCTTTTACTGTATTACTCCATAGGTTTGTTGTTCTATGAGTGTCTGTGTGTGTGTGTGTGTGTGTGTGTGTGTGTGTGTGTGTGTGTGCGCGCGCGCTTTGTCTTACACTGTAGCCCTTGCTGACTTGGACCTCACTATCTAGCGCAGGCTGACCTTGAATTTGGAATCCTCCTGCCTCCACTTCCCAAGTGCTGAGAGTGTTTGGATGACAGATGTGATGTGCAGCAACCCACTTAGCAACAGTAGCTTCTGTTTAGCGGGGTCATGGTCACCAGATATCCAGCTAGACTCCCAGGCTTTGGGCATTTCACTTTGGAATTTTTTTCTTTTTGTTTTGTTTGTTTGTTTGAGTTTTTGGCTTGGTTTTGTTTTTATGTGGGGATTTGTTGTTGTTCATTTTTATTTTATGTTTATGAAAGTGTTTTCCCTGTGTGTAAACATGCCCATAATGTACAATGAGAAGAGAGTGTTGGCTTCCCTGGAACTGACAGTTGTTAGCCGCCATGTACCCAGGTCCCCTGCAAGAGCAGTCAGTGCTGTTAACCACTGAACCATCTCTCCAGCCTCATTGTTTGTTCATTTGTTTTGTTTTGTTTTGGAGACAGAGTCTGTCTGTGTTCCTTGCTGGCCTGGAACTTGTTATGTAGACCAGGCTAGTTACAGAGAACTGTCTGCCTCTGCCCTCCTGAGTACTGGGATTAAAGGTGTGTACCACCAGCCCAGTTTTTGTCTTGGGGTTTTTTTGTGTGTGTTTGTCTTTTTGAGACAGGGTCTCCCTGTAGCCCCAGCTGGCCTGCAACTCACTATGTAGACCAGGCTGGCCTTGAACTCACAGAGATCTGCCTACCTTTGCCTCCTGGGTCCTGGGATTAAAGGCTTGTACCACCAAGCCCGGCTTTTGCTTTGTTTTTTGAGACAAATTCTTACTATGTATCCCTGGCTGGTCTGGAACTTACTGTGTAGACCAGGCTGGCCTCAAACTCAGAGATCTGCCTGCCTTTGCCTCCTGAATGCTGGGATTAAAGGCATGCACTACCACTTCAGTTTTTCTTTGCTAAAAAAATTTTTTTTACATTTATTTTGTGTGTATGTGTGGGTGCACATGCCACAGTGAGCATGTGGAGCTCAGAAGACATTTGGGAGTAACACCTTTACCTGCTTTACCAGCCCCAGTAATCTGTTAATGCCCTATTCATATTAACATTTTCCAATTATCTCAAATATGACATTAATAGTTGGTTTGTTCCAGTTAAAAAAGAACTACGGGCTGGATAGGGGGCAAATGCGTGTAATCCTAGCACCTAGAAGGCAGGGGTAGGAGGATCTCAGAAAGTTTGAGGAGAGAGAGAGAGAGAACACAGATGCACACATTCACACATTTCTTTTGGTTATGTCTCTGTAGCCTCTCTTCATCTATAACAGACCTCTTCCTTTTATCTCTGTCATTTCCATGCCACTGATCAAAATGAGAACCTGGATCAGTTTGTCCTCTGGAATATTCCTCATTCTGAAACTGGCTGATTACTTGATCCAGGTATTTTTATCTTTGATTCCTTTATCTGATTTAGTTTCTGTAAACTGGTAGTTAGGTCTAGATGGCAATGTTCTTGATGTGATCCCTGCCCACCTCCACAGGCTGAGCCATGCCACTTCTCACCCCTCTGTTCCCTCCAGTCAGACATTTCTAAATAAACACGCAGTCACTGTGGAATTTCCCATTTTATTGCTTAACTAATTACTTCTTCCCTTAAGGAGGGAGGCATTTCCTGACCTACACTTTGCATCTAGACACCCCCCACCCCAACCCCTCCCTGCAAACCCTCAAAACATCTCATTTCCCCTTTTTTCCACTTGTAATTCCTACTTTACCCTTTCAGTTGTCAACCAGTAAAGAGTGGATGCTACACCTGGCTCCTAAGGTCTGGCCCCTCACAGTGGCAAGAACTCTTAGACTGTTTATCTAATGACTCTCCTGCACCCGCGCTTTCCATCTCCCTCCTTATCTTTTCTTGGTAGTTTCAGTCTCTGTAGCCAGAAGCCTAGCTTCCTGGTCAACTGAAGGGAAATCAAACTTTTCACTACTACCTTCACCAAGAAAATAAACTTTTCTTAAATTCCTGCCAGAAAAATATGAAAGGATGTGTTAGCTCCGAGTTGTGGGATAACTAAAGTTTTCTTTATTCATTTTGTACAGTTGGACTGCTCATTTTCCTTCTGTGAACACACAGTACTTTTGCAATAAAATGTTTCATATACAGCCCAGCGTGGTGGCTCACGCCTTTAGTTCCAGCAATTGGGAGGCAGAGGTGGGTGGATCTTTGTGAGTTGGAGGCTAGCCTGGTCTACATAGCAAGCACTAGGCCAGTTGGGGCTACAGGGAGACCCTGTCTCGAAAATACCAAAATAAAATTTCATATACAAATTGATGGTGCATATTTGTAATACCCGAACTTGGGATTGCTGAACCAGGCCTTGAGATTGAGGAAGGAAGGAAGGAAGGAAGGAAGGAAGGAAGGAAGGAAGGAATGGAGGCTAGCCTGGTCTACATAGCAAGCACTAGGCCAGTTGGGGCTACAGGGAGACCCTGTCTCGAAAATACCAAAATAAAATTTCATATACAAATTGATGGTGCATATTTGTAATACCCGAACTTGGGATTGCTGAACCAGGCCTTGAGATTGAGGAAGGAAGGAAGGAAGGAAGGAAGGAAGGAAGGAAGGAAGGAAGGAAGGGAGGATAGTATTTTATGATGTGTAAAGTATGAGAACTTTAAATTACAATGTCCATAAATTTATATTGAAAAAGAGCCTCAGCCATTCCTTTACACGTTGCTTCTTTTAGGATACAAATGCAGTTGAGTGTTTTTGTTTTTTGGTGTTTTTGAGACAGGGTCTCCCTGTAGTCCCAGCTGGCCTGGAACTCTCTATGTAGACCAGGCAGGCCTCGAACTCACAGAGATCCACCTGCCTCTGCCTCCCAAGTGCTGGGATCAAAGGCGTGCGCCACCACACCGGGCCTGGTTTTTACTTTTTTTGAGACAATCTCACTATGCAGCCCTGGCTGGCCTGGAACTCACTATGTAGACCAGGCTAGCCTTGAACTCACAGAACTTTACCTGCCTCTGCCTTCTGAGTGCTGGCGTTAAAGGCATGTATTCCCACACCCAGCTAAATGCAGACAGACATTGAATGCTGCACTTGTTTTATAATTTGCATATGAAGTGCCCCCCCCCCAAAGGTTTATGTGTTAAAGGCTTAGCTATCAGCTGATAGACTTTTGGGAAGTGATTGGAGCATGAAGGTTCTGACCTAATCAATAAGTTGTGTGATGGTTTCATACAAGGAATTATTGAGAGAGGGTGGAACAAAGGGTTGGGGCCCGATTGGATGAAGTAGGTCATTGGGAGCACTATGTGGTCCCAGGCGGCCCTATCTGTTTCCTGTTTGTCATGAGATAGATAAGCAGCTGTGGCCCATCATCCCCTCTTCCCGGGATGTTCTGCCTCACTTCAGATCCAAAGCAACGGAGACAGCAGATCTTGGACAGAAACTTGTGAACTGTAAACACAAAAACAAAACAAAACAAAAAATCCTTCCTTCCTTAAGTTGTTTTCTCAGAAATTTTTTGTGACAGCAAGAAAAGATCTAATACAATTTATAATAGGAATACCATGTCTACAAAAACAATGTTTGTTAACAGGCCCTTTGCAAAAAGAGTATGCTGACCTATTCTAGGGCAAGATTTTGAAAATGCAAGTTTATGGCATTCTGATGAATCATAAAGCCAATCAATATGTCTCAAAACACATCATCAGGTAGGCATAGCGGAGACAGCACCTACAATCCTCCCACTTGGGAAGTAGAAGTAGGATGATCAGGAGCTCACAACCACCCTTAGGTACATAGAACTTGAAGCCGGCCTGGGCTACACAGCAAGTTCCAGGCAAACCAGAGCTACAAAGAAAGACCCTGTCTCAAAAAGAAAACAAAAAACAAGCGGACTGGAGAGATGGCTCAGCAGTTAAGAGCACTGATTGCTCTTGCAGAGGACCAGGGTTTGATTCTCAGCACCCCGATGGTGGCTACAAACCATCTTTAACTCCAGTTCCAGGGGAATCCAAAGCCTTCTTCTGACCTCCGAGGCATTGCTTGACACGGGTGCACTTACATACAAGCACACAATACACTCATACACATAAAAAAAAAAAAAAAACAAGGGTGCTAGAGAGAAGACTCAGCAGTTAAGAGTACTGACTGTTGTTGGGGCTGGAGAGATGGCTCAGCAGTTAAGAACACTGGTTGTTCTTGCAGAAGACCTGGGTTCGAATCCCAGCACCCACATGACAGCTAACAACTGTCCGTAACTCCAGGCCCAGGGGATCCGACAGCCTCTTCTGTCCTCCGCGGACATTGCACAACACGGGTGCACTTACCTACATGCAGGTAATACATGAATACACATAAAATAAAAATAATAAATAAATAAACTTTTACTAACCTATGCAAATATATGCTTGAGTTTGAACCATGATGATTGGCCCACTGATGTTCTGTTTGAGCCATGCTTTCTGTAATCCTATAAAAACAGCCTTGATACTCAAGGCTGCTTCTATTCCCTACATAGACAGCCCGGTTGGCCGAAATAAAATTTTACCTTGCTACTTTCAAAAATAAATAATAAATAAATAAACAAACAAACAAATAAATAAATAAATATATTTTTTAAAAAACCAGAGGGGCTGGTGAGATGGCTCAGTGGTTAAGAACATTGTTTTTGCAGAAGACCCAGGTTTGAATCCCAGCACCCACATGGCAGCTAATAGCTGTCCCTAACTCCAGTCCAAGGGAATCTGGCAGCCTCTTCTAACCTCCGTGGGCATTTCACAACATGGGTGCACTTACCTACATGCAGGCAATACATGAATACACATAAAATAAAAATAATAAAATATTTTTTAGAAAAAGAGTACTGACCTTGCAGAAGACCATGTTGGTGTCCCAGCACCCACATGATAGCTAACAACCATCATAACTCCAGTTTCAGGGGATCCAATGCCATTTTCTGTCCTCCAAGAAAACTTACACTTACATACATTCAGGCAATACACTCATACACATAAAATTTTTGGGGGGGGTCTTTTTTTTTTGAGACAGGGTCTCCCTGTAGCCCCAGCTGTCCTGAAACTCACTATATAGACCAGGTTGGCCTTGAACTCACAAAGGATCCACCTGCCTCTGCCTCCCGAGTGCTGGGATTAAAGGTGTGCGTCACCACACCTGGCACATAAAATTTTTTTAAACCTGTTTTTAATGAAATAGAATCAATCTAATGAAATAGAATAAAGGTATCAGTGTGTGTTATATCAAGTACTAGCAAATATTAATTTGTGAGACATTGATTCACTTCCATACATAGCACATGCTTATATATATGCATATGTGCTGTACTGTGATATAGAATGTATTTCTTACCATAGCCTGGAGGAAACAAGAAAATTACAGTGCAGTATTATTGCTATGATGGTGAAAGACCTATATCCTCTGGGATGTAGAAGAGACACTAAGAGAGACGCTGGGCGACCAGCAAGACTTCCACGAGGATCTGACCTTCTAAACAGCAACCTGAGGACAAATAGGAGTTAGCCAGAAAAGGGGAGAAGCATAATAACTATAATGGCATGTGCAAAGAACCTGGGGCAAAGTAAAATAAGCAAAGCACTCGGGAGAAACTACTAGAAGTTCAGTCTGGTTGGAGTTTTAAACCAGATAAAACTTTTGCCGCTCCTTCTCCTTAGCCTTCTTGTCTCCCTCTCCCTCCTGTCTCTCCCTCTCTCTCTTTATTCTCCTTCTCTCTTTCCCTCCTCCCTCTCCCTCCTCTCTTCTTCCTTTCCCTTCTTCCCCACTGTATAGCCCCAGGCTGGCCTTGAACTGTGGACCCTCCTGCTTTAGCCTCCTGCGTGCTGGGATTATAGGTGGGCACACTACCATACCAGGCTACCTCTACCGCTCTTTATCACATTGCTTTTATTTTCTTTGAGCATTTATCATATTTCATTATTTCATTCATTTTTTTATTTACTGTTTCTCTCTCTCTCTCTCTCACACACACACACACACACACACAAACACTAAAAAGTAACTACCAAGAAAGAGACCATTTCTTTAGATTTATTTTTATTTTTATTTATGTGTGTGTATGTGCATGAGATATGTGCAGGTGCCCAAAGAGGCCATAAGAGGCCACAGATCTCCAGGAGCTAGATTCCTGATAGTTGTGAGCTACCTGATGTGGACCAAACTCAGATGCTAGGACCAAAATCAGAGCTTCTGGAAGAGCAGTTCATGCTCTTAACCACTGAGTCATCTCTCTAGTCATGAGACCATTGTTTTAAAAGGATTTTTATAGCAGGGCATGGTGGTGCACCCCTTTAATCCCAGCACTTGGGAGGCAGAGGCAGGTGGATCTCTGTGAGTTTGAGGCCAGCCTAGTCTCCATAGAGAATCCAGGCCAACTGCAGCTACAGGGAAAACTTGCCTCAGAAAAAAAAAAAAAAAAACAGATTTTTATAGCCTGGCATGGTGGTACACACCTTTACTTTAAGCACTCAGGAGGCAGAGGCAGAGGCAGGTGGATCAAAGTGAGGTTGAAGCTGGCCTGGTTTACATACCACAGTCCAGGCCAGTTGGAGCTACAGGGCGATCCTGTCTCAAAACAAAATTTTTATTGCATTTACTTACTTATTGAGTGTGTGTGTGTGGTGTGTGTGTGTCTATCTGTCTATCTATCTGTCTGTCTGCGCGCATACACATTCCATAATGTATGTGTGTCGATCATAGGACCACTTCTAGGAATTGGTTCTATCTTTCCACCATGTAGGTCTTAGGAATTGAACTCAGATTCTCAGGCTTGGTGGCAAGTGCCTACCTACTGAGCCATCTCACTGGCCCAGAGGAGACCATCTTGCTTACAACCTATGCTCTAGCAAGGTGCCTAGGAGATCACAGCTGTCAGCAACTTCTCCAGGAATTTTAGCAAGATATTCCTGCTTTACTGGGGAGACAAAGTAGACTATGGGTTGGAGATACCAGCTCGGCTGGTAGAGTGTTTGCCTAGCATGTGAAAAGCCCTGAAAAAGATCCCCAGCACCATATAAAAACTGTGCAAGGTAGTGCATTCCTATAAACCTAGCACTTGGGAGGTAAAGACAGGAGGATCAGAAGTTCAAGGTCATCCTCTGTTACTTAGCAAGGCCAGCCCAGATCCAAGTGACCCTGTCTAAAACAACAACAACAACAACAACAAGGCCATAATAGACTGTAAGTGGGGAAGAAGATATAATAAAGGATGGATAGAGGAGAGTGCCCTCTGCTCATACAAGAAGAGGAGCAGACTGGGGACAGGTAGAAGTGAGCAAGAGAGGAAGATAATTCATGCTGGGACTTGAGGTACCTATGGGACATCCCGGTGAGGTTCTGGTGATCAGCGATGCCTGAGATTATTGTGGGATGCTTCACCAGAGAAGACCACTCAGACAAAGTTTTGCCGAATAAAAGTTGTTGCTGTGCAGGGTACTACACAAGGGTGTAGGAACCCAAGTGTGTAGCCCTGAGCCATCTCTAGGGTAAGCTTTTCTACAGAAAAAACATAACCAGGGGTGAGAAGTTTAAGTTCCCAAGCTTACAGGTGGAGAGCCCCATTAAGAATTTTTATTCTATTAAGTAACAATTACTATTTTGCAGAAGCAAGCCAAGCACAACCTACAGAAGCCATAAATCTGCAGTTAGCAGGTACACTCTGGAGAGTGGATGAGAGCACCTAGTGGGATGAAGAAGAGGCCTTAAAGACAGTCTCTATGTGGGCTGGGGATGTGGTTCAGTGGCAGAGAGCTTGCCTAGTGTACCAAGGTCTTGGATTTCGATCCTCAACACTGAAAAAAGAAAAAAGCAGAATGCACTCGATGAGGACCAGGAAGGATACAGAGAAGCAAGAAAGGCCAAAACAGAAAGGGCAGAAGGGTGTCAGCAGACACTTAGGTCAGGTCAGGTGGGATGGGATGGGAAGATGTCCCCTGGACTAGGCAGCAAAAGCATAAGGACATTTGGTAGAGTGGTGATACAGGCTGGGGAGGATGGGAAGGTGGGAGGAGGGCACTGGGAGCCATCCTTCAGTATTTTGACTATCTCTGCCTTTCACTTCCCTCCAATATCCATCTACTAATAATCTACCTTCTTCCTACAGAAATGCAGAAATAACTACCGGGAAAATGTATTGTGCCTATTTTATTTTTAAATGGTTTCCTCTTCTGTTCTAGCACTTTCCATATATTTTATAGTGAAATGTATATACATTTTAAGTTTATTTGTTTATGAGCTAGGATCTTTCCAGCCCATAGCCTAGAACTTGCTATACAGGCCAGACTGATCTTAAATTCTCAATCCTCCTGCCTCAGCCTCCTGAATGCTGGGATTATGCTTATACATCACCACATCCAACTTCTGCTGCTCTTGTTTGATTGTTGTTGTTTGGTTTATTAATTTATTTATTTTCAGTCCTTTAGTCTCAACTGGCCTGGAAATCACCATGTAGACCAGGATGGCCTTGATCTCACAGAAATCCATCTGTCCCTGCCACCTGAATGCCGGGAATCAAGGCGTGTGCCACCACACTGGGTTGTTGTTATTTTGAGAAAGAGTTTCACTATATAGCTCTCGCTAGTTTGGAATTCATTATATAGTCCAGGTTGGCCTCACACTCTCAGCAATCCTCCTACTTCAGCCTCCTGAGTGCTACAATTACAGGCATGAATTACCATGCCTCATTCACTTTTAAATTGTTAGTTGGCATATAATTATAAATATTTATAGAGTACACTGTGTAATGGTCAAATCTGGGTAACTGGCAATATCTCAAACTTCTACCAGCTGTTTTGAAATATATAGTAAATTGTCAGCCATACCCTACTGTGCTACATAGAATATTAAAAGTTACTCCTAGCCAGGCGTGGTGGCACATACCTTTAATCCCAGCACTTGGGAGACAGAGGTATGCAGATTAGATCCAGGCTAGCTTGGTATACATTACCAGTTGCAAGCCAACTGGGGCTATCAGGAGATGCTCTCTCAAAAGGAAAGAAGAAAGAAAGAAAGAAAGAGAAAGAAAGGAAGGAAGAGAGAGAAAGAAAGAGAAGGGAGGGAGGGAGGGAGGGAGGAAGGAAGAAAGAAAGAAAGAAAGAAAGAAAGAAAGAAAGAAAGAAAGAAAGAAAGAAAGAAAGAAAGAGAAAGAAGGGAG
>NW_008357929.1:9552310-9578639 GCF_000622305.1 Nannospalax galili
GAGGGAGGAAGGAAGGAAGGAAGGAAGGAAGGAAGGAAGGAAGGAAGAAAGAGAGTAGGTAGGTTACTCCTGCTATCCAAATGCACCTTTGTACCCATTTAACAAGTCTCAGTGAAAATTTGTAAGACCCTCAGCCTCAGCACCAAGAAAGAACCACTCTTGTCAGTTGGTTTGTATTTATAGACACTTTTCAGTCTTAATCTAGGTTTTTTTTTTCATAAAATTTGAGTCATGCTGTGCATAACGCTAACTTCCTTTAAACAACATTTTTTGACTACATTATTTATTTGCAGAGGAAGACGTGCTCCTGCCGTGGTACACATGTGGAGATCGAGAACAACTCGTGGGAGTTAGTTCTTCCTTTCCACCCTGTGGGCTCTGGGATCAAACTCAGGTTTTCAGTCTTAGCAGCAAGAACCTTTACCTGCTGAGCCATATCGCCAGCCCCTAACTTCCTTTTTTTTTTTTTTTTTTTTTGGGTCTTTTTGAAGCAGGGTCTCCCTGTAGCCCCAGCTGCCCTTGAACTCACTGGGATGCGCTTGCCTCTGCCTCCCAAGTGCTGGGATTACAGGCATGCGCCACCACGCCCAGTTTAACTTCCTTTTTTACTGTTCAATATGTTATGGCTAGTTTTTAAAATATTTTTATGTGTATGAATGTATTGCCTACATGTATGTGAGTGCACCTATGTCGTGCAATGCCCGGGGAGTTCAGAAGAGAGCTTCGGATTTCCCTGGAACTGGAGTTAAGGACGGTTCGCAGCCGCCATGTGGGTGCTGGGAATCGAACCCCGGTCCTCTGCAAGAACAGTCAGGAGGTCAGAAGACGCTGTCGGATCTCCTGGGACTAGAGTTACAGACACTTGTTAGCTGCCATGTGGGTGCTGGGATTTGAGCCTGGGTCTTCTGCAAGAACAGCCGGTGTTCTTAACCGCTGAGCCATCTCTCCAGCCCCAAGGAATGAGGATTTTTTTTTTTTTAAGGTACCTGGTGAAGGTGTGGATGTAGATAGGGAGGGCATCATAACTTCAGGTCTGACAAGAGAGGAATCAGAAGCGGAAAGCCAAAGGGGGCTCCACTTCCCGGGGCTCACAGGGTGGATGGGCAGGGTGGGGGCACTGACAATTCCAAGGAACCCAAAAGAATAGCTTTGTCAAGGATGATGGGCACGTTTTAAAGCATTTGCTTTCATGCCAAGGGCATCATACAGATGAGGCAAGAGCCAGCCCCCTGTGACTTGTTAGCACTGACAGCCCCAGCTGGTCACATACTAAGGCTGCAGCATGAGTTTTGTTTAGTTCCCAAGTATTTGGAAATTTTTCTGTTACCTTTCTGGTGTCAAGTTTTTGTTTAACTATGATTAGAGAATCTTCTCTGACTGATCTCAATTTTTGCTATTGTTTTTGAAACAAGGTCTTACTATGTTGCCTTGGCTGGCTAGAACTCGCTATGTAGACCAGACTGTCCTCAAATTCACAGAGATCTGCCCGGCTCTGACTTTAGAGTGCTGAGATTAAATGCATACACCACCACACCTGGCCTATGATCCCCAAAATATAAAAGACTTTCTTTTTAATTATGGGGTGTGTGTGTGGATTTGTGTATGTGAGTATAGATGCCTGCAGACGGCTTGGGACCCTTTGCAGCTGGAACTACAGGCAGTTGTGACTCGTCCAATGTGAGTGCTAGGAACTAAACCCAGGTCCTCTGCAAGAGTAGTACACAGTCTTAACTGCTGAGCTCTCTCTCCAGTCCCATGAGATTATATTTTTAAAAGATATTTTATTTATTGTCTACATAGTGAATTCCAGGCCAGCTGGGGCTACAGGGAAACCCTGTCTCAAAAAGACCAAAAAAAAAAGATATTTTATTTACTATTTTTATTTTATGTGCATGTGTGTTTTGCCTGTATGTATGTAAGTGCAAATACATTTGTACAATGCCCAGAGAGGGCAGAAGAAGGTGTTGGATCCCTGGGAATTGGAGTGACAGACAGTTGTTAGCTGCCATGTGGGGGCTAGGAACCAAACCCTGGTCCTCTGTAAGAGCAGCCAGTACTCTTAACTGCTGAGCCATCTCTCCAGACCTCATGGTCTCAATTTTTCAATTTGTTTTTATTTTATGTGTATGTGTGTTGCCTGCATGTGTGTAAGTGCACCCATGGGTATAATGCTGTGGAGGCCAGAATAGGGCATTGGATCTCCTGGAACTGGAGTTACAGTTGTTAGCACCCATGTGGGTGCTGGGAACCAAACCCAGGTATGTGCCATCACACCCTGCTTTTTTTTTTTGGTGTTTTTGAGACAGGGTCTCCCTGTAGCCCCAACTGGCCTAGAACTCACTATGTAGACCAGGCTGGTCTTGAACTCACAGAGATCCACCTGCCTCTGCCTCTGCCTCCCAAGTGCTGGGATTAAAGGCATATGCCACCAATCAAGGCTATTCACTTTGAATTTTTAATAACCGATCACAGATAGGCTGTCAGCACGGGCTAGCAATCCCTCTCAGTTCTTCTTGGTTCCCGCTTCTCTCAGAAATGACTTCGTGCCTTGTCTTTCCGTCAGTGTCATCAACTCCCACATTCTCAGCTAGTGATCTTTTTACTAAAGTTTTTTATTATTTTAATTTTATGTGTATGAGTATATTGTCTGCATGTGTGTAAGTGCGCCCATGTCATGCGATGCCAGAGGAGTCAGAAGAGGGCGTTGAATTCCCCTGGAAATCGAATTATGGATGGTTGTTAGCTGTCATGTGGGTGCTAGGAATAAACCCAGGTCCTCTGCAAGAGCAGCCAGTGCTCTTAACCGCTGAGCCATGTCTCCAGCCGCCCCACCGCCCCTTCAGCTAGTGATCTTAAGTCTTAATTTGCAGAGAAAAGAGATGCAACCAGCAGAGGACTTCATCATCTTTCCATCAGTCCTTATTGTGCCTATTCCATGAAAATTCCTTTATTCTGGGTTTCTAAGTCCCTGTTGAATGTATTCTTCACATGTTGGATCTTCCTTTCTTCTCTTTTCACATCTCAACAACTCCACTGAAAGCATCCTTGTTGATAATCCAGTGAATAGACTGTTGTAGAATGCAGTCCTCAGAGCAAAACAGCTGCTATCTTCATCAGGTTAGCTGTGTCTGCAAGAATCCATCAGACTTGTGAATTATTGGCATTCCCTCATAGAAGAAGGGCTTGAGGAGGGTCATTAGACCCTAACCAGAGATTCTAACCACTCCTCTCAGCCATTTGTATATAAATCTGTCCTAATTGCACATGACCTTAGGGGGCCTCAAGAGGTACTAGGATATACAGGCTAGGGAAAGTTAGCCTAGGGGAGTACTATGTGGAAACTGTCACCCATTGTCCCGCGCTATCGTCTCACCAGCAAGAACGACGCGGCACACTCAGGATCCTTCTGCAGAAAAGCTTTAATGCATCTTGAGAGGGAGAGCATAAGCTTACAGGGCGAAGACCCCGAATGTCGGAAACCCAGCCCTTATATAGGTTAGTAAGCCCGTCTTGGACGTGGCAACTCTTGATTGGTCGCAAACTCATCAGCCCATATCACGCCACGAGGTAGGCAGAGACTAGAAGGTGGAAAATTACTTCGGGCATGCGTACTGACTTATTTACTGCTCAGCATGAACCGGATGTGAGCGCCATCTTGTAATGGCGTCTGCAGGGACGGCAGGCGGCTCCCCACAACCCATGGTGAATGAAGACTTTCCAATATGATGGCTTTGGGGTTACCCATGCTCCTATAAGCAACTTCTCACACATGCTCTGTAAGCCCAATAAATTTGGTTCCCCAAGTTGAACTTGCTTGAAATGGTACTTTGGTTTGTCCCTGGGACCTTATAAGCAGGAAGTAGATGTTGTTTACATCTCCCCAGAGAAGGAATTCTCCCAGCGCTTAGTGTAGTCAGAAGGATATGACAAAACCAGAAGTGAATTTGAGGCAAGCAATGGCATTGCTCTTGCTAAAAGTGATGAGACAGGCAGCAGAAGCTGTTACCAGACTTAGGGTAACTTCCTTAGCCTGTGCCCCAACAAGCCAGGTTTGGCTACCTGTCCTCAATTAGTCAAAGTAGCCAAATTAATAGTGAAAAGCAGAAAAAAAAATATTTATTCAATGTGGTCACTTTGGGAAAAAGGACAAAGAGATCCAGTGACCACCCCCCACCAGTCCATTTTCTGGGTCCTGACACAAAGGAAGATTTAAATAGCTAAGAAATATGCATAACTAAGCAGTCCAGCTACGGGGGGTTTCTCTGCCCATCTTTGTCTCAGTGCCAACTCTCTCCTGCAGGGTCATCTGACAAGTTACAAATCTTCCTCCAAGAGACAAGTTCCTGCTCTAGCTTCCCTCAGACCTTCAGACTTTTCTTCTCCAGCAAAGATTCCTGGGGAAATTCTAATTTATTTGGGTCCATTGTTTCAATAGTCTGATAGCCAAAGAGTCACTTTAGAATATATTCATTCCTGTTAAGCAGGCTGGTTATGTTCCCCACTCTTTGTTTTAACATCTCAATCTTTAAATGTAGTATGCCTGGGTCTGAAACAAATATCATAAACAAAATACAAGTAGGAGCCAAGGTTAGAACACTTTCTGTTAGTGTCATGTTAGCACATTTAAGAACTATTTCTGTATAACCTCTTGGCTTTTAGTTTCTTTTGGATGGGCTGGCACTAGCAACCCCAAGGTCTTGCCCTAAAGCCTAGGCTAGCATAATGACTATTCCTTGTCTCCAGGTTCCCGCCTTGAGCTCCCGCCTTGGTTTCTCTGGAAGGCGGACTGTAAGCTGTAAGGTGAAACAAACCCTTTCCTCACCAAACTGCTTTCTGTCATAATTTTTATCACAGCAACAAAAAGCAAACTAGAACAGAAATTGGTACCAGAGTGTGGGATCTTGCTGTGATGGACTTGACCGTGTTGTTTGGCGGGCAGGGAGGATTATGAAGGATTTTGAAGCTTTGGGCTAGAAAAGTTATTGAGGGCTCAGAGTTTAATGGGCTGTTCTGTGGGGTTTTAGAAGATAAGAATGTTAAGAGAAATGTAGATGATGGAGGCCTGGCCTGTGAAGTTTCAAAAGGAAATTTGAAAGTCCCTCAAATATTGTATCAGAGCTGTCCACATGATATTTTGAATTGAGAATCTGTGGTTTCTGGTCAGCTGGGCCTAAAGACTCAGCTGTGGTTTACATGAGACCAGCACCACTGAAGTGAAACCATTGCTTTACTGGGACAATTGATGCCTGTCAGCTGGGCTGAAAAATCAGCTGTGACTAATAAGAGACTAGTATCTTTGAGGTGAAATCTGGGAATATTTCCTTAGGGTCTCATGAAGAAGCTGTGGTTCCAGAAGCAGGTCAAGGTTGTATCTCAAGCTAGAAGTTGAACTTGACAATGTATGAATCTCCCATTTGGAACTGGTTTTGTAGGCATGAGGGGTGAATTGTGATGGTTGGTTTTAATGTCAACGTGCCACAAATTAGAATCAACTGAGTAGCGACCCTCACCTGAAGAATTTTCTTGATTGTCTTAATTGATGTGAAAGGACCCATCCCAAATGTGGGTGAGCCTTCTGGCAGCAACCCAGATTTTTTTAAAAAGGGCATGGCAGAAGATGATTTGTGTTTTCCTCACTTGGCCTTTCCTCTTGCTACTGCTGCTGATTCCTTCACTGATATCAGAACCAGTGTTTCCAGAGGCTAACGTTGCTAAGGACCAGTGACTTTCCAGGAGCCTCAAGATTTTGGGCACCAGATTAGGACTGCTGAGGCACCCAGTCTTCTAGACTGAACAACTACCAGGCTCTTGGCCTATTAGTTATGAGACAACTATTGTTACTATTTCAACATTAGCTGATTTAATAAATTACATGTATTTGTACACACACACACACACACACACACACACATGCACATATATTCAGTCTATTGGTTTGGTTCTTTGAGAGAACACTGACTAATACAAACTGTACTACTGGGAGTGGTTCTGGAGAAAATGAAGTGTAAAGATGAATTTCTCTAGTGAGCTTGGTGATATCTGGAGTTGGCTTTCCAACTAGATGAAACTTACAGTTACTAAAGACTCCTCTGGTGCCCTGGAGAACATCTGAGGCTTGGCACTGTGAGAGGCCAGGAAAAGCCAGTGGTGAAGGTTCAGCCTCAGTTGCAGTGGAGACCTCATCATATTGAACATGCCAGGACCATGGGATGACCACCAAGGACAGTGGCAGGTATGAAGTGGAGCAGGCCTGAGCTTACTGGACAAGCTGTGTGTACTGTGAATGGCAAAGCTAGAGAAGTGCACCTGCCCAAGCCCTTTGGGACCCAGAAGATCATGAGTAAATCCTAGATGTCAGACATTGAGCTTTTTACACTGCGGGAATTTTTTTTTTTTTTTTTTGCTTTGATTTGATTGTAACTGTGCCCTGGTTCTTCCCTCTTAGAATAAAAAAGTATGTATATTTTTATTTTACAGGAGCCCACAGTTAAGAGACTTTAGAGTTTATTTATTTATTTATTTTTTGATCTTTTTGAGACAGGGTCTCCCTGTAGCCCCAGCTGTCCTGGAACTCACTATGTAGACCAGGCTGGCCTTGAACTCACAAAGATCTTCCTGCCTCTGCTTCCTGAGTGCTGAGATTAAAAGTGTGGAATTTCTCTTTAAAAAACTAAAGTCTCAGCTGGGCATGGTAGCACACGCCTTTAATCCCAGCACTTGGGAGGCAGAGGCAGGCAGATCTCTCTGAATTTGAGGCCAGCCTAGTCTACATAGTGAGTTCCAGGCCAGCCAGTGTTACATAGTGAGACCCTGTCTCAAAAAAATTTGAATCATCAGAATTTTTTAAAGATTATGGGACTTTTAAATATTGGAGTGTTTAATATTGTGATATTAACATGAGACCTTAGGGACAAGGAAAGGTTATGGTTTAACAGTGATGTGTTTGTATGTCAAGTTCACTGGGGGTAGACTTGTAATGACTAATCTTGGTTGTCAACTTGACACACTTGAGAAAAGGGAACCTCAATTGAGGAAGTTCCTCCACCAAACTGGCCTGTAGGTGTGTCTGTAGGGCATTTTCTTAATTGTTAACTGATATAGGAGGGTTCAGCTCATTGTGGGAGGTACCATCCCTGGGTAGGTGGGCCTGGAATGTGTAAGAATGGTAACTGAGTGTTCTAGTTTATTTTGTTTTGTTTTGTTTTTGGTCTTTTTGAGACAGGGTCTCCCTGTAGCCCCAGCTGGCCTGGAACTCACTATGTAGACCAAGCTGGCCCTGAACTCAGAGTTCTGCCTGTCTCTGCCTCCTGAGTGCTGGGACTAAAGGTGTGTACTACCACGCCCCATGTTCTAGTTTATTTTCAATTGATGTGATAAAAACACTGACCAAAACTAACTTAGGGAAGAAAGGATTTATCTTACATCTCCTGGATCACAGTTCATCACTGAGGGAACCCAAGGTAGGAACTCAGGGCAGGAGCCTGGAGCCCAGACCATATAGGATAGCTGTTACTAGTTTGCTCCTTTGGCCCATCTCAATCTGGCCCACTGTGGGATGGGCCCTCCTACATCACTCAACAATCAAGAAAATGCCCCACAGACATCAGCCACAGGCCAGTCCAATGGAAGAATTCCCCCATTGAGGCTCCTCTACCTAGGTATGTCAAGTTGGTAACTAAAGCTATCCAGCACACTGAGCAAGCCAGTAAGCAGTGTTCCTCCATGATCTCTGCTTCAATTCCTGTCTCCACATTCCTACCTTGGCTTCCCTCAGTGATGGGTTGAAAACTATAAGATAAAATAAACCGTTTCTTCTGAAAGTTGCTGTTTTGGTTTGGTTTTGGCCTCAATCTCACAGAGATCCGCCTTCCGCTTCCTGAGTGCTGGGATCAAAGGCATGGAATTTCTCTTTAAAAGTCCAAAGTCCACCACACCTGGCCTCATGTTGCTTTTGGTTGTGGTGTTTATTACAGCAATAGAAAGTGAAGTAGTACAGCTGGACTCAAATTTACGATCCTCTTGTTTCAGCTTCCCAAGTCCTGGAAAAAGACTAGGAACGAGATGAAGAGCCTACATCTGGGTCTGCTCATCATTCCAGTGGTCCTAATGTATCCCTGGAGGTATGATTTTTGGCAGAACTGGGTTACTTTATAGAACTCTCTGATAAGGGAGGAATATGCAATTACTTGTGAGAAGTGACTAGCTAGCTAGGGGACAGTAGCCCACATGGAATTGATCATGGAGGGTTGTTAAAATGTTAAGCTTTGGGGGGCTGGAGAGAGAGCGTAGTGGTTAAGAACACTGTTCTTGCAGAAGACCTGGGTTTGAATCCCAACACCCACATGGCAGCTAACAACTGTCTGTAACTCCAGTTCCAGGGGATCCTATACCCTCTTCTGCTGGTACCAGATATACATGTAGTATGCATACATATATGCAAGCAATATACTTATATACATTTTTAAAAAATGTTTAAAAAAATAAAATGGCTGGGTGAGGTGGGAGGCAGAATCAGGCAGATCTCTATGAGATTGAGGCCAGCCTGGTCTACATAGCAAGTTCCAGGTCAGCTGGGGCTACATAGGGAGACCATATATCAAAAACAAAAGGGGGTGGTGATAATATTTCAGAGCAGTTGTGAGAAGGAAATTTTCTGGCCTTGAGGGAACGGAGAGGGAGAAGGGCAGTGGGATTTAGGAAATCACATCAGCTATGCTCCTCTCTTGTGAACCTGGAGCTATGGTCCCCTCCGGTGAACCAGAGTTGTGGACCTCTCCTGTGAATTGGAGCTGTGGGCCCCTTCCCATGATCCTGGAGCTGTGGTCCCCAATCATGAACAATGGTTTCCCATTCCTTTGGTAGTGGGCTGATGGTGGAGCAGATTGGAGGATAGAGGCCACGGTTTCAGCCTTCATCCCCCTAAGATGAAGTGGCTGCATCCCCCACAGCCCCATCCCCCTAGGTCCAATTTGGGCATGGGAGTGGCTTTGCCTGTGTGTTAGACTTATGATGGGGACAGGGTTTCATTTGCAAATTCTAGTCTTGGGAGGACTGATTCTCTAGAATGGACTTCCCACCTCCCTCGATGGCCAGCTGTGGTCTTGACTCCATGCATGGTCCTGGGCACCCAGGCCCTGACATTGGACCTTTCTCACTCTCAGGTACCAAGAGGTTTTCCATCATTTTTCTATTACTCTTCTGCAACCTCAGTGTACCTTCACCTGTGCCCTACAGAAAATCTAAACAACACATTAGCCAAGGAGTTGGGAAAGTTGAAGTGAAGAATGAATATTTTAAAAATACATTGAATGAATACATACAATAAATGAATATATTAAAAATACATTGTATCCATGTATGAAATTCTCAAAAGAATTTATATATATATATGAAAGAAATTACATCAGTGTAGTTATATCAGGGGTTTGAAGCAGAGTGGACTGTACAGCTTGGAGGTAGGTAGGGGAAATCAGACACTGCCTGATATCTTAGAAGAGATTTTAGAGAATGAGACCTATAGACATGTAATGGGGTAGAGAGCTGGCTTAAAAGCTTGAATCCAGAAGGCGCCCACTGTTAGAATCCACAAGCTGGAAAATTACCCTAGGATGCTTTTATTTAATTGTTTGGAAAATCAAGGAATTCCCTGCATATCGGGCCTTTGCCATTGTCCCAAAAGACTCTGTCTGGTATCCACATAAAAGTAATAGTTACAAAAGTTAGGCAGAGCTAGGGTTGAGGCAAAAGTTACAGCTCTTTTGAGAAGAGAGTAAAGCTTTTGGTAGGTGTTAGGAGGATGTAGGGTTTCACAGGGGTCCTCTGAAAGGACTTGGTATAAAGGTTGGGTGAGTGGTTGAAGTTTGGAATCCAAAGGTGAAAATTAGCTAGACCCATGGAAGAAAGAAGTTCCATTTTAAAGCGAGGGAGGAGTGTTTGTGAAATTAATTCTCTCCATCTTGGGATGGGACCTTTGTGGATGGGGGTGATAGGGAGCCCTAAATATGTAACCTCATTCTTTTTTTAAGGTTTTTTTTTTTTTGCTTTTTAAAAATTTTATGTGTAAGCATGTATTGCATGCATGTATGCAAGTGCACCCATGTTGTGAAATATCCTTGGAGGTCAGAAGAGAACATCATTTCTGGAACTTGTTACAGACTGTTGTTAGCCATCATGTAGGTGCTGCGATTTGAACCCAGGCCTTCTGTAAGAATAGCCAGTGCTCTTAACTGATGAGCCATCTCTCCACCCCGTAACCTCATTCTTAAAGAATTTCCCTTAAGTAAGTGAAACTCCATACCCTTTTTGTTAAAGTGACAGTATGGGTTATAGACAGAGATGGAGAGGGGCTGCAGAGATGGAGATTGTCTTCATGCTGGAGGAGGGTGCTGGGAGAAAGCAGGAGCTGAGAGAGGTCTCCAGCTAAAGCTTGTCCAAAGATGTGGGGGCTGTTCTGGAGCCCCTGAGGAAGAATCTAGGTTAACTGTGTGGCCATCCTAGTAGCAGGGGCTATCCAAGTAAACACAGAAATGTCTTGTGAGGATGAATTGAGTGAAATAGTTTTTTAATATTTTATTATTTTTATGTTATGTGTATGAGTACATTGTCTGCATGTGTGCAAGTGCACCCATGTCATGCAACACCTGCAGAAGTCAGAAGAGGGTGTTGGATCCCCTGGAACTGGAGTTACAGGGGGTTGTTAGCTGCCATATGGATGCTGGGTATTGAACCTGGGTCTTCTACAAGAGCAGTCAGTGCTCTTAACTGCTGCCCAGTCTCTCCAGGCCCCTGGAATAATTTTTAAAAATTCATTTTTAAGGTCAATTACAATAAAGTGAGAAATTGGAGGGGAATAAAGGAGAGGATAGAGTAGGAGGTGGGGACCAAAGGCACATTAGTTGGGACAGTTTTATTACTAGCCTTAATGTCTGTACCAGGTGATATGAGCTGTTCAGTTTTTTTTGTTGTTGTTCTTTTTTGTTGTTGTTGTTTTTGGTCTTTTTGAGACAGGGTCTCCCTGTAGCCTCAGCTGTCCTGAAACTCACTATGTAGACCAGGCTAGCCTTGAACTCACAGAGATCCACCTGCCTCTGCCTCCCAAGTGCTGGGATTAAAGGCGTGTGCCACCACACCTGGAGAGCTGCTCAATTTTTTAAGAGCTAAAATAGGGGCATTATAGGGAGAATTATCTAGTCTAAGAAGGCTGGAGTCAAGGAATTTGTTAATAGTCAGTTGGAGGCCCTGTAACATTCAGGCAGGGAGGGGATATTGGGTCCTGTTAAGGAAGAGAATCTACCTCTATCCACAGTCTCCTAATGCTTGCTGAGTTGGTGACCTTTCTTAGAAAGTGACACCCCTTCTTCTCTACAGAAAGAATCTATTGTAATACCTTCTTAAGTCTTGACAGTATTCTAGACAAATGCATTTCTTTATGGTATTGGTCAAGGGCACAGTAGGCTCTGGTTCCTTAGTCTCCAAAAAGTCTCAGCTGTGAGAAGAAAAGTGCCAAGAGGACACATTTGCAGAGTTTCTCCTAAAAATCTGAATTTGAACATTCTTCACCATCTGAAGATTGTTTATTTCCTAAAGCTTCCATTTGGTCTTCATGTAGATATTCTCAAGAGCAGATGACCCTGGCCTGGACAGTCTCTGAAAGCATTCAATTCCCACCACCACCACCACAAGAGCACATTATGAAACCATCCTCAGTGAAAAGTCATGAGTCCCCCAGTAGCATTGTTCTTTCCTGGGTCTCTATTCATACCCTTCCCTTCCATGGTTTTAACTTCCCCATTTCAAGAAACAAGCCAACTACCCATTTGGTTGTTCATTCCCAAATTTAGAGCCACCTTTGATTTCCTTGTTCCTTTCTATTACCTCTGCCTTCAGTCCATCAGTGAGGCTCACTCTAATGCTTACTCTCTACAGCCCCTGATCCACCCCTATATCCTTTCTCTCTGATTTGCTATACTAACCTCTTGATGCCTGGTCTCCCTCTACTCTTCCCTTACAATATATTCTCCAGATTCCACCAGTCTTTTTATAAGTAAAGAAGGAAGCTCAGCCTAGTGTCACACATAGGAATCTGAGGCAGAAAAAGCTCAAGTTCAAGGCCAGCCTAGCTCACATAGCCAGACCTGGTGCTGGATTCAATCCCCAGCACCAAAAAATACTTAAATAAGAAAAATCATGTCAGCGGGGCATGGTGGTGCACACCTTTAATCCCAGCACTTGGGAGGCAGAGGCAGGCAGATCTATGAGTTCAAAGCCAGTCCGGTCTTCATAGTGAATCCAGGCCAGCTGTGGCTACAGAAAGACCCTGTCTCAAAAAAGACTCCCCCCAAAAAAAAACAAGAAAAATCATGTCACTTCCCTGCTTAACACTCTTACACGGCCCAACATGATCTAGCCCAGCCCTTGCCGGTCTCTGACCTCATCTTGAGCCCTTCTTCCTCTTTCGATTAAAATCAGAAGATCCTAATATTTTCAAAGGTCAGTAACTTTTTGGTTCCTTTGGTTGCTCTCTTCCCCTCTGACAGACTCTGCCTGTTCCCTCAAACCAGAATGTGCTCTGCTCTGACTCATCTTGTACCCTCTTCCACCAAAGTTCCCTATGAGCAGAGGTGACAGGCATCTGTGGTCAATGCCATAAACTATGGAGTTAAACTGTCTGGATGTGAATCCAGGAACTTCTAGTTTCCTCATCTTCAGAACAAAGATGATGATGATGATGAAGATGATGATGATTCCAATCCCTCATACGTTGAGAACTATGGGAGTTAATGTATGAAAATACTTAGGACAGATTGTGGCATGCAGGTTCACCATTATTAAGTATTGTTATATCCTTCAAGCCCATTGCAAATTTGTAAGACCCAGAACAGCTGAATAAATAGATGTCCACACATAAGAAGTCTAAAGTCCCAGCACTTGGGAGGCAGAGGCAGGCGGATCTCTGTAGGTTCAAGACCAGCCTGGTCTACATAGTGAGTTCCAGGACAGCTTGGGCTACAGGGAGACCCTGTCTCAAAAAGACCCCCCCCCCCAAAAAAAGACACATCAGACTATGCCCAGACCCAGCCTACATTCATACACTTCCCCTGCTCACCTAGGATTTTCTTCACACATCAGAGGCTGAAGAAGCCAAACTCTTCCCTGGACCAAGACTGCTACCTACAAGGCCAATGGGTAGCCCAGAACCACAGAGGCAGAGTGGACAGAAATTGGCTCTGGGTACAGATCCATAGAGTTGTCAAGACACCCTCCTCACAACACACACCCCTGTAGTCACTCAGTTTCACATTTTCTTTAACTCACACATTTCTCTCCCTTAAGTCACATCAGCTTTGTTCATTGTGGAACTTTCAAAAACTTTATCACAAGACCAAAAGTTTGGACAGAGAAGTCTTTGTATTTTAGTGTTTTCAGAGTCTTCTACAGCCTTGATACCTATGGTCTAGTCCCTGAAATGGTGGCATCAGCATCACTTGGGAGCTCATTAGACATGCAAGCTGTCTGGTAGTATTGCAAATCTACTGATTCACAATCTGCATTCTGACCAGGCTCCCCAGTGGATTAGTATGATGTCAAAGTGTGAGACAGTGCTTACCTAGCACGTGTGAGGCCCTGGACTCCAACCCTTCCCCAACACCAAACAAAAAAAAAAAAAGTAAACTCTAGAACCAGCTGTGGTGATACACCTTTGGAGTCTCAGGTACTCAGGAGGCTGAGTCAGGAGGACTGCTTGAGTCCACGAGGTCAAGACTAAGCTGGGCAACATGATGAGACTTGTTAAAAGTATTTAAGTTTGAGAAGCACTAAGCTAAGCGGTCAGGTAGGGGCTCTTCTTGCCCAAATCTAAGTATAGCTCTGATTCTCTGACCACCTAATCTAGAGCATCCACACCCCCAGTCACTACCTAGCCCACCACTCCATTTCCTTCATCTGATGTAGCAATATCCTTAAATTTCAGTTTATTGCCCATCTTTTCAAACTATAACATCAACAACAATTGGTGTTGCACCCACTAGCCCACACAAAGAAGCTGCTTCCTACTCAACTGCACTTAATTTAAGACATTTTCCATTTACCACTAAGAAAAAAAAATGCTCCCAGTTTATAGATTATACAATTCTTTATTTTCTCTCTTTCCTTCTCTCCCTTTCTTGGGGGTCTCATAATACAGGCTAGACTCCAACTCGCTACACAGATGAGGATGACTTTGAACTCCTGATCCTGCTACTGCTACTTCCCAAGCATTAGGATTACAAGCATATGCCACCATGCTCTATTTTGTACAACACTGGGGATCAAATCCAGTCAAGAAGCTACACAAACACTCCACCAAATGAGCTACATTCCCAGCTTTTCTTTTTCAATGAGGCAGTACCTCCCTATGTAGCACATAGCTTTAAACTCACTATATGGCCTGTATCAACCTCAGACTCTTGATCTTCCTGCCTTAGCCTCCTGAGTGCTAAGATTATGGGTGTGTGCCACCTCTCCTAGCAAAATTCTTAACACTTTGTTTTGCATGTCTATTTTCTTTTAATTTTTAAATTTTGTGACAGCTAAAGTTCTTTCAGTGGGACTGGAGAGATGGCTCAGCGGTAAAGAGCACTGGCTGCTCTTGAAAAAGACTCAGGTTCGATTCCCAGCACCCACATGGTAGCTAACAACTGTCCATAACTCTAGTTCCAGTGGATCCAATATCCTCTTCTGCCCTCCACAGGCATTGCACAACATGGATGCACCTACCTACATGCAGGCAATACATTCATACACATAAAATAAAAATAAATTTTTTTAAAAAGTTTTTTCAGGGATGGCAAGATGGTTTAGTGGATAAAACACTTGCCATGCAAGCCTGAGTTCAATCTCCAGAACCCACCATGGAAGGAGAAAGAAACTCCCAAGAATTGCCTTCTGACCTCCACATGTGTGCTATGGCATGTATAGTACGGCATGTGTGCATTGACACCCACATACACACCAATGATTTTTTGAAACTTTTTTATAGGCCAGGTGTGGTGGTTCAAACCTTTAATCCTAGCACCCAGGAGGCAGAGGCAGGGGAATCACTGTGAAATTGAGGCCATCCTGGTCTACATAGTAAGTTCCAGGCCAGCTGGAGCTATAGGGAGACCCTATCTAAAAAATAAAAGCTCTTTTTTTAAAAAATTATTTTTATTTTATGTGTATGAGTATATATATATATATAGTAGT
The DNA here is from genome assembly GCF_000622305.1 of Nannospalax galili. Classification (NCBI taxonomy): domain Eukaryota; kingdom Metazoa; phylum Chordata; class Mammalia; order Rodentia; family Spalacidae; genus Nannospalax; species Nannospalax galili. The sequence goes on from NW_008357929.1 coordinate 9,567,533, forward strand.
ACACCCATGTTGTGCCATGCCCACAGAGGTCAAATTTATGTCTCCAAATATCCTTTGATGTAGATCTGTTCACTGGAGCTTGGTTAACCTATCAAACTATCAAGAGTTTCACCCTTAATGGAGACTGATTCTGCCCTTCCCAGTAGCCATCAGTTGCCAATAGTTCCTCAGGTAGGGTTGGGTTTCTTACCTACTTCCCCATGACTATGCTGGAATTTTGTCTAGCTTGAGCTTGCATGGGACTTGTACATGCTGTCACCATTGCTATGAGTTCATATGAGTAACTTCCCCAGCTGTCTGGAAAACAATGGTTTTTTTTTTGTGGTTATCTACCATCTCTGCCTCTTACAATCTTTCTGCACCTTTTTCCAAAATAATCCCTGAGCCTTTGGGGGCAGAAGTTTGATATAGGTGTCCAATTCAGGAATAATCACTCTATAGTCTTGTATTCTCTGCATGTTGGCCAGTTGTGGGTTAATGTGTTAATCACCATCTGCTGCATAAGGAAGCTTCTCTGGTGAGAGTTGAGAGATGCATTAATCTATAACAATAAGTTGTTAGAAGTCAGCTCAGTACTATAGCTATTTAGAAGAATAATAGTATTATACTATCTGGCCACATGTTCTTAGGCCTGATATCAATTCAGGAATGGGCTCTATCTTATAAGTGGACCTTAAATCCAGTTATTGATTACTCCCATAATATTCATGCCATTATTGCACTGGAGGTCATATCTTGCCAGGCCAGTTGTTGAAACACACAAGATTCACAGCTGGATAATGTTTGTTTATTTATTTATTTATTTATTTATTTATTGTCTTTTTGAGACAGGGTCTCCCTGTAGCCCCAACTGTCCTGGATTGAACTCACAGAGATCCACCTGCCTCTGTCTCCCGAGTTCTGGGATTAAAGGTGTGTGCTACCACGCCCGACAAGGTTTACTATTTTTAATTCTGGTAGCATGCATAGTGCCTTCCAGCAGTATGAAAGCTATCCAACAGACTGTAGATGCAATGCGACCAACCACCTCACACTCCTGCTGCCATGCCTTCCCTACCAAGACAAACTATCCCTTCTTAAACTATAAACCAGAGCCAGGCTTGGTAACACACACCCTTCCTTAATCCCAGCACTTGGGAGGCAGAGGCAAGTGGATCTCTGTAAGTTCAAGGCCAGCCTGGTCAGGCCAGCTGGGGCTACAGGAAGACCCTGTCTCAAAAAGACCAAAACAAAAAAACTGTAAGCCAAAGTAAATCCTTCCTCCTTTAAGTTGCTTCTTAGGAAGTATGTATCACAGCAATAGGAAAAGCAATACATTTATTTATGTTTCTTTAAAGATTTTATTTTTATGTGCATGAGTGTTTTGCCTCCATGTATGTAAGTACAACACACATGTGCCTAGTGCCCTCAGAGACCAAAAGTGGGCACTGGAGCTCCTGGAACTGGAGTTAAGGATGAGTTTTAGCTGCCAAGTGGGTCCTGGGAACCAAACCCAGATCCTCTGAAAGAGCAGTAAGTGCTCTTAACCACAGAGCGATCTCTCTAGCCCCTATTTATGTTTTTGAGACAGAGTCTCATGTAGCCCAGACTGCCTTAAAAACTCTCTATTTAGCTGAGGATGACCTGGAAATCCTGATATTCCTGCCTCCACCTTCTAAGTGCTTGGATTACAGGTATGGGATACTTCAACCAGCTCGAGAAGTTTATTTTCAAATAATTCTTTGGAATACATGTAAATTGACTATTAAAAACCAAAGCAATTTTGCATACTAATGAGATGGAAGTGCTTGCTTATTTTGTTTCTTTTTTGCATTAAACAATTGAATCTTGCCTGAATACACGATGCTGCAGGACACTGAGCATCTTAAACTTTTTAGAACTTTTCAGATTTGATATTTTGATTTTATAATTGTCAATGCTATGAATACTATTTAGCACAAAAATGTACTATGAAATGACATTGAGGGACATTTCAGAAATTGTAAATTCTGTTAAAATCACAAGCCAAAATTCTTGAACAATTTTCTATGAAACTCAAGTCAGTAACTCAGAGTAATTTTTTAAAATCAAACATTCTAACATACTACTATCAAAAGATATATTAATTTGATGCAAACTGAAGGATGATTATAGAAAAATATTAAAAGTCTTTGTTATACAAATGTGGTAGCGTGGGTTGGAGAGATGGCTCAGCAGTTAAGAGCACTGGCTGCTCTTGCAGAGGGCCCAGGTTCAATTCCAGCACCCACATGACAGCTAACAACTCCAGTTCCAGGGGATCCAATGCCCTTTTCTGACCTCTTTGGGCATTGCATGACACAGGTGCACTTACATGCAGGTAATACCTTCAAACACATAAAATAAAAATTAAAATAAATAATATACAAGCATGGTGGCACATGTCTTTAATCCCAGCACTCGGGACCTCTGTGAGTTCAAGGCCAGCCTGTTCTACAAAGTGAGTTACAGGTCAGCTGGGACTACAGGGAGACCCTGTCTCAAAAAGACTGAAAAATAAATAAGTAAAAATAAATAATTTTAAAACGTGGTGGCTCAAGCCTATAATCCCAGCACTTGGAAGGTAGAGGCATGAAGATCAGAAATTCAAGGTCCTTAGCTACATAGCAAGTTCAAGCCCGGCCTAAACTATATGACAGCCTATATAAAGTAAACAAAGTTTTTGTTATGACAATAGGAAAATGCTAAAAGTTTTTGGTTTTTGTAATTAAAAGTATATTTCCACCAGGTATGGTGGTGCATACCTTTAGTCCCAACTCTCGGGAGGCAGAGGCAGGCAGATTTCTGTGAGTTCAAAGCCAGCCTGAACATACATAGCAAGTTCCAGGCCAGTTCGGGCTACAAGGAGACCCTGTCTCAAAAAAAGAAAACAAACCCATAAATAATAATAATTTATTTTTTAAATTTAATTTTATTTTATATGTGTGTATTGCTTGCATGTAGGTAAGTGCACCCGTGTTGTGCAATGCCCACAGAGGTTAGAAGAGGCTGTCGAATCCCCTAGACTGAGTTACAGACAGTTGTTAGCTGCCATGTGGGAGCTGGGATTCGAACCCAGGTCTTCTGTAAGAACAACCAGTGTTCTTAACCACTGAGCCATCTCTCCAGTCCCAATTTAATATTTTTTAAAGTATATTTCCATAAGAGCAGAAAGCTTTATGTATGGTAGAAACATGGCAATTCATAACATACAATTGTTTTCAATATGTACTGAGGTGTGCCAAACAGTGTTTATTGACATTGTTTGGTGTGACACAGGTACAGTACAAAGTGCACACATTATATGTTCAAAACCAATAATATGGGTTAACGAGATAGTTCAGCAGGTAAAGGTGCCTCCTGCTAAATATGAGAAACCGATTTCAATCCACAGTACCCACATGGTGGAAGAAGATAACTGACTCCTGACCTCCACAGATGCACTTGTGACACAAATGCACGCACATACTTGGACATGCATACATACACGCACACAAATAAATATATATATAATTTTTTTAAAAAAACAAGTAGCTAGGCATGCTGGCACACATCTTCAGTCCCAGTACTCAGGGCAGGCTGATCTCTCTGAGATCAAGGCTTCCAGGGCTACAGGGAGACCCTGTGCAAAAAATTAAAATTAAAAAAATAAAACAAGTGTGCAGCAAGTCCTTTGACACAATATGAGCAAGTGGTACCAGAAACACCTTGGATTCATTATGTTTAATTTTGAATTAACATTTTGATCATCATGCATTGCAAAGCTTTTACTGTTGCCAAATTTTTCTTGACCCCCACATTCAATTAGGTGGTGGTGGAGAAGGAGGAGGAGGAGGAAGAGGAGGAAGAGGAGACTATGTGAAGCTAAGTGTGTAATTTCAACACTTAGGAGGAAAAAGCCAGAGGATCAGGGATTCAAAAATCATCCTTAGATACATAGTAAGTTCTAGGCCAGCCTGGGCTACATGAGACCCTCTCCAAAAATTTAAAATAAGGGGCCGGGAGATGGTTCACCCAATAAAGCACTTGCTAAAAGTGACAATGTAAACAGCTATGATCAGGTTCTCACAATTTATTCAAAACCTGTAGTACTTACAAGATACCATTGGATTGTTGATGCATCCGAATCTCAAAGATGTTAAAATGGAGGCTGCACTCTAGTTTTTGCCTATTCTGTTTCCATGTTGTATACTCAATAAATTACACTTTATAAAAATATTTCTTAACGAGGGCTGGGCATGGTGACGCATACCCTTAATCCCAGCACTTGGGAGGCAGAGGCAGGCAGATCTCTGTGGATTCAAGGCTAGTCTGGTCTACATAGTGAGTTCCAGGACAGCTGGGGTTACAGCTGTCTCAAAAAAAGACACCCCCCCCCAATTCTTAAAAGGTGTTAAAATGTATAGGAAAATACAAGTGAGAATTGATGGGATACAGTTAATATTTAAACTTTCTATTGTCTCTCTTCCAATCTTATAACCTTATAACCAACTTCAGGTCCACCATGACTGGAAAATTTCCCTTTTTCTAAACTTCCATTGTAGAGGAAACCAAATTATCTGGCCTAATCATTCAGCTTATAGTACAGGTTGTGAATTGCTAGTCTCTGTGCATTACTTAGGAATTAACTTTGCCTGTTTATAAGAGACACTCAAGTTAGTAATGTCTCAAATAGCATAGGGGTTTAATTCTTTTTCTGGTTAACTTTTTTTCAGAATTTTTAAACAGGGTCTCACTATGTAGCCCTGGCTGACCCAATACTCTCAGTGTAGACCAGGCTGACCACAAACTCACGGAGATCTGCCTGTCTCTGCCTCCTGAGTGTTGGAATTGAAGACATGTGCTACCATGCCCAGATCTGTTTAACATTTTTATTGTAGTATTCTTTTTTAAGTTCATCCAGTACAAAAAATAAAACAGACAATGGCCCTGGCACAATCTGTTTTACTTTACAGCACAGAGATCCTTCTCTTAATCAGAATTATGTTCTTGATCTCAGCAGTAGATGAAGGAAAAACAATCTTGCCCTTTTGAAGTTCTGAGGGGAAGCATGAGTGTCCACATTAGTACAGTTGGGTGGGATATGCTATCGCTGTAATGCCTGAAGTTTGGAGAGGTCTTTCAGTCACCCTGGCACCTACCTACTGCCTTTAGTTCCAGATCTTGAGGAAGCTGTCCTAGCACCCCATCATCACAGTCATGCCATCATCAGTCACCTTCAAGCAGCTGACATAGTTGTGACTAGCCAAGACACCTTCTTGATCAGCTTTGAAGCATGCCAGGAGGTACATTTGAAGTTGCACTGAGGAGAAGGAAGCATCTGCTCTTAGAGAGGAGATGCATGTGATCCCATGTGTAGTGTCACAGGAATAGGTCATGAGCTCCTGGTCTGCACAGAGGTTGAACAGCCTTTACATAGCATCGTCTAAGCTGGTGACAAAGGCATTGCCATTGGGAACAATATCAGGCTCATATCCTATAAAGGTCCGACATCACATCCTTTCTCCCCAACACATCCCTTTTCCCCAATACATCCCTTCTCTGTCATCCCAGAGTTTGACTGAGGCATCACAAGCACCAGAGACAGTCTGGTTTCAGGAGTGAGAGACAGGCTCATGACATTTCATCTGTGCACAGTAATTCTGGCTCTCTGCTGGCTGGTCTCTGTGTCCCATAGGGTACATGTGATATTTCCAGAGCTGATAATGATCTCATTGTTATCTGAGAACCAGTAGCAGGACAGATAACCTGTATGTCCTGCCAGCTCACGACTCACACATACATTCCCTTCATGAGTTTTCTGATTATAAATGAAGCAGATATTATCCAGGCCACCACAGGTACCATAATTCCCAGAAGGAGCCATATGCACATGACCCAGGAGGAGTGCAGAGGGATAATATGAACCTTGTCTGTGGTGTAGCTGTCCCAGATGATGAGTTTTCCATCCTGGGAGGCGCTGACAAGAAGCCTGGTGTCTGTGCTCCACTGCATAGATATAAATGTTGGCCAAGTGCCCCCTCAGCAGTCTCCTGGTGCAAATCTGGATTCTTCCCACTGGGTCAGTGTTGTTTGTGATCTGCAAGAGAGCTGCATCTGTATATTCTTTGTGAGCATCTTTAATTTGATTCTTCAGCTGGTTGGCTGCCTGCTGCTCATTCATCTTCGGGTCTCAGTGTTTTCCACCACCCCTCATAACTCAGGATGTTAATTTCTAAGTGTTTCTGGTCTGGTCTCTCACACGCTAAGTCTTTCACCTCCAAGCCTACACCACCGCTGCCTGGTTTTCCTGGTCATTGTGCTTTCCACCTTTGGAAAGAGCTAGCAAGGCTAGTAGGGTTAGGGTGGTAGCTGTTCCACTCTGGCCTGCTGTCCTCACCTCTTGTGCCACCACCACAACTGTCTGCCACTCAGAGGGCCTGAAGTCATCAGGTTGAGTGGGTCAGCTCCTGCCCTGGGGTTTGTTTATTGCTCATCAAACAGTAAGGAGGCAGGTGACCCACAGCTGTAACAGTGCTTCTGCTCCTCAAGGCTGTCCAGAGACCTAGGCTCCTCGAATGCTGTTTTCACCTTCTCTAGGGTTTATTATAATTCACATAAGGGAAGGTTCAGCTCCAGGCCTGCATTTCAGACAGGAAAAAAGAGCAGGTGAGGGCATACTCCCTTCAGCACGTTACTAAAATTCCTTCCCCAACGGAGACATAAACAACGTCCTCCCCCTCCTCCCAAGGTCCCAAGGACAAACCAAGGCACAATTCCACCAAAGTTCACTCTGAGGAACCAATGCATTTATTGGGCTTACAGAGCAATGAGTGAGGGATCACTTACAGGAATGTGGGTGCTACCCTGTAAGGCCACACCAAAAATTCTTTACCAATCAAGCAGGCCTGGATGTTGACTTTTCCATAGCTACAAAAATAGAGTCTCCCTCCCTTTGTCTGCCCAGCCTCCACACTCTAGCCCTTCTCCCAGACCACATGCCTGCTATAGGTTGGAAGATGCTACCAGATGCTCAGGTGAAGGGCCTATGACTTTCCCTAGCCCCTCCTTCAATGAGGGAAGGTCAGAAGTCAACAAGCCCAGCTGTGATCTTTTGCACAGTTGAACTTAAGAAGATGATGTCTGTCTGGCTTGGAGGATAGTCCCATACAATAGCATACCACAAGTCAAACATTTTTCTGGCCCTCTACATAGGCCATAATTTAATCACAGGACCACATTTAGTAGGAAGGGAAGCTGGAAAAATATAACCTAGCCTAGAAGTCATGGCCTAGATTTAAAAGTCCATTGCTACACATGAACCAAAAAATGGGCTGACTCACCATCTCTGCCATGTACTGGCTTAAGCATATACATTTGGGCTGCTCAGCTCAGCTATGGCAGGGGGTATGGGGTGATGGAATTTAGACAGATTCTTTGGAAATGGTATTGGTTGGATACCTCTCTATAATCTCTTACATCCTTCTTACAATAATTTTCCTAATTTCTCAGCTTATTGGTTAAGGTAGAGCTGGTATCTCCTCCTGTTCTGAAGTGATCCCTGGGTGTCTCAAGTTGATTAACATGCTCTAAGCCCTGTCCATAGTGACATGGGTCAGAAACAAGTGCCAAACTTGAGCCAAAGAGGTTTTTCAGGGGTATGTGGAAAAGAAGGGTCCTCTCTTCAGGAAAGCCACAGAGGTGATTGCCTTGCTCCTCATGGTGCGGGGTAGACATGAAGTGAAACTTCTGCAGCTAATCCTGCCGTCAAGAGGAGGATCCTGCTAAAGGATGAAGTCCTCACCAGAAGATGCACAGCAGAGAATAACAGAGAAAGGGTACTGATAGCATCTTGAATTTCTGGATCACACTACAATTGATAGTGGGCCTACTGGTTAGTTACCTTTCTGTCACTGTGACAAAATACATGCCAGAAACAGCTTAAAAGGATGAGATTAATGTTGGCTCCTAATTTCAGAGGGCTCAGATCATCATGTTAGGGAAGACAAGACAGAACAGCTCCGTTCACCTTGTGACAGGCCAGGAGTAGAGAAAAGAGGAAGAGGGCACTCTTTTTTTCCTTTAAATCCCATCTAGGCACCAAGCCTATAGGATCCCATAGACTTTCAACACAGGTCTTTCCCTCTCAGCTAATTCCCTCTGGAAATACCCCCATAGACATGCCCCTGGCACACCATGGTAATCCTATAGGTGTCTCTCAGAGTGACAACCAAAACCCACTATCATATCTATCTTTGGATATCTCTATCTAATCTACCTATAGAGTGTCATATAGTCCCAGTTGGCCTCAAACACACTTTGTAGCTGAAAATGACCCTGAATTCCTGATTCTCCCATCTCTACCTCCTGAGTGCCGAGATTATAGGCATAGGCCACCATATCCATCTTATCCTTAGGAATTATCTGAACGAGTAACTTTCTTTTTTTGATGTTTCAAGAGACTTATATTGTTTCCAGTGCTGGGGATTGAACCCAGAGCTTAGAAAATGTTAAGCAAGTGATCTATCCCTGAGCTATATCTCCATCCAAGAGCTGGGTTTTCTGATACCTCTGTTCCATAAAGGACTCTGGGTGTGGCAAGTAATAAATGATTGACATATTGGTTATGTTAATGTCATTTTTATAATATAATCTATTTTCTGTTGAAAATTTTGTGTGTATGTCTCGGTGTGTATGCACACATGCATGTATGCATGTAGAGACCAATAGAGTGTCATTTGTCAGGGGCTATCTACTATGATTTAAAGCAGGGTCTCTCACTGGCCTGGAGCTTATGGAGTAGTCTAGGCTGGCTGGTCAGCAAACTCCAGGGATTCACCTGTCTCTGCCTCTCAGTACCAGGATCAGAAGCATATGCCACCATATCCAGTTCTCTTTACATGGATCCTAGGAATCAAATTGAGAGCCTCATGCTTGCAAGGAAAGCATTTTAAAAATGAGCTGTCTTCCCTGACCTTTAAAATATTTTTTGAGCAAGGAACTCAAATCCAGTTTTGTAACCAGGTTTATAAAAATTACTTAGACTTGGGCTGGAGAGATGGCTCAGCACTTAAAAGTACAGGCTGCTCTTGTAGAAGACCCCGGGTTGAATTCCATCATGCACAACGTGGCTAACAACTGTCCATAACTCCAGTTCCAGGGAATTCAATGCCCTCTTCTGGTCTCCTTGGGCACTGCACAATATGTGTACCCTTACATGCAGGCATAGCACTCATACATATAAAATAAAAAATTCTAAATTATTTAGACTATGGCAAGACTTCCTCATTTTGAGGGTTTGACTTTATTGCATCTCTTGGTGAGTTAAGATGATTTCCCACAAAAGGAGAAGGAGACGTAGTAGTATTTCCAAATCTAAGCATTCTCAGAAATGAGTTCTATTCAGCAACTTGGACATGTGTTCAATAATTGAGTCATAACTACTCTGTTGACATAGCTATGCACTGTATGCCTCTGTCTTGTATCATTTAGTACCCAGGGCCTTCTGCATGCTAGGCAAGTACTCTACCACTGAGCTATACCCCCAGCCCTCTGAATACCTTTTAAATTGTATGTAGGTACAGCTTCTTTGTCTGATTTTTAGATGGAATCTTTATTTTGCCTTGGTTGGCCTGGAACTCACTATGTAGACCACGCAGGCCTTGAACTTGCACTTATCCTCCTGCCTCTATCTCCCAAATTCTGGAATTATAGGCATGTGCCACTCCACTTGGCTAGGTGCAACTTTTAATTCAAGTGTTTTGTCAGGATGAATTTAGGATCACTTGACCCTTAACATCTTACGTGTGACATGATATAACTTTCAACCCTCTAACAACCCAGGTGGCCTAAGCGCAGCAGTGCTTTTCTCCTAGGGAAGATGGTATTTGGGTTTTGCTACTTTGCTTTCATTCTTTGTGTGTGTGTGTGTGTGTGTGTGTGTGTGTGTGTGTGTGTGTCATGATAGTAAGCCCAGGGCTTCAAATGTGCTAGGTAAGCTCCAAACTGTGAACCCATAAACCCCAGCTGTTGCTAAAGATGGTTTCTCTTCAATCAGCTCTGTTCTTGTCTTTGAGAACACTAGTTTGCTCTAAACTTTTGGTCTTTTTCCTCTGAGTTTGAGAAGTTTCTCAAGCTTATGCTCCTCGTTCGCCTTTCCTCAGATTCAGTCCTATTCTTTGTTTCTTCTCGTGTGTTCTCATGTCTATATATATTAATTGTCCACGCGATTCCTCTTTTCCAACCTTTCCAGCTCAGCCTGTTCCTTCTTGCTCTTATGTCCAGAATTCTAGTGATTTCACAGAAAACCTTCCTGAAATTTTCCTCTACATTCTGCAGTAATTATTTTTCCAGAGTTCAGTCTTTTTGGATAATGTGCTCTTTCCCATGTTTCAAGGAAAAATGTCCAAATCTCTATGTTTTGTTAACATTATTAATGTTGTATCATCCATACAGAGTTGTATAAAATGATGATGCTAGCTGTGTGATTCAGTGGCGCAGCACTTGCCTAACACGCATGAGGCCTGGGGTCTACCCTCAGCAACACAAACACACACATACACGCAAAGATAAAAATAATACAATGGAGGGTCTGGGGAGATGACTCAGCCCATAAAGTGCTTGCTTTACAAGCATGAGGATGTTAATTCAGTCTGTAGAACCCACATTAAAATGCTGGGCATGGTGATGTGTACTTGAAATTCTGGCACTGGGGAGGTAGTTCCTTGGGGTTCGTTGGCTATCCAGCCTGGCCTAAGTAATGAGCTCCAGGCCAATGAGAAACCTTTTCTCAGAAGAGGTAGTGTTCCAGAGGATGATGCTGGAGGTTGTCCTCTGGCCTCCACACATATCTACACACACATATGTCCACACGCACATACACATACATTAAAAATAATAAGGGGCTGGAGAGATGGCTCAGTGGTTAAGAACACTGACTGTTCTTGTAGAAGACCTGGGTTCGAATCCCAGAACACACATGGCAACTGACAACTGTCCGTAACTCCAGTCCCAGAGGATCCGACAGCCTCTTCTGACCTCCGCAGGCATTGCACAACATGGGTGTACTTATCCACATGCAGGCAATACACGCATACACATAAAATAAAAATAATAAATAAAAAAATTTTAA
>NW_008357929.1:9578869-9601539 GCF_000622305.1 Nannospalax galili
TAAATAATAATATAGGAAGATGGTAGAATGAGACATGCCCCAGGCAGCTGGCCTCGGAGCCTGGGGAAGGCAGGCTCCTGATAGGATGAATGTGTATTCTGGACCATGTGGAAAACCTTATCACACAAGTTGAATATTTTCCTGACCTTAGGTGCTTTTATATCTCAAAATTCTGAACTCAGGACTTGGCAAGTAAGAAAAAATTAACTAGAGATCCAAGATGGTGGCCTGTGGTCATGGGCACCAGAGCAATGGTGGCAGCAGTAGTTAGCAGCACAGTGAGACAAGGACGTGGGGAGCATTTATGTCCTTCAGACCTGGCCATGCACTCCCCAAGGGCCTGGCCTGGAGCTCAGTGAATGTGAAGAGTTTTAAGTGGGAAGTGACTTTCATGTTTCAATCAGAGAACTTAAAACATGACTCCAGTAAGAAGATGTCTCATCACTTATTTCCCCTGACCATGGAGGAAGATGTGAAAACAGCAGATACCCAAAAGCCAATCAGATCCTTGACCATGAAAAAGAAAACACTTGATCTGCCTCCTTGAGCAAAAGCAAAAAGTAGTTTTCTCCTATATTGATGTCTCTCAAGTGAGAAATTCAAGCTAGCAAATAACTGCTGCTTCTGTTTGCTGCAAAAAAGTCAAAATGCTCTTTCTTAAACACAAGTATAATCATGTGGACAGAGTGATGGAGACAGAAAAATAGTAAGAACCTGTAGAACTGAAATTGTGGCCCTTCCCTTGAGCCTGGAGCTGTGGTCCCCAACCATGAGCCACAGTTCCACACTCCGCATTCCTGGTGGTAGACTGATGGTGGAGCAGATTGGAGGATGGGGGACTTCCTGACATTGGGAGGCAGTTTCAGTCTTCTCTGGGTGACTGCACGCCCTACAACAACCTCCCCAGAGGTCCCAGGTTGTGCATGACAGTAGCTTTGTTGGGTTTATGCTGGAACAGGGGAGGTCTCTGCCATTTTCAGATTATAGTCTTGGAAGGACTGATTCTCAAGGATGAACTTCCCACCTTCCTTGATGGCCAGCTATGGCCTTGACTCCACACATGGTCCTGGGCACCCAGGCCTTGACTTTGGACCATCTCCATTCCCAGGCATCAAGAGGTTTTTCCATCATTCTTCTCTTACTCTTCTACAGCCCCAGGGTATTTTTACTTGGGCCCTACAAAAAAAAATAATAAATCACCTAACTGAATTTCTAGAGATAAAAATCACAATCTGGAAAGTTAAAATTGATGATGATGATGATGATGATGATGATGATGATGATGATATGAGCCTTTGAGATAGCTTAGTGGGTAAAGGCACTTGCCACGTGGGCCTGGTGACCTGAGTTTGATCCTCAGAATGCATGTAAAGGTGGAAGGAGAGAACCAACTCCCGGGGGTGGAGAGATGGCTCAGCGGTTAAGAACACTGGTTGCTCTTGAAGAAGACCTGGGTTCAAATCCCAGCATCCACATGGCAGCTAACAACTGTTCATAACTCCAGTCCCAGGGGATCTGACAGCCTCTTCTGATCTCTGTGGGCATTTCACGACACAGGTGCAGTTACCTACATGCAGGCAATACAAGCATACACATAAAATAATAAATAAAAAAAATTTTTTTAATTTAAAAAAAAGAGAATCAACTCCCAAAAGTTATCCTCTGACTTCCACACATGCACCATGATATCTGCATACCTGCACACACATGTGTGCATGCATATACAAACAAATAATAATATAATGGCTACATGTAGACCCACACGCAGGTACACACACACACATACACACACACACACACACACACACACACACACACACACACACAAGCTTTTTTTCTCTTATTGTTACGTCTCAGGCCAGAAAAGTGGTTCAGTTGAGTAAAGGCACTTGCTGCCAAGCTTGACAATTCGAGTTCAATCCCTAGAAATGACACAATGGAATTAGAGAACTGACTTTCCCAAATTGTGTTCTTGTTCTCTCTCTCTCTCTCTCTCTCTCTCTCTCTCTCTCTCTATTGCTCTAATGAGCATAAGTAAAGCATTATTTACAGGACTATGGGCAACCTTTGGTCTTTTTGAGACAGGGTCTCTCTGTAGGCCCAGCTGGCTTGGCCCTCACTATGTAGATCAGGCTGGACTTGAACTCATAGGGATCCGCTTGTCTCTGCCTCCTGCATGCTGGGATTAAAGGCATGCGCCACCACTCCCGGCTATAAAACACTTTTTTTTTTTTTTTGGTCTTTTTGAGACAGGGCCTCCCTGTAGCCCTAGCTGGCCTGGATTCACTATGGAGACCAGGCTGGCCCAGAACTCACAGAGATCTGCCTGCCTCTGCCTCCCAAGTGCTGGGATTAAAGGCCTACACCACCACGCCCCCAGCATAAAACACTTTTTTAAACTCTCAGATACTGGTTAACTTGTGGACAACATGTGACCTTCTCTTAGCTCACTCTCTGTCCATCAGGACCAAAGACTGATCCCTTTATGATGGCTAATCTTCATTGTCAAGTTGACTGGCTTTAGAGTCATCTAGGAGATTGGAGAAGCACATTTCTGGGTATGTCTGTCGAGGGTGTTCCCAGAGAGAATTAACTGAGGGGCAAGACTCATGCTGAATGTGAACAGCACTATCCCTTGAGCTAAGGGATAGACAGAAGAAAACTGGGAAACATCCACCTGTCCCCTTTCTCAGTTTCCTGTCTGCCATAGGTGAACAGCTCTCCTCTACCCCCCACTCCCACCACCATGATGTTCTGCCCACAAAGATAGGGCTAAGTAATACTAGACTGAACACGCTCAAATGGTGAGGCAAAACCAATCCTTCCTTTAAACTGTTTCTATCAGGGACTGAAAATGTAGCTTGGGCTGGAGAGACGGCATAGTGGTTAAGAGCACTGGCTGCTCTTGCAGAGAACCTGGGTTTGATTCCTACTGCCCACATGGCAGCTAACAACCATCCGTAACTCCAGTTCCAGGGGCTCTGACACCCTCTTCTGATCTCCATGGGCACTGCACAACACAGGTGCACTTATATACATACAGGCAATACACATATACATAAAAATAATAAATAAAACTTTTTTTAAAAAAATGAAAATGAGGGTCAGTTGGTACAGTGCTTGCCTAGCATGCATGAAGCCCTGTGTTTGATCCCCAGCACTGCATAAAACCAGACATGGTGACTGTCTTAGTTTGTTTCTCCATTGCTGTAACAAAACACTCTGACCAATACCAACTTGGGAAGGAAAGGGTTTATTCAGCTTACAACTCCCAGGTCACAGTTCATCAGAGAGCCCAAGATAGGAACTCGGGGCAGGAACCTGGAAGCAGGATCTGGAGCACAGGCCATGGAGGAACTCTGCTTACTGGCTTGTTCCCCTGGCTTCTGCTCAGCTTGCTCTCTTATCCAACACAGGCCCACCTGCCCAGGGGTGGCACTACCCACAATGGGCTGGGCCCTCCCACATCACTCAACAATCAAGAACATGCCCTACAGACATGGCCACAGGCCAGTCCAATGGAGGAAATTCCCCAATTGAGGCTCCCTCAGTCCAGGTGTGTTAAGTTGACACAGAAGCTATGCAGCACAGTGACACATGCCTGTCATCTTAGCACCTGGGAGGTAGAAGCAGAAGGCTCTCAAGTTTCAAGTCATCCTTGTCTGTATACCAAATTTAAGACCTGTCTGGGATATATGAGACCATGTGTCAAAAAAAAAAAAAGATTACGTCAATCACTTTGGTCACAACAGTCAAAAGCTACCACACCCCTCTCCAGGACATGACTGTTGCTCTGGTGACTCAGCATTAGTTCTGGTCAGCAGAACAGTACCTTTGGGTCACAGTAGCTTGCATCATCTTCACCTCTGCCCAGGACCCTGCTTCCTCCTGCACTGTTTCTCTCCCCATCTCTCCATCATCCTCTAGATTGTCTTCTTTCATGATGACAACAGGCTGCCAACATCTCAACAAAAACAGAATTTCTTTTATCTCTGAATGTGGACCAAAACCAAATGAAAAAGGGAATGTCTTGGTCTGGACAGCCATCACTGAACCATTGAGGCCAGAGATGGAATGCTTGAGCCCACTTTGAGAACTAGAAAGAGGGGTGAATAAACAAATTTTGAGAAGAAAAAAATGAAAAGACAAGAGCTCATTCTCATTCTTTTTTTCCAAACAAGGTTTTGCAATGTAACCCAGGCTGGTCTCAAACTCATGATCCTCCTATGTCCTAGTTTGTTCTTCATTGCTGTGACAAAACACTCTGACCACTACCAACTTAGGGAGGAAAGACTTTATTTATTTTACAGCTCCTGGGTCACAGTTCATCAGGGAGCCCAAGGTAGGAACTCAGGGCAGGAACCTGGAGGCAGGAGCTGGAGCACAGGCCATGGAGGAATGCTGCTTACAGGCTTGCTCCCCAGGCCCCTGCTCAGCCTGCTTTCTTATGCAACACAGGCCCACCTGCCCAGGGGTGGCACCACCCACAGTGGGCTGGGCCCTCCCACATCACTCATCAAGAAGATGCCCCTCAGACATGGCCACAGGCCAGTCCAATAGAGGCAATTTCCCGATTGAGGCTCCTTCAACCCAGGTGTGTCAAGTTGACACTAAAGCTATCCAGCACATCCTATTTCAGCCTCTAGCTGAATTACAGGTATGTGCCATCATGCCTGGCTCCACTATTGTTTTTTTTGTGGGGGGGATGGGTTTTTTTTTAGTTTCTTTATAGAAAAGCCTCACAAACAGAAATGATAAGACCCCCATACATCTGCTGTGTGCTTCCTTATTTACAAAATACTTTTTTTTTTGTCCCATTGAATCCTTAGAAACAACACACAAAGTGGCATCACGCAACCATTTTTACAGATTAAGCCATTGAGACTTCAAGACATGAAGGGTTTGGCTGAGTTTTCAAACAGGTGAGGGGAGCTGGAGAGATGACTCAGTGGTTAAGAGTACTGGCTGCTCTTGCAGAAGACCCAGGTTCGATTCCCAGCACCCACGTGGCAGCTAACAATCATCTATAACTCCAGTTCCAGGGGATCCGACGCCCTCTTCTGACCTCCATGGGCATTGCATGACACGGGTGCACTTACATACATGCAGGCAATACACTCATACACAAAAAATAAAAATAACAAATGAAATATTTGTGAAGAAAAGTCAAATAGGTGAGGAACTGAGGAAGGGCTGTAGAAACTGAGGAAGGTATGTACAGACTAAAGGAAGAAGACACTGACCCCAGGCAACTTCCATTGTGTGACCGGCTCCCCCATCTCCTCTACTGCCACATCTTCCTTTTCACCTCACTAGTTGCAGCCCCTCCACCTCTTTAGGGCCTCTGTCGCTTATCATCCTGCCAGTTTCTGCCACACCTCTTCTCTGACCTTTACTCTAAGTTCAAGCTTGTTTTCCTATGGATGCGGGGGACCTCCAGCTCACTTTTCACTCACTGCCTGCCATTGCTGAAGCTTCACCATGTGCACAGGAAAATGTGCTCACTGAGTGGGGCTCTCCCTCATCCCACTCTCCCTGAACTGCATCGTGGTCAATGCCCTCCTGCTGGTACCTGATGGGAAGACCACCTGGACCAACAACAATCTCAGCTTGCAAGTGTGGCTCATGGGTGGCTTCATTGGAGGGGGCCTGATGATAAGCACACTGGACACTGGAGCATGAGCAAGGGGCCTGGGTGCTACTCTTAAAGACTAGGAGGAAGAAAATGGACCAGTGCCCGGGAGGATATAGTAAGGGCTTAGTGGGGACTAGGAGCCTGTAAAATCTGCCCCCACACACTAAAGTCCTGGAGGAGCCCCAGAGTCCTGAGATGACTGTCTGAGGCAAATGGGAAGACAGAGCCTCAAGTCTCTAAAGAGCTTCCCTTCTGGGTGGGAGCAAGTTCTACTGCTCTTCCCTACCTCTACCATGGAGCAGATGCTCAGAATACCTCATTACAAGGGTCAGAGCAGGAGCAGCTGGCTGTATGGGAAGTCAGCAGGGCAGGGTAAAAGCAAGCATGGGGGGGGCACCCTGAACAATGTCTGCAGCCAGAGTTGACATCCCAGATCAGTCATTCTAGCAGCCAGCTCTGCGTTGCTTCCCCCTCCTCCACGGCCATTCCTTCTCAGTCCTCCTTTCAGGGTCCCCAGTCTGTGCTCAGTGCTAAAGATAATAAACTTGGAAGCTTCATCAATATTTCAGAGAGGGTGCCCCCAATCTTCCAGGAGAACAGGACCTGTTAGAAATGGAGGAGGAAGTAGATACACAAATTTCCCATACTTCCTCCCCATCTTCCAACTCCTGTTTACAGGAATTTAGGGATTTTTTTTTTCGTATTTTTTACTTTCTATTTATTTATTCATTTAGAGATAACATCATGTTTACAAAGCTCAGGCTGGCCTAGAGATTGCAATCTTCCTGCCTCAGCCTCTCAAGTATAGGTCTGAGCCACCATGACTGATCACTTGGGGGAACTTTTGGGTGATCAATATAGTATAACTTCTTTGTGGGATAAAGACAAAAGATCTACCTAGTACAGCTTTTCACCTTTAGGACAAATAGCTGACTGTTAAAATTCTCTGAGAGAGGTCTCAACTACTTTGGTCCCTTTGGCTGGTCACATCTTTGGTAGCTAAACAGGGATACGACTCCTATAACCAACAACCTCCTCCCCTTGCCAGCTGGCATCTTCTCTTCTAATCTCCACCTCCTGCATACACTCTGGTTGTTGGAATCTACTCCATCTCTCTGACCTGATCTCTCTCTGAGCCATCATAGTTCTCCTCACCCAGTGTCCCATCATCAAGTGCTGCCACCAGCCAGGCATCCACCCAATCTAAGTTGCCTGCTTCAGTGGAGCTCTCCAAGGTTGCATTCTCAGCATCCTCGTGCGCAGCTGCCTTTCTACCCCACCATACCAAGGGGGCACTCTCAGGAAGCACCATATTATGTCATGGGATCAGACAAGGTACCTGCTCTTCCTGAAACTTGTGTTGTGCTAATGGGTCACATGGTACCAAGGAAACAAGAATGGAAGCCTCATGAGAGCCAGAACGGATTCACTTATGATGTGTTCAGTTTATACATGTTGGATGAATGAAGCAAATAGCAAGAGGATGTCAGGTGCAGTGACCCTTTCCGGTAATGCCAGTACTCTAGAAACTGAAGCAGGAAGATGGAGAGTCTGGTGCCAGTCTGGGCTACATAATACACACACACTTTAATCGTGGTACCATCACAAAGCGCTCCTAGGGCAAGAAGGGGCATATTTGTTTGTTTGTTTTGTCCTTTTATTTATTTGATACTAGAGACTGACTCCAGGGCTTGGTGCCTGCTAGGTATTTGCTCTAACACTGAGCTACACTTCCAACCTAGGGACTTATTTTGTAGCATTTCCAAAAAAAGCTTCTATGAGAGGATGTCAGAACTGGTATTCAAATTAAAAAAAGAAATTAGGAGTATTATAAACAGGGACCCCACACACAGAGGATCAGACAGTCCAATGCAGCTGAAGTTCAATGAGACGAGGTCTGAGGTAGGGAGAGGCCAGACCATATACATCCTTGAAAGGCATAGTGATTAATTTGAAGTCTGTTACAAGAACTACTAAAAACTATTGAAGAACTTTTCTCCCTTTTTTAATCCCAGACTAGCTGTGATTATAAGCATGGGCCAGCACACCTAATTCTCTATCTTTTTTCCCATTTTAAAACCATTGGGGTGGGGACTGCTGGGTATGGAATCCAAGGCCTTTTGTATGCTAAGCATATTCTCTACCACTGAGCTACACTCCCAGGTCAATGGATTTTTCACAAAGTGAACATGACCATATACCCAGCACCCAAACTAAAAATCAGATTATTTGCTTGCCTATAGTCCCTGATACATGAGAGGCTGAGGCAGGAAAATGGCTTGAGCCCAGAAACTCAAGAAAAAGAAATAAGAACATTGATCAAAACAGTAAAAAAAAAAAAAAAAAAAAAAAAAATTCTCTGACTCACTCTTGATAATCCCGAGCCTATGCAAAGGCATACACTACTCCTGTACATCTTTCTCCTCTCTCTTAATGCCTGTGCTTCCATATATATTAACAGCTTTGTTAAGCTCCAATTTTGCTTCAAAAAAGTAAGAAAGTGAAAATCTCAAAACTAGCTCACTCAAAATTAGCTAAATCTAGGACTGGGGATGTAATTCAGTGATAGAGTGCATATATGAAGCCTTGGGTTGGATCCCTATAACTGCGGGGGCTGGGGGAGCAGTAGTGGCTCACACCCATAACCCCAGCACTTGGGAGATTGAGGCAGGTAGATAACTAATAGGTTTAGGTTCAAGACCAAGCTGGCCTACTTATTGAGTTCCTGGACAGCCTGGATTACAATGTGATGTAATGTAATGGTAAATTGCCAGCAACATGCACAAGTCTCTGAGTTCAATCCCCAATATCACAAAAAGTAAATAGATATATTTATGATGGGCGTGGTGGTGTATGCCTTTAATCCCAGCACTTGGGAGGCAGAAGAAGCAAATGAATCTCTGTAAGTTCAAGTCCAGCATGGTGTACACGGCAAGTTCCAGACCAGCCAGGACTACACAGTGATTAAAAGCAAGCAAGACTGAACATGGATCTCAGCTGCTTGGGGCACTAAAGCAGAAGAATTAGGAGTGTGAAGTTAGCCTGGGTTAACAGAGGCAACATAGAGAGAGATCCTGCCTTAAAAAAAAAATAGAACCAGGTGGAGTGGCAAACACCTGTAATCACATCACTTGGAAGGTAGGGACAGGATGATTAAGAGTTTAAAGCCACCCTGGACTACACGAGATCTTGTTTCCAGATAGATAGATATAGAAGATAGATGACAGATGATGATAGATAGATAGATAGATAGATAGATAGATAGATAGATAGATAGATGATAGATAGATAGATAGATAGATAGATAGATAGATAGATAGATAGATAGATAGATAGATAGATAGATAGATAGATAGATAGATAGATAGATAGATAGATAGATAGATAGATAGATAGATAGATAGATAGATAGATAGATAGATTAGCCCATGGAGTCCTGGAACTTGCTACATAGCCCAGGTTAGCCTCATACCCTCAAGAATCCTCTTGTCTCAGCCTCTCAAGTGCTGGAATTGTACACTAGATCACCCCGCCCTGTTTAGGGTTCAATTTTGATAGGGTACTCTTTGAAAGAGACCTTAAAGGACTTGAGCAGAGAAAAGATCAATGAAACACCAAGTTAAATCCATTGGTGGTATGTGAGATGGAATCTGGGGTAGCTTGGGACAAGGGCTATGAGACTATAGTAGGGAGGCAGAGGATATCTTTCTCAAGGAAGGCGAGCAGGAGCTGACTATGGGGAAGAAGGAGAAAGGACTAACACATTTAGAAGCTGCTAAAAGAAAAATACAGAAGACTTGAAATCTGGCTGAGTAGAAGGATTAAAGTTTTCTAGCTTAGGTGAATTCCACTGATGAAGATTAAAACAGAGAAAAGGGAGATAAATTTGGAGACTATTATAAGATCAGTATGAGGCTGGCTGAGCCTGAGCTAAACCCAAGACATTCAAGTGGACTTACCCTTCAGGCAGTCTGATGTGAGTCTCCAGGTACCTGGAAGTGACTTAACAGAAGGGAACCACTGGTTGTCTGGGAGGGTGTGAGCTTTATTAGAAAGGCCACAGGGAGAAAAAGAACTAGAGGATGAATCTTAGGAAACCCTTCGAGCCATACCAGAGTCTCTACAAATTCTCACACACTACCATAATTCTAGCTCATTAGACCTTCCAGAAACACGGTCTTGCCCTCCTGTTGAGGCATGTATCATCATGCAGCATTTTCTATGAGCTAGTCCTGACATAAAACCAACCTGCTGCCTCATTAAATCCTGAGAACAGTCCTTTGAGGTAGGTCTTGCAGGTCGATTTTACAAAAAAACAAAACTGAGGTCCAGAGAAACCAATAGGCTCCTAATGTGTGATGGAATACAGGGTTGACCTTGAACACAGACCTCCTGAGTCCCATTCAGGTGGGAACCTTCTATATGACAATATTTGTGGGGACTATATAATATGTCCCCACCCCCAATTGTTTCTTGGCCTCTTGCCTAAGATCAGATGTAATATATTGGACCCTACCCTCCAGGAAGCTACAATCTGGACAGAGATATGGTAGGTACATTAAGTAATGATAAATAAAGTTTGAGTCCAACTGTGCTTCAGAGAAGTAGAGATAAGATTTTGCAGTCCAAAGGCCTGTGGACATCATGAGCAGCTTCCCTGGGACAAGACAATGACATAAGTTTGACCTTGAGGATCTAGAACAACAGGTTATCACAGACTCTTGTCCCACAGGTGCTGTGTCCAGGAATTTCTGCCATTCAGGCAGTGGGCATGGGCTGCTGTGGTGCAGGCTGCTGTGGAAACCGTTATAGGGTAAGATCCATATTGAGAAGTGGTTCAGGACTTGGTTTATGACTCCTTCAAAGAGCCAAAGCACAGTCTGCAAGCCCCTCAAAAGAGATCTCAGGCACCAACTCCTAACCTTGGGTCCCAAGCAACTTGACCGCAGAGGGCTAAATCCCCCATGAGCCTCCCCTAATTTAGGATCAGTTTAATTCCATGCCCTGAGTATAAATCCCCCATGAGACTCCCCTAATTTAGGATCAGTTTAACTCCATGCCCTGAGTATAAAGGGAATTTTTTTGTTTTGGGCTTTTCTAGACAGGATCTCCCTGTAGCCCCAGCTAGCCTGGAATGCCCTATGTAGACCAGGCTGGCCTTGAATTCACAGAGATACTCCTGCCTTTGCCTCCTGAGTGCTGGAATTAAAGGCATGCACCACCATACCCAGCTGGAAATGTATTTTTAAAAATATTTTATCTTTATTTTATGTGTATGAGTATACTGCCTGCATGTATGTAAGTGCACCCATGTCATGCAGTGCCCACAAAGGTCAGAGGGCATCGGATCCCCTGGAACTGGAGTTACAGATGGTTGTTAGCCAAAATGTAGGTGCTAACAAGAAACCCAGTGCTCCAGTGCTCTTAACTGTTGAGCTATCTCTCCAGCCCCAAGAAATGTATTTTTAACCTGGCTGGAGAGAAGTAGAGGAACTATGCAGACAGAACTAGGTGCAGGTGTTCCTCCAAGGCCAAGAGGAGGCCTACTAACCTACCTTTCCACGGTCGGTCTAGATGTTGCCCTCAGTCTTCTCCTCCACCTTTGGGATGCTTGGTGCCATCTACTGCCAGTTGGTGTCCGGAGCTGGGCTCCAAATTGGACCCAAATGCTTAATAAACAATAAATGGGACTACCATTTCGAAGAAACCTTGTAAGTCTTAGCCTGTATTTGCATCCCCCATTCTATGGTTCTCATCTGCCTTTCCAACGTGGCCCAGGAAAGCTGGACTAGACAGAGCTTCTAGACCACTCCTTCCACAGGGCCCACCAAGCCCTTTGTAAATCTCTTTGGGGCCTGCTGTGTGATCCTCTTCTCTTAAGAGACACCCCCACCCGCCCCCATCCACAGAGGCGCTTACTTGTAGCAACAATACACTATGGGACTTGTGTGAGGCACCACCCCACATGGTCCCCTGGAATGTGATGCTCTTCTCTGTGCTGGTGGTCGCCTCAAGCCTGGAAACAGTGCTGTGTGGAATACAGTTGGTGAACGTGACCATTGGAGCCTTCTGTGGCGATTGCAGGAAAAAGGAGGTGGGACAGCATGGAGTGGAGTTGGGGAGGGAATCTACTTGCTCTTGGCTGCCTCCTTAACTTTCTTTTTTCTTGCAGAGTGCTGCTAACAGAGTTTCCACCGACCACCCATAATACCCATTTATCCTTACTCCTGGACATGTGAATGGTCCATTCACTCCCTGGTTCTCTGGAATAAACTGCTTTTATTGTTCATTATTTTTTCTTTGTGGAATAAACCTCCCTGAGCACCCTTCCCCGTTTATGCCCTATGGGAGAAGTGTGCAAGTGTATTGTGTGTGTGTGTGTGTGTGTGTATGTGCATACGTGCACACGTGCACACAGGTCAGAGGACAACTTGAAAGAATGGGTTTTCCACCTCGTGGGTTGCTGGGATCAAGCTCAGGTCCTCAGGCTTGGAGTTAAGCACCTTTAACCACCTAGCTGCCATCCTTCGCCCTCTTCCCTCTTGGATAACTTTTTAAAGACGAAAGGATTATTTCATTTGATGGTAAACATTATTTTTTTGGTCTTTTTTGAGACAGGGTCTCCAGGAACTCTCTATGTAGACCAAGCTGGCCTTGAACTCACAGAGATCTGCCTGCCTCTGCCTCCCGAGCGCTGGGATTAAAGGCGTGCGCACCACGCCTGGTGATGGTAGACATTTTTTAAACAAGTTAGTAATGAGATAGGTATTGATTGATGACCAGACTCCTTTTCATGATAGGGAAAGTCTGAGAAAGTTAATTTTAAGCTGGAATTTGATACCTGGAGGATTCCAGACAGAAGAAACAAAATGCAAAGAGAAAAAGTCTTCAATAAGAATCATGAAAAGCCACTGTTTGGATTTTGCCCAGGTCAGGGGCAGGGGGATGGTAGTGGATGGAAACTGTAGAAAAAGACCCCTCAGTTTCCAAAACTTTAGAAAATTAAAACTAAAAGCTGTTTGCACTGTCACCCAATTTGGTAGAAGTTTCTTAATCTGAGGTCACTGGTGGTTTAGAAGGGAGACAACATGAACCCTTGACGGAGTTTTTTATTTTGTTTTCTTTGAGACAGGGACTCCCTATAGACCCAGCTGGATCTCAGTCTCACACAGATCTGCCTGCCTCTGTCTCCCAAGTACTGGAATTAAAGGTGTGCACTACCATACCTGGCTACAACTTGGGCTTTCAAAGGAGAGAGATTGTCCTAAGAAAACTAAGACCCAAAACAGTATGACTTGCTAGGTGTGATGGTGCACACCTTAAATCCCAGCACTCAGGAGGCAGAGGCAGGAGGATCTCTGTGAGTTCGAGGCCAGCCTGATCTACATAGTTCCAGGACAGCTGGGGCTACGGGAAGACCCTGTCTCAAAAAGACCAAAAAAAAAAAAAAAAAAAGTATGACTTGCAGCAGGACATTGGGTTCAGTGAAACCCTGAACCCAAACCTGAATGTAGACTTAGCCCAGTGCAGAGTAAGGAGAGAAAAATGGAGGCAGTTTCCCATTCCTAAATCAACTGACACCAAAGCCAAGACAGAAGCTTTAATAGCAGGAGGCAGGACTAGCATGGTCCAGTGGGAGAGAGGGCAGCAGCAGCAACAACATCAGCTGCAGCAGAATAGTATAACATCATTAAGTGCAGTGTCATCTCTGAAGCTGTCTCTGGGCTTCTCGAGCTTTGTCTGCAAGCCGCAGATACCTTTGGAACATGATTTGCTCCATTCTCCATATTCTCCCCACTTCAGCCCAGACCCCTCCAGCTCCAGGCCGTCTGAGCAACGGAAGCGAATATTGTTTGCTGCTGTGCTGTCCAAAAACGAAGAGTGCTCCACACGAAGGGAGAAAGCCACTAGGAAGCTTCTATCTGAACACCAAAGAGGCGTAGTCCACATACCCCACCTGCAAGGAAAGGAGAGATGCACTGGCTTTGGGCAGGGTGCCTCCTACCCATCTCCAGAGCAATCAAAACCTGAGGACTTCCAAACCAGGTGCTACCAACAATCTATTGGTAGGGTCTAGTCATCTGAGCTTCTCTGAGATACAGAGGGTGATCTTCCATCCACTCCTCCATAAATCTAGAGAAGTTTACCTCCTGGGGGGTACATGAAATAGAGGGTAAGGGACATACCTTCATGCTAGAAGAGTGCTTCTACCCACTAGGAATTGAACCTAGGGCCTTACATATGCTAGGTAAATGCTCTACCACTGAGCTATATCCCCATTCCTGTTTTGAGACAGTGTCTCTCTGTAACCCAGGCTGATGTCAAACTCACAGTGATCCATCTATCTTAGCCTCCCGAATACTAGTATTACAAGGGCCTGTGCCACCAGCCCTGCCAGGCCCTAGGGAATTCTTGGTCCTTAATTCCTACTTTCCAGATTCAGACTCCACAGCAAGGGGCTGTACATTCCCACGTGAGCAGTGCAGCCGGATACCATTTAGAGCTGTATCATCTCCAATGCCTTGATTGGACTCCACCTAGGCAGGGAGGAGAAAAGGAGTGAAGTCCAGTGACGGGAATGCCATCTCAGCTCTGCAACCAGCACATCTCTGCTCTATCCAACACCCAGCTCTGAGTTCTCACCTTGAGAGAGAACCCTCTGGCCACATATCCCACAGGACATATCTCGGGCGTGGTCCATTCACCCAGGTTACCTCCATTGTTCACATCAATAATCTCTTTAGTTTGGCTCAGCCCATCTGCCTGTTCATATTCGATGAAGCACAGCACCCACAGTAGTAGCAGCAGCACCTTGTCTCTGGTGCCCAACTCCATCCTGCAGCATCTGTGAGCCTGGCCACTTACACAAGTTTTACCAGCTCTGCCCCTGTCAGGACTCACATTGCAGATTTATACCAGGCCTGTCCCTGTGAGGGATCAGATTGCAAAAGAACCTTCAAGATTAAGTGATATTCAAAGCTAATCTGCTCCAAGAACCCAGAGGAGTTGATTCCTGGCTCTGGGAGGCAGAGGCCCCCAGGGCCAGGGAAGGAGGAGCAGTGAGAGCCATTTAGTTGAAATAACCACCAACTACTGAAGACAACTAATTGTGGCTGGCACAATGCAAATGACTTTTATTTAATCTTCACAATGATTTTAAGAGATAGGAATTTTGCTTCCTATTTTGTAGATGAGGGAACTGGGTCTCAGAAAGGACAGCCTGAGGTTGCTCCGAGAAAACTGAGAAATAATTACAGCATTGGAAATGGGAGCCAGGGCTGGAGATTGAAATAATCCCATGAGAATCCACCAGTATCAGGATTAGGCAGGGGACAACTTGACAGAATGTGTGAAAGCAGAATGTGAACATAGATCAAGAATTCATGACTTTTTTTTTTTTTTTTTTTCTTTTTGAGACAGGGTCCCCTTTTAGCCCCGGCTGTCCTGGAACTCACTATGTAGACCAGGCTGGCCTCGAACTCACAAAGATCCGCCCGCCTGCCTCTGCCTCCCAAGTGCTGGGATTAGAGGCATGTGTCATCATGCCTGGCTGAATTCATGAGTTTTTTAAGACTGTGGCCCTGACCCTTTGAGAATCTGGGACACCAGATATGTCTAGAGAGACAGGGCCTCATTCTGTAACCCAGATTCTTTTGAAACTCAGTTTGTAGCCCAGGTTGGCCTTGAATTCTCAACAATCTTCCTGCCTCAGCCTCCCAAGTGCTGAGATTACCAGCATGAGCCACCGTAACCAGCAAGACAGAAATTCTAATGTAATAGGGCACCTTCTTGACCATAGCTATGCCATGTTAAAGTTTAGGCTGACTCTAGTCTCTGAAATTATCAGGCATTTGACCCAGGATATGGGAACACATGTCAGCTGGACCCCAGTTGTCTTGAGAACAGGTCAGTGTGTCCAGGAGTGAACCTGCTAACTGCAGATTTATGGCTTCTATAGGTTATGCTTGGCTTCTGCAAAATAGTAATTGTTGCTTAATAAATAGAAATTGTTAAGGGGGCTTTCCACCTATAAGCTTGGGAACTTAAACTTTTCACCCCTGGTTATGGTTTCTCTGTAGGAAAGCTTACCCTAGAGATGGCTCAGGGCTACATACTTGGCTTTCTATACCCTTGAGTAGTAGCCCTGGCCAGCAGCAACTCTCATTTGGCAAAACTTTGTCTGATTGGTCTTCCCTGGTGAAGCACCCCACAACATTTTGGAAGTTCCACCTGAGATCCCAGAGAATTAGACCTCAGACCCTGGGGGACTGGAGCAGGGAAGTAGTGTGGGCCTGGGCAGACTCCTAGAGGGGGCATCCCTTGAGCTGGCCCAAGGCCTCAAGATTTCTGCCCCACTTGCTGCCCCTGCTGTTCCGGTGGATTTGATATCCCCACCCCAAAAATTTTTGAAGAAAGTCTCCTGTTTCTGGAAGCCTGCCTCCAGAGGTGAGTCGTTTGCATTGTGCCTCTGAAGGACACTTACAGGACTGGATGCAACCATTAACTCAGTGTCCAGGGAGTCAACAAGGCTGTTGCTGGCTGCCCTCTGTAACTACCGAGTTGAATGAATGGTTTTGTGTGATGGCCATCATGTGAGTGCTTTGTTGTCTGTATTTGTGCTAGTCTCAATACAGCACAAATTGTTGTCTGTTTCTACAACAGGGAATGAGCTGACACCTCCGAAGTGTATGCTTAAGTATGTTAGAGGTGGTTTCCATCCATTCACCTCTGCCTTGCTTGCAGCTGGGCGCTAGATAGAAAAAAAAAAAAAAAAGATGCGCTGCTGCACTTCTGCTGGCCAAAGTTCTGTGCTGGGAGGTAGGGGCAGCCGGGTCGTGGAACCCAGCTTCGTGCAGCAGGTCGCGGGGCACCCATGGCAGAGTGCATGGGCACCGCCGACAGAGCCCAGCCCGCGTCCCCAGGACTGGTGCTCTGGCCCGTGCTCAGAGCCAAGAGCACCCAGAAAGCCAGAGTGGTGGAGGCTGAGGAGACGCTACCGGGCGTTTCTCTGCCGGCCAGGAGTTGGGCAGGGGAGGAGCAACACACAGGAGTGGCAGGACAGGCAGCAGTGCGGAGAAAGTAAACTTTTGCCGAGGAGGGAGGAAGGAGCAGAGCAGAGGGCTACAGCCGGGCAGAGGGGATCTTTTCGCCCACTGTCAGACCGGGCCAGAGGAAGGCGATTTTCCCCGGGCCCAAATGGGCGGCCTAAGGGATTTGGTCTCTTCCCCTTGGGGACCCTGAGGCAGAATAAAGCCCCTCCGCTGGAGCTGCGCGAGTCTGCTCTGCTTGTAGACTGGCGGGACCGGCTCATGCCCTTGCCAAGCTGGGCTCGCACTGAGGTAGCTCTCCTTCTTCCCCTGAGGAAGGCACAGGAATGGGACCTGGGCAATAAAAGATCAAGTATGTTCCCCTTTTCTCTTAGTGATCTGTATAACTGAAAAACACAAAATCCTCGCTTTCCCTGAAAAGCTTCATGACAGCCAGCAACTCCTAGTCACCATCTTCATGGAGGAAGAACAGCTGAAGCGCAGGCCAGAGGAGCCCCCTCCCGGTTCAGGAAGGCTTTTCCCCTTTGAGAGAGCTGACAAGGCCCCAATTCTGACTGAGGTAAGGGGGATCTGGACAACTTTCACCTAGTCCTTTTAGGGAGAATAAAGACAGCTGCTAGGAGGCCCACAAATCTTTCTGAAATAGGTGAGATGAGTCATAAACCTCAAGAATCACCTGCTGGGTTCCTGGGGTGCCTTAGGTTTATCCAGATACTCCAGAAAACCAAGGCCATAAATATTGCCCTTTGTCACCCAGCTGGCCCCAGATGTTAGAAATAGTTACAGAAACTAGAAGGGTTCGAGGACATAAATAGGTCACAGTTGTTAGAAATTACCAAGTTAATCAGGACTATAAATAAAAAAAAAAAACTTTCAAAAAGAAAAATGACAGGAAGCCTAGAGGAGGTGACTGGAGGCAACAACAACAACAACAAAAGACTAAAAAAGAGACATTAAAAGAATAAGGGCCACCACCTCTTTTGGGGAAATGAAGGCAAGTCTTTCTCTAGGCGCAGATCTAACCCCAACTAGGATTCTGGTTACTTGCCCCCTTGTCTGAAGAATATCTCCTGCAACCAGAACCAACTGTTAACAAAAATACCCAGCCTCCAAGGTATTTACAGGACCTGCAACAACTGTTCACTTCTGTATGGACTGAGAATAACGCCCCCAACCCCCCAGGTCTGGCAAGTAAGGGAATTCCTGGGGACAGTCGGCTATTGTTGCCTATGGATTTTTGAATTTGCTAAAGTAGCAAAACCTCTGTATGCCAGCCTTAAAGGGAACCAACCTCTAGAATGTACTGAGACTGAAAAAGGAGACTTGTTCTCTCCCAGATGTTACCAAGTCATTCCACTTATTTGTGGATAAGGCCCAGAACATTGCCAAGGGAGTTCTAACCCAAACTTTGGGGTTATGAAAATCATGTATCAGCTAGATGACCACCCTGTAAAAAGATGATAAATTGACTTGGGGTAAGAACTTTCCTTAACCACTCCTCACTCAGTTAAAGTCCTCCTGAGGAGAACTCCAGAGAGATGACTGTCAAATGCCCGATGACTCATTACCAGGCAGGCACTCTTCCTAGAGCAACCCTGTACAAGGTTTTACAGGGCCTCGACCCTCGACCCAACAAGCCTGCTGCCAGATGAGGACCCAGAGGTACCACTACATGACTATACCAAGGAGACTAACCTGATCCAATCTACTGGACCGAATTTGACTGATGTCCCACTGCCAGAGGCAAATGAGATACTGTACATGGATGGAAACAGTTTCGTCTAGAATGACATCAGGTATGCTGGGGCTGCAGTCTATTGGGAAAAGGACAAAGCCATCACCGTGCATACCAACAACTGGTATGCTTTTGACATGGCTCATGTGTATGGGGCACTGTAAGAGGGTTCCTTCCAAAAGGGCCCCCCCGAGACACAAGGAAAAAGGGCAATGGATCTGGCTGCTAGGGAGGTGGCCCTAAAACCAGTGGGGTCCCTCCAGGACCTGGTCACATTGCCAGAACCAATCCTGCCTCACAAGCCTGCTTACATACCAAAGGAAAAGACCTGCTGCTTCTATGCAAATCAATCTGAAATTATCACGAAAAACTTAGCACTAGTTTGACAACTAATAACAGTCTTTATTTTCCTGGTCCCTATGGCTCACTACCCTGCTCACAGCCTTTACTGGGCCTCTAGTACTCCTGCTCCTGGCTCTGACAGGCAGGTCTTGTCTGATCAATTGCCTGACTAGTGATATTAGACGACGAGTAAATACAGTAAAAATCATGGTCCTAAGAGAACAATATAATCCCCTAGATGAGTGTAGGATTTGACTCATGCCTATAGAACCAGTGGGGAATGTAATAGGGCACCTTCTTTAACATGTAGCCATGTTAAAGTTTAGGCTAACTCTAGTCTCTGAAATTATCAGGCATTTGGCCCAAGGTATGGGAACACATGTCAGCTGGACCCCAGTTGTCTTGGGAACAGGTCAGTGTGTCCTTCTGTAGGTTATGCATGGCTTGCTTCTGCAAAATAGTAGTTGCTGCTTAATAGAATAGAAATTGTTAAGGGGGCTCTCTACCTGTAAGCTTGGGAACTTAAACTTTTCACCCCTGGTTATAGCTTCTCTGTGTGAAAGCTTACCCTACAAACGGCTCAGGGCTACACACTGGGTTCCTACACCCAGTGTAGTAGCCCTGGCCAGCAGCGACTTTCATTTGGCAAAACTTTGTCTGAGTGGTCTTCTCTGGTGAAGCACCCCGTAACACTAAGAGTTTATGAACACAACTGAGAATCCTAGGCACAAATAAGGCTGTTTTTCTCTGCTTCTTGTATTTTTTAAGACAGGATCTCACTATGTAATCAAAATTGGCCTGGAGCTTGCTATGTAGCCAAGGCTAGCCTGTAACTCATGATCCTCCTGCCTCAGCTGCCTGAATTCTGGGATTATACCCCCCCCCTTACACCTCTGCACCTCCACTCCCCACCCACTCAGTTCCTTTATATTCTTGGATCCTTTCCTGGAATGCCTTTCCTTCTACGACCAGCAGATGGACTCCTAAATCACAAAACAAGAAAATAAAGCCTGGCTAGATTTGTTAAGGGGCCCTACCCTTGATTTGCCTGACTCAAACACAATCCTCTGTTTACTTAACACATATTTATTTATTAACAATGCATTTGGTATACTCAGTATTCTAAATGTCTCAAGTGACCAAGAAAAATAAGGTACTTTGTCAGGACTGGAGGCTGAAGTCTGTGTATGATCCCAGCTACTCAAGAGGCTAACGCAGGAGGAGGATAGCATGTTCAAAAGTGCCAACCTGAACTATTTAGACCCTGTCTCCAAATAAAAAGTAAAAAGAGAAGCCAGACGTGGTGGTGCACGCCTTTGATCCCAGCACTTGGGGGATGGGGGCAGAAGCAGGCGAATCTCTGTGAGTTCGAGACCAGCCTGGTCTACATAGCAAGTTCCAGGCCAGCTGGAGATACAGAGAGACCCTGATTCAAAAAGACCAAAAATAAATAAATAAAAATTTTTTAATTTAAAAATTAAAGAGAAAAAAGGATGACTGTGGCTATACCTCAGTGATTGAGTCCTTAGCATGTTCAAAGCCATGGTTTGATCTGTACAGTTCCAAGAAGAAAAAAAAAAAAAAGGCACCTGTCTTCATCAGAGCTCATATTTCAATGGTAGAGCCAGAAATTTTCTTCCCAGTGAACCCAGTGAGCTATGTGAAAGCACTCCCCTCTCTACACTCCAGTATAGGCGATTGAACCTAGGGTCTCATTATGTAGCCTTCGCTGGCTGAAACTCACTATATAGAGCAGGCTGGCCTCAAACTCATAGAGATCCACCTGCCTCTGCCTCCCAAGTGCTGAATGCTGGGATTTAATATATACACCACCACTCCCGGCCCTAATCCTTTTTTGTAGTTTTTTCTTTTTCTTTTTTTTGAGATGAGTCACCCTGTAGCCTCAGCTGGCCTGGAACTCACTAGACTAGGCTGGCCTCAAACTAACAGAGCTTTGCCTCCCTCTGCCTCCGAGTGCTGGGATTAAAGGCGTTCACCACCATACCTGGCTTTTTTGTACTTTTTTCATTTTTTAGTTTGAAAAAATGTTTCTACCGTCAAAGTCTTGATTTAAAAAATGTTTTATTTATTATTTTATTTTATGTTTTTGAGTGTATTGCCTGCATGTATGTAAGTGCACCTGTGTACAATGCCCACAGAGGTCAGAAGAGGGCGTCAGATCCCCTGGAGCTGGAATTACAGACAGTTGTTAGCTGTCATGTGGGTGCTGGGAACCAAACCTGGGTCCTCTGCAAGAGCAGTCAGTGCTCTTAAGTAAACCAGGCTGGCTCAGTCTCACAGAAATCCTCCTACCTCTGCCTCCAGAATGTTGGGACTAAAGTTATGTGTTACCACGCCTTGTCCAAGCCTTGATTTTTTAATTACTTTTAAAAAACCAGTTTTTATTTAACTTTCTGACTCTGTGCTTGTGCCTTCAACACTTTCTTTTTATTGATTATTTTTATTTTATGTGTATGAGTGGATTGCCTGCATATGTGTAGGTGCACCCATGTCATGCAACACCCACAGAGGTCAGAAGAGGGCATCAGATCTCCTGGAACTGGAGTTACAGATGGCTGTCAGCCACCATGTGGGTGCTGGGAATTGAACCCAGGTCCTCTACAAGAGCAGCCAGTGCTCTTAACCACTGAGCCATCTCTCCAGCCCCTCCTTTAACACTTTCAAAATTATTTTCTGCTCCTCAGTAAGGAAACAAAGTATGCTTAGTCCTATCATAGACACTTTTAGCACCCTGCCAGTATGTTTTCTGTTCTAGACACTTTCATAAGGACTTTAAATCTCACAGTATGAACCCCTAGAAGTCTTCCTATACACATACCACATTTGGATTTAGGTGCTTTCCCAACCTTCTTGGTATGCAGGTAAACAAATCTGTTACCAGGGGTTTGAACAGTCTAGTTCTGTTAGAGGCTGTAATGTAGGGAAACCTATGACAGTATGTCAACATTGACCATTCTGAGTGCCTGTGAGCACCATCCTTGGGAGAGGAAAAGACCTTTTTGTGTTTTTTTGTTTTGGTTTTTTTTCAGGGGGGCTTTTTGAGACAGTGTCTCCCTATAGCCCCAGCTGTCCTGGAACTCACTATGTAGACCAGGCTGGCCTTGAACTCACAGAGATCCTCCTGCCTCTGCCTCCCGAGTGCTGAGATTAAAGGAGTGCACCACCATGCCTGGCTTTTTTCTTTTCTTTTTTAATTTTGAGACAGAGTCTAGATAAGTTCCCCAAGCTGGTCTTGAACTTTTGATCCTCCTGTTTCAGCCTCCCAAATGCCTAGCATTATATGTAGACCTATACTTCCATGCTCAGCTGTGAAAACACTTATGTATTCTAGAGGCCCAGTACAAGGCCTGCCATGGGTGGATAGTGAGTAAAGATTGATTTAATGAATAAAAAGCTAATGTGGAAATATAAATTTTTATTTTATTTTATTTTTTGTCTTTTCGAGACAGGATCGCCCTGTAGCCCCAGCTGGCCTGGAACTCTCTTTGTTGACCAGGCTGGCCTTGAACTCATAGAGATCTGCCTGCCTCTACCTCCCCAGTGCTGGGATTAAAGGCGTGCAACACCACATCCAGCAGAAGTTTAAAATTTTAAAACCACAAGAATATAAAAGGATAAAGCCGTCTAATGATGAGTTTCATAGGGCAGTTTCCAAGATGAAAATTTAATTCATCATTGATCATCCTATTATTAAAAATAATAATAATAAAGCCTAAAGCCTCCCACCATCCCACCTTAACAAGTAGAACTTATTGGGCAATTGTGGTCAGTTTTTCCCCCTTTACAATGGTTTTTGTTGTTGTTGCTTTGTTTTTTTGTTTGTTTGGTTCGTTTTTTTTTTTTTTTTTTTTTTTTTTTTTTTTTTTTTTTTGGAGAGGGGGACCCCCCC
>NW_008357929.1:9601554-9604606 GCF_000622305.1 Nannospalax galili
AACTCGCTATGTAGACCAGGCTGGACTTGAATTCACAGAGATCTGCCTGCCTCTGCCTCCTGAGTGCTGGGATTAAAGGCGTGCACCACCACGCCGGGCTCACTTACAGTGTTTTTATATACATCATCGTTTGATCCTCACATTAGCCTTACAAAGTACCTGTTATTATCCTTAATTTACTGTGGAGGGACTCCAAGCCAAGAGTTAATGTAGGGCCCACACCATTGCTTAATAGGGGAGCAAAAGGCTGCCTTTTACTACAAGCTAACCCTGCAGAGACATGCCACACACCAAATCCCCCAAATCTTCATTAGGTCCCTTACCTAGGATCTGTCCTCTGGGGCAAAGGACACAGGGGAGGGGGCCTCGGTAGGTTAATTATTAACCCTTTGTACTTCTGGACACCACGGGGTCCACCCCAGGGTCCACCACACCTCCGGGAGGCAAAAGAACACCACCCAACTAGGGGCTGGTGAAGGTGGTGCCAGCAATGGTCATGGGGGTCTCACTGACACCCCCAGCCCTGGGCCGTTGGTTGCGACATGCTATTCCTTTCACTGCCCTCATGCTTTTATTTCTTTATCTCAGTGTGCAGATCCTCCGTGAGTGGCCCCTTGCTTGGAGAACCCAGGAGTCCCACCCGTGGGAACTCAAGCCCCCTTCTCCTCGAGCCCTCACCACGCTGCTTCGCTTCACCCCAGGTATCCTGCCAGGCTGCAGGCCTGGGGTACAATCCTGCATTTCCGAGGGACCTCTACCCTTGCAGGTATGTTTGGGGTATGGCCAATTCTAGGAGTTCCACAAGGAACTCTGAACAGGGAGGAGGGAAACCAGACTGAGAATCTAGTGACAGGAGGATCCTTCCCTCTTTTCACCGCTCCCTTCTGAAGCTAGAAGTAAACAGGAGGGATCCCAGCTAAGCTAGGGGAACAGTTTCTTTAGAACCCAACAGCGGCTGAATAGGCCCAACAAGCTAGGAGCTCTGCACACATCCCCTGTCCCTTATGTCTGCCTCCCAGGTCCGTCCAGAGTTGAGACCCCTGGTGGCCCCAGAGTGGGAAGAACCTCCCTGTTTGGCGCCTCAGGGGATGCTGGGTCGCATGCTGAAGCCTTTCCAAGCCAGTTTGAGTCCCGAAGGAGATGTGGAATTGGCACAGTACCTGGCAGGATGGAGGGAGCTACTTAGGTGAGTCGCCCCCCTTCCCAAAGCCAGTCTTCCTCTCCATGGGATTGCATTCCCTTTCTCAAGTCACTCCCCCGTCCCATCACCAAACAGGTTCCTAGCCCCCCTTGGCTCCATCTTTGCCTTCGCCACCAGCGAGGCCTTTATCAAGGTGACAGCCCTGGAGGCTCGCGTGCACGGCCCAGATGCAGCGCACTACCGGTCCCTGGCGACTATGGCTACGTGGGAGCAGCGGATGGGACTGCTGGAGCTGCGGGGCACGGCCCCCAGGGACTCAGCGCGGACCTCGGGCTCGCGGACGCTGCTCCTGCTGCACCGAGCGCTGCGCTGGTCCCAGCTCTGCCTCCACCGGGTAGCGACCGGGACGCTCGGAGGGCCAGAGGCGGGCGTGCAGTGCGGCGACGCCTACAGCACAGCCCTGGCCGCGCACCACCCCTGGCTCATTCGCCAGGCCGCCCGCCTAGCCATCCTCGCCCTACCGAGTCGCGACCGCTTGCTTCAGCTGGCCTGTCCAGGAACTAGAGAGGAGGATGCGCGGGTCGCTGTGGCCCGGGCAGCCGGCATCCTGGAGGATGTCTACAACCGCACCCAGGGCCTGCTGGCCGGCCGCGGGCTGCTTCAGCTGGCTTGAGGGCGGTGGGAGGCGGGGGGGCCGGGGGGGGCGCGGTACTGACCAGGAAGGCAGTGCAGTGGAGCGGGGGATCTACGCAGCCCGGCGTCGCATCCGCCCAGGTCAGGGTCCTCAGGGTCTTGGCGGACTGGGTAGCCTTCCTCCTCCGTGACGTCACCACAGCTCAGGCCCACCACCCCGGCAGAGAGGGGGATGGGGGTGGTTTGAGTTTAACCTTGTATCTGCAGCCCTAGAGGAAGGGAGGAAGCAATGGGGAATAAAGAATTCTTTAGCAGCTATCGACCTAGGGCCTTTGTGTGGTGACCGTAGGAGCTAAGAGGAAAAGATGTGGGAAGATGTGTCTTTTCTGTTCCCGGCATCTGGGAGACTCACATTCCCCATAGCCCGTTCCAGCCCCTCCCATGGCTTCAGTAGCCAGCCCTAAGCCAAGTCTCCAGCCCAGACCTGTTCTCCCCTGTTACACAGCCAATTCTTTCCACAGACACGGCAAACGCAACACATCCAAGGTGAGTCCCACCTTCTTCTGCAGAACTGAGTCTCTTGTGTTCTCAGACTTCACGAATAAACAGCATCCTTGCCCATCCACACTACTTAAACCTAAAACCTGTGCATCATGCCTCGGGCACTCGGCTTCACAAAATATGCTTATCAAAGGCTCTTTGGCCACTCCCTCAATAGTGAACAGGAAGTAGCTTGACCATTTCCTATACTATCTCCCAAATTACACCTCAAATCTACTTTCTTCTATACTGCAGAATTCTATCTGCACAACTAACTAACTACCTTTCCACTTGGATGACAACTAAGCATAGCAAACCTAACATGTTCAAACTCGGTTTCTAATATCTGCTCCTAAAATACTCCCTTCCTAGTCCTGGCAGCTTAGTAATTCCATTTTTCTACATCCTCAGACCAAAAGCTTTCTTATATTGTCTCTCTATCCATCTTTTCCCTTCCTTAAAATGTACTGTCACTAAAGCATTAAAAAAATGACCCTTTAAAATGTAGATAATAGGGGTTGAAGAGATGGCTCAGTCAGTAAAATATTTGAAGTGACAACCAGAGTTTGGATTCCCAGCGCCCACATAAAAGCAGATTGAGGGGCTGGAGAGATGACCCAGCAGTTAAGAGCACTGGCTACTTTTACAGAGGACCCGGGTTCAATTCCCAGCACCCACATGGCAGCTAACAATTGTCTGTAACTCCAGTTCCAGGGGAATCTGATGCCCTCTTCTGAC
>NW_008357929.1:9604740-9607075 GCF_000622305.1 Nannospalax galili
AAAAAAAAGCAGGTTGAGGGGCTGGAGTGATGGCTCAGTTGTTAAGAGCACTGACTGCTCTGGCAGAGGACCCGGGTTTGATTCCCAGCACCCACATGGTGGTTAACAAGCATCTGTAACTCCTGTTTCAGGGAAATCTGACACTTTCTTTTGACCTCCACGGGCATTGCACGACATGGGTGTACTTACACATATGCAGGCAATACACTCATACACATAAAATAATAAATAAAATATGAAAAAAGCAGAATATGAAAAAAAAGCAGGTTGAGCATGGCAGCTCACCTATAATCCCAGCATAGTGAATGTATGGCTAGGAGGATCAGCAGTTCAATGCCAGCCTGGATTACATAGCAGGTTCAAGGCCAATTTGGTCTACATGAGATCCTGTCTCCAAAAAAGAAAATAAAAGAAAAACCAAGCCTGGTGGCAAGTGCAAGGCTGAAGCAACGGTTTAAGAAACACAGTGCCAGCCAGGTATGGTAGCACACGCCTTTAATCCCAGACAGAGCTGAGTTCAAGGCCAGCCTGGTCGACATAGTTCCAGGCCAGCTGGGGCTTCAGGGAGACCCTGTCTCAAAACCACAATAATAATAATAAAACAAAAATTGTATTTATTTGTTGGGGGGTGCATTTGTGCCATGGTGCTATTGTGCAGGTCAGAAGACAACTTGGAGGAATTAGTTCTTTTCTGCCACCATGTGAGCTGGAGGGGTGGGGAGCAAGCATCTTTACTTGCTGAGCCATTTTATCAGTCCAAACTTTGAAACTTTTTTTATACCAACCAATACCAGTGAAATACCAATGTAGTAAGTAAAATGATAACCCAAAGGGAAGAAATATTTGTGAATCATATATCTGATGTTTCTAGTATTTAGACTATAAAAAGAACACTCAAGGCCGGATGTGGTGGCACACGCCTTTAATCCCAGCACTCAGGAGGCAGAGGCAGGTGGATCTCTGTGAGTTCAAGGCCAGCCTGGTATACATAGTGAGTTGCAGGACAGCTGGGGCTACAGGGAGACCCTGTCTCAAAAAGACCAAAAAAAAACCACTCACAACTCAACAATTACAGCACAAGTAACCCTGTTTTACAAACAGCAAGAGCTTTGAATGGGCATTGCTTCAAAGAAGATACACAAATGTCTCACTAGTTAAGGAAGTATGTTCAACTAATTCAGGAAATACAAATCAAAACCACAAGAAAGCACCCACACCCACTAGGATGACTAATAAAAAATTTAAAAACATAATGCCAAGCATCGGTAAGAATGCATAAAAATGAAAATCCTCAAATATGGGTGATGTGAATGTAAAATGGTGCAGATGCTATAGAAAACAATTGTCGGCTCTTCAAAATGTTAGATTTATTATGAGAGCCGGTAAATCAACTAGCACACACTGCAATATGTACTCCAGAGAAATGAAGACATGTCCTGATCATTCCAACTTATACTCTCAACTCTATATTGTGGGCACTTTAAACTAGGATTCCAATCAGATTATAGCATGTCCAACCTTTTAAAATTTATTTATGTGTGTGGATGTTTGGCCCACATGTACGCAAGTACAAGTGTAGTGCAATGTCTGGGAAAGCCAGAAGAGGGCGTCAGATCCCCTGCAATTAGTTACAGTTGGTTGTTAGCCGGTATGTGGATGCTGGGAACTGAACCCAGGTCCTCTGCAAGAGCAACCAGTGTTCTTTACTGCTGAGCCATCTCTCCAGCCCCCAACCTCTTTTTTTTTTTTTTTTTTTCCAAAGATTTTTAGCTGGGTGTTGTGGTGCACTCCCAGCACTCGGGAGGCAGAGGCGGGTCTCCCTGTAGCCCCAGCTGGCCTGAAACTCGCTATGTAGACCAGGCTGTCCTCGAACTCACAGAGATCCACCTGCCTCTGCCTCCCGAGTGCTGGGATTAAAGGCGTGCGTCACCACGCCCGGCTAATAAAATATATTTTTAAAAGATTTTGGGGTGGTGGCTAAAAAAAATATTTTAAAGAATTTTTTAAAGATTTGTGTGTGTGTGTGTGTGTGTGTGTGTGTGTGTGTGTGCCAGCAGAGGCCAGAAGACAGTGTCAGATCCCCTGGTGCTGGAGTTACTGGTGGTTGTGAGCTGTCTGACATTGGTACTGGGAACTGAACACTGGCCCTCTGAAAGAGCGAGTGCTTTTAACCACTGAGCTATCTCTCCAGCCCTGTGTCCCATCTTTTGAAATTGCAACACAACGTTGTTACCTACAAAACGTTCAAACGTTCATACTGGAGACTGCACAACTGAATTGCAAAGAGAGAAGGGGGGGAGGAGAGAGAGAGAGGAGAGAGAGAGAGAGAGAGAGA
>NW_008357929.1:9607274-9750161 GCF_000622305.1 Nannospalax galili
ACCCTAAAATCAAACAAAAAAACCTCAATATTTTAAGTTTACAATTTTGTGTTTGTGCTGCATTCATAGCTATAGAGAACCTCGGGGCACAGGCAGGCTGCAAGTTGGACACGCCTCCAAGACAGCTGGCTAATAGTGTGGGTTTGGAGGATTTCTTTCTTTTTTTCTTTTCCTTTTTTTGCATGCTTGCTTGCTTGCTTGCTTGGCACACTTCCATCAAGTGCTCAACTGTCGCAAACAAACCATCCTTACGTCCATCTTTTCCCTTCTGCCGTCAACCGCTGCCATCTAGTGCTCAACTGTCGCAAACAAACCGTCCTTACGCCTATCTTTTCCCTTCTGCCGTTAACTGCAGTTTAGCTTCGCTCCCTGAAGGCGGCAGCTAGTGTCGAAAGCGAGTGACAGAGCGCTTTACGACAGAGTTGCTTTGTGGCAGCTGTAGAGGAGGAAGATGGCGGACACCTTAGTAGCTGCTCGCGGAGTAGGACCTGCACCGGCCTGGGGGCCAGAGGCCCTGACCCCAGATTGGGAAAACCGGGAAGTCTCCACAGGGGTGAGGAGAGAGTCTGAATTCAAGAGACTGGACACGGCCTGACGCGAGGGAAGGCGTAAAGCCTGAGTGGGTTGGGCAGAGTGAAGGTGGGTGGAGAGGTGGACTGCTGCTATGCTGGAGGGAGAGGGAGAGGCGCCCAGGATGCTGGAATGGCGTGAGTTGAACGGCGGGCCGAGGCACACACGTCCCGATCCTGGGCTCTGAAGGTTGGCGTCCTTGTGTTCTTTGGAGTGTTGAGGCCCCCCCATAAGATTTGATTATGGGTCCGTGACTCAACGCATTTTGTATTAATGGAAACTGAGTGAGGAATGACTGAGGTTGACGTATGCTGGCAAGGCTCAGACTCACCTTTTTTTTTCCCCCAGACCACAATCATGGCTGTGCAATTTAATGGGGGCGTGGTTCTGGGAGCGGACTCCAGAACAACTACTGGGTGAGGCCAAAACAGAAAAGTCTTCACATCTTTACCTCCCGACCCTGCCTGCCTGTCCATCCTTAATCCCCTCAGACCACTGTGGGAAGAGTAGTTTCTCCTCTCCTTAGAGATAAGATTCTGTCCCCGATGTGCTACTTCCAGCTCCCTTCATCCTTTGATGAATTACTTGTAAAAGTCTGTTCTCCATGCGTCCTCCTTCGTTTCAGTAAGAACCAATAGGTAATACTACTAGTATTCCTATCGCTGAGGCCCGAGGGAGTGGTTAGTGGTGTAGTGGAGTGGTGAGAAGCAAGCAGGGTCCTTCTTTCATTCTTCTGCCGTCCTGCAGGTCCTACATCGCCAATCGAGTGACGGACAAACTAACTCCTATTCATGATCATATTTTCTGCTGCCGCTCAGGCTCAGCAGCTGATACCCAAGCAGTAGCTGATGCT
Source organism: Nannospalax galili (assembly GCF_000622305.1). Classification (NCBI taxonomy): domain Eukaryota; kingdom Metazoa; phylum Chordata; class Mammalia; order Rodentia; family Spalacidae; genus Nannospalax; species Nannospalax galili. Next base: position 9,608,698 of record NW_008357929.1, read on the forward strand.
GTCACTTACCAGCTTGGTTTTCACAGGTGCTTGTGGGCAGGGGAGGAGCAAGTATCCAAAGGGAGCTGGGACATGGGGTACTCAAAGCCTGATTCCAGGTCCTGATACTGTTTCCTTTGTGGCCTTCCAACCCCACGCTCTAGTATTGAACTGAATGAACCTCCGCTGGTGCACACAGCTGCCAGCCTCTTTAAGGAGATGTGTTACCGATACCGAGAAGACCTGATGGCAGGAATCATCATTGCAGGCTGGGACCCTCAAGAAGGAGGGCAGGTCAGGCCCTCCCCTACCAGAGCACTACAGCCACACCTTTGAACCTCCTGTCCTTTATGTACATGTTCCTGTGGGTGTCTGCATGTGTGGAGGCCAGAGGTCTACCTGAGATGGCTGCTCTGTCCTCTTGACCTTATTTCTTAAGACAAAGTCTCTCACTGTACATGGGGCTCACCATTTGGCTAGGCTGGCTGGCTAATGACCACCAGGGATCATCCTTTCTCTGCCTCCCTCCTCCCAGTGCAGGGGTTATAGACATGCCCAGCTTTTACATAGGTACTAGGGATTCAAACTGAAGTCCTCAATAGTTGCCCAGCAGGCAATTTACAAACTGCCAGCTCTAGTCCAGACCCTAGCCATTTAAAAATTTCTGTCTCTACCCCACCATAAATGCCCTAGACCAAAATCAAAATGGACAGGTGAGTGCATGTATCTGGGGAAAAGGGCAGCTGGGGACTTTCTCATCCTTCCATCTGGCAGGTGTACTCAGTTCCCATGGGAGGCATGATGGTAAGGCAGTCCTTTGCCATTGGAGGCTCCGGGAGCTCATATATCTATGGTTATGTTGATGCTACCTACCGAGAAGGCATGACCAAGGAAGAGTGTCTGCAGTTTACTGCCAATGGTGAGAACTTGGGCTTCTGAGCCTGTGAGCTTCAGCTTTCACTACCCAAGCACCATATTCCTTAAGTATCTCAGCACCTAACTCCAAACCCAATTTCTCCTTTATCTACAGCTCTCGCTTTGGCTATGGAACGGGATGGCTCCAGTGGAGGAGTGATCCGCTTGGCAGCCATTCAAGAATCGGGGGTAGAGAGGCAGGTACTTTTGGGAGATCAGATACCCAAATTCAGCATTGCCACTATACCACTTCCCTGAATCCTGTATTCTAGGACACAATGAGAGACATCATGAGAATACAACATTTAATAAACAGTTTGTCAAGAGAATGCTTCTGCTTGGGGTTCTTTTCTTGACCTCAATTTTGAACTTGTCTGGTCCACTCTTGAGCAAGGTAGTGCCCTGAACTCAGAATGAATTGGAGAGGTGATGAAGGGGGGATTATAAATACTCCATTCATCACTAAACCTTTGTATACATGGTTGTGGTGGTGGTGGTTGTTTGGGAAGTATTTTTCTTGGTTGGTTGGTTGGTTGGTTGGTTGGTTGGTTGGTTGGTTGAATTTATTTTTCTTATTTTGAGACTGGGTCTCTTGTAGCTCAGGCTATCATTGAACTTGTGCTGATCCTCCTGCCTTTGCCTCTTGAGTGCTGGGATCACAGGTATATGCCACCATGCCTAGCCATGAGTGGTTTTTTAAGCCCTTTTCTCTAGATCACTGTTGCTCCACAAATCTAGATATCTGAACCACCAGAGTGTAGTTCATGTAGGGACTGCCAGCAATATCCCAAGTCCAAAGTGGTATTCAGGTTGCTTTCCCTGCCTATCTGCTGCTAGTTATGGTAACTACTGACCCTAAGGCTAAAACTCTTCCCCCCAGGCCAACTTCATGATCCCTTCTTTCCCCAGTCACTTCATCATAGCCATGTGTCTTCCTTGGCTTTAGGGAAAGAGATGGGCTTTGTCTTCAAGTGGAATTTAAGATGGATGTTGGGTGGCAGAGTGCTTTTGTCCAGTTCTGTAAGCTACCACTCCCATGAGATTGAGAATGGACTCTGACTCTTTCAGACCTGTCTCTACTCAAACCAAGGATCAAGGAGCTCAGTGGTGCTCAGTGACTGACATAGCTCAGTCTTTTCCAGTTTTCTTTTCTCCTACAGATCAGGGAACCATAGAAGCCACATGTACAGACTTTGGAGTATTTCAGAGGGTGGGAAAGATGATTCCTAAGGGAATAGTACATTAGTTACTTATTTCATTGCAATTTTAGGAAGAAAATGTTTATTTTGGCTCATAGTGTGAGCCCATCATGGTGGAGACAGTATGGTGGCAGAAGCGTGAGGCAGCTGGTTACATTGTGCCCACAGTCAGAAAGCAGTGACTGCTTATGCTCAGCTTGCTTCTCTTTATTCATTCTGGGACCTTAGCCCATGGAATGGTGCCTCCTGCATTTTGGGTGGGTCATCTACCTCAATTAGCCTAATCTAGAACTCCCTCAGACATCCCCAGAAGTTTGTTTCCATGGTGATTCTAAACTCCAAGTTGACAATGTGAATAATCATATGTGGTAAGGTCCTAAATTAAGTGATACGCAGAGAAAGATCTCTTACCCCAAATGTGCACCTCAGTTTTAAAACTACTTAAAAAGATTTTATATGGGCTGGAGAGATGGCTCAGCATTAAGAGCACTGGCTGCTCTTACAGAGTACCTGGGTTCAATTTCCAGCACCCACATGGTAGCTAACAACTTTTTGTTGTTGTTGTCTTTTTGAGACAGGGTCTCCCTATAGCCCCAGCTGCCCTGGAACTCACTATGTAGACCAGGCTGGCCTTGAACTCACAGAGATCTGCCTGCCTCTGCCTCCCAAGTGCTGGGATTAAAGGCATGCGCCACCACACCCAGCTGCTAACAACTTTTTAACTCAAGTTCCAGGGGATCTGAGACCCAGTTCTGACCTCTGTGGGCATTTCGTGACACTAATGCACTTACATACATACAGGCAATACACTCATAAAATAATAAAAAAAAAATATATATATATATATGTGTGTGTGTGTGCTTGAGTGTTATGTAAGTGCATCACATGCATACCTGGTGCCCAAGGAGACTAGAAGACAGAATCAGATCCCTGGAAGTGGAGTTACAGATCATTGTTAGCCACCATGTGGGTGCTGGGACCCAAACCTGGGCCCTTGGCAAGAGCAACCAGTACTCGTAATCTCTGTGCCATTTCCCAGCCCCAAACTTAAAATATTTTCTATTTTCATGCCAAAACCCATTCTCCCTAAGCATCATCCTCTTTGATTCCTCTGTCTCTTGCACTCAACTTCACGGTTCAGTTCTAAAAACTGTGAAAGTATATTCCTCACCATCTCCACACTGCCCTTCTGCAGTCCTTTCCCATATTGCAACCAAAGAGATCTTTGTGGATGTGAGACCATGTTGCTTCTCTGTTAAACATTCCTCAGTATCTTTTTATCAGTTCACCTAGAATACTTTGGCTACTTACTATGAACTGGAAGACCTAACATCTGCCTACCCTTGACTCATCACTGGGTTTGTTTTGTTTTTCTGTTTTCTAACCTGTGGGATTTTGTACTTAAATATTTGCTCGATGGTTCTTTCTGGTTTTGTTTTGCAGTGCTAGGTATCAAGCCCAAGGCTCTGCACATGATAAAGTGATCTACTACTGAGCTACATCTTGTGCCCTATGAATTTAGACAAAGGTTCTTTATATAGCCCAGGTTTTCCTTGAACTCATGATCTTTCCTCACAGAGTGAGGAATTAGGGGCCTGTAGAATTATGCCCAATTCCTTCTGTAAACCAGACTAACCTGGAACTTACTATGTAGCCTAGGGTTGCCTGAAACTTGGGGCAACCTTCCTACCTTAGTCTCCCAAGTTCTGGAATTAAAGACGGGAACCATCGTGCCTGGTTAAACTTTTATTTTTTAGAGTAATTTGAGATTCACTGCAGAATTTAGTGTTACAGAGACTTTCTATAGATCCCATCCCTCCACACATGCACAACCTCCCTCATCAGCATGCTACGCCAGAGCCTCACATCTGTTCCAATCAATGACAACGTTGCCACATCATTCCCCAGCTGTTCCAAAGCTACTCATCAGGAAGTCCCCTTGAAATTGAAGAACCACTCCTGCCCCTGTCCTAGTCTCATATTACCATTTCATTTTCTTCATCACTCTTAAAGTCTGCTCATTTTTCATTTATCTACTACCTACTCAGTAAAAGGAAAGAATTCTTCCTGATTTATTAGTGAATCCTCAGGGCCTAGCAGGGACCAGATACTACATTTTAAAGCAGCTGCATGTAGTGGCGTATGCCTTCAATGCCAGCACTCAGGAGGCAGAGACAGGCAGATCTCTGTGAGATAGAGGCCAGCCTGGTTTACATAGCAAGTTTCAGGCCAGCTAGAGCTACATGGTGAGATCCTGTCTCAAAACAAATTTTTTAAAAAATTTATTCTTTGGAAATTTTATACATCTATATGATGTATCTTGATCATATCCATCCCACGCACTTCTCTCTCCTCACCGAAGCTCTCCCCCTCCCCCCAGCATGTCCCCCTCCAATCTTCATCTGTATGTGTATGTGTATAAAATGCTGAGTCACATAAATTACTTTGTGTGTGCATGTACATGTGTGTGTATAAAGCTCTGAGTCAAATTACTGCTGCCCAAATCATACAGGTGTGGGGCCATCCACTGGAGCTTGGGCAAGGTACCAGGGACCACACAAGGTACCAGGGATCAAAGAAAATTGACTCTCCTTTTCCCAACAACCATCAATTGCCAGTAGCTTGTCAGCTGAGGTTGGGGCCTCATGAGCTCCTCCCCAATCCGTGCTGGAATGTTGACTGGCTCAATCATGAGCAGCTGCTATGAATTCTTGAGCTTGAGGACATCATCTAGAAAACAGCATTTTATAGCCCTCTTCCCATTCTCTCTCTTGCATTTTTTCCACATCCTCTTCCACTTACACTTTTTAAAAAATGTTATTTATTGTGCATGTGCATACACATGTTCGTGCCACATCGTACATGTGGAGGTCAGAGGTCAGCTTTCTGGCGTTTTCTCCTTACACCTCATTAAGGTAGGGTCTGGCTCGTTTCTGTCTGCTCATTTCCGTCTGCTGCCTACTCCAGGCTAGCTAGCCTGCAAGCTTCCTACTGATTTCTCTTGTCTCCGCCTCTAATTACCCCCGTGGCTGGTGCCACATCATGCAACTGGTGGTGGAAGGAAGAGTTGGGCTTTCTTGTTTAAGTAGGTACAAGTGCTGGGATTTCGGCTGTGTTTTGGACCTCAGCCTTTTGAGTGTTCCAGTGATCAAACTCAAGCCATTAGACTTGTGCAGCAAGCATTTTTACTCACTGATTTACCTTCAGCCCAACACTAGATATTTATTGAAAAAACTCCTTGTTCAATTCCACCTGCTGTCCTGTCCAGCCCCCAGCTCTCACCAAACTCAACTCTGAAGCTTGATTTCAGCAAGAGTTTCCTGCTAGTCATACTTGGGGTCTGCCTCATATTCACCATTCTGTGCCCGACTCCCATTTCCATTTGGTGACACACTTCTCACCTCAGCCCTGTACCCCAGTGTATTAGTCCCCAATTACCCCCACCCAACACTCATACACAACACTTGGTAACCCTGCACAAATTTAATTTTCAAAGTCATGATAGGACCATTGGGAAACGTGGTGACAGAAGGTTGCTGAGTCTTCTTGAAGGTTCAGCTCCTGGTTGTCCCCTTCAAATGGTCGAGTCATTGGCCGATGCCACGTCATGCAGCTGGTGGCGGAAGGAGAGTCGCGCTTTCCGGCTTAAGTAGGCACCAGCCCCTGGGGAGGGCAGCCCTCCTTCGGCCACAGTGGGGGCTACAACTGGGCTAGGATCTGGAGGGGAAGCAGGACCCAGGCCTAAAAGGGGAATTGGAGGAAGAAGAGGGGTTGGTGGTCAGGGTTCAACTCCCGGTACCTCTCACCACAGTTGAAGGGGAAAGAAGCTAGGAAGACTGAGGAGTGGCGGTGACAGCAGCCGGGCTATGGAGAGGGAATGTCTAAAGCAGAGCTGGCTTCTCTGGGAGATGGCCTGAGAAGTCACAAAGGGCTCCCCAAATCCCTTGCACCCTCAAAAGCACCCTTAAGCTTGAGGCAGTGCTCTGCTGTCACCATCTTGGAATTCCTACATTTTTACCATGGGGCCCCATTTTCCATTCTTCCCTAGTCTCAGCCCTCTTCAGTCAGTCCTGAGGAGACATGAGACATCCCACCAAGGAGACAGGATGTTTTTCCTTCACTGGTCTGAAGGTTTATCTTTCTCCCCCATGCCTGCCTGACAGCCACTTTCCCCCCAGTCACCCCCATACCTGATCCTCTTTCAGTCCCCCGCTGTCTCCGGCACCCACACCATGAGAAACACCAAGCCCCCTTCAGACCCATCTCAACAGTGGAGGAGTCTGGGATGTTGGGAAGGGCCAGGAGGGCCCCAGGGAGAGGGGTGTGGTTTCCAAGCCCCTCCACCGTGAGTAAAACTACCACTTAGCCTCAGACCGCCTGGTGATTATAGGCGCCAGGGGATAGAGGGGGGAGAAAAGGGGTGGAGAGAAGGGGTGAGGGAATATCCCCTTTCAATTACTTACATTTTATGCCCCCTTAATTTGGGGGCTCTCTTATCCCCAATGGAAAAGCAGGAGGATATTGGGAAGGGTATCATGGCAGAGGCAGAAGGGGGTGCTGGTAACACTGTGAAAATTCAGTAGAACAATGCCCTACAACTTTGGGTTAGGCTAGACATTGCTGGGCATGGATATGCTTTGTTTGGATTTTTTTTTTTTTTTGGTTTTGGGGGGTGTTTGGATTTTTTTTTTTTTTGGTATTGGGGGGTCAGACCCAGGGCCCACTGAGCTACCCTGTCATCATTTTCTTCTTTTGATTTTTTATTATTTTATTTTAGGATGAGAATTTGAAGTGTCTAAGATGTAAAAATTAAAGACTACTCTTTTAGCATGAAAATTTTTATCCAGAGAAAAGCATATATTCTCATTAAATGGTCTGGTAACTCGTTTGGTTGGTTGGTTTTAGTTTTGGAGACAGGAACTCACCCAGGCTGGCCTCACAGGCTTGGTAATTCTCCTGCCTCAGCCTCCCAGAACTAGCTTTACAGGCATATACCACCAGGCCTGGCTGTCTGGTAGCTTGTCCCAGTCGTTTGTTTGTGCTTTGCTGTTGTTATCATTTTGCTATATGAATCTCAAAATATTGCCCCACCTGGTCTCCAGATTCTTGTTCAAGTGATGCTCCTAACTGCTGGAACTACAGGTGAGTGCCACTGCACTTGTCCCCAAGTGCTGCTGTCCCTTTTCATGGGGATGGTTGTAACTAATTAGTTATGCTGTGTTGGGTAGATGCTATAATGTTGTTCCACCTCAGTCATGCCAAATCTAGGCAAGTGTTCTACCTTTGGTCTCCCCCCCCCTTTTTTTTTTGAGACTGGGTCTCCCTGTAGCTGCACTGGTACTTGCTATGTAGTCCAGGCTAGCCTCGATCTTGCGATCTTGCAGAGATCCACTTGCCTCTGGGATTAAAGGCATGTGCTACTGCACCTGGCAATACTAATGATCTTTTGAGTATGTTGTTGCTATCCTGATTTTACAGATGAGGAAAGGGAGTCACTAAGAGATAAGGTAACTTGCCCAAGGTCAAATGGGCATTTATCCAGAGCAGGACCGGTACCTCTTCAACCCCGCCCCAAGTCAATCTGACTCCAGAATCCACTCCCTTAACCACCACTCTGAGCTCCCCAAGTATGCAACTGGGCACTGATGTCCTCAGTCAGATCTAGGGTGGCCAGAACCCAGGTTTGCACTTTAGGTCCTAAGCCCTATAGTAGAGGTGTTCAAATACTGTCCTATCATTCCCTAAGGGTACCACAACAGGGAGACTATTAGGAAGCACAGTTGGTTGTGCTGTACTTGGAAATCGAGTGGGCAACATTGTTGGTTTATTTTTCTGTTTTGTTTTCCCAGTGCTAGAGATTAAACCCAGAATCTGATGCATATCTAGTAAGCTCTTTATCACTGAGCACCAACCCGCTTTTTTTGGGGGGGGGGCGATATATTTTGAGACAGGGTTGCATGTAACTCAATGTAGTCAAGTCTTGCCTTGAGCTCCTTATCCTACTGCCTCTACCGCTCAAGTGCTGGGATTATAGGTGATAGCTACACCTGCTTGCTTGCTTGCTTGCTTGCTTGCTTGCTTTTTTTTTTTAATTGAGCTGGCTGTAACAGAACACTCCTGAAATCCAACATTACTTGGGAGACTAAAACAGAAAGATTGCTACTTCAAGGTCAGCCTGCCTGGGCTACACAGTGAGACTTTGTCTCAAAAACATACTTCTTGAAGTTGAGTTTACATATAATGAATACCCACATCTTCCTATACAGTTCCATGAGTTCTGCCAAGGACTCACTCGTGAAATCATCACCCCAATGGGAGTACCAGACATTTCTTTTGTGCATGCATGCATACGTCTATGAATTTATGTGTGATGTATGTGTATGTACATGTTCATGTGGGTATGCACGTGTGCAGAAGTCAGCATTGGGTACCTTTCACTATTGTTCTCTAATTCCTTTTTATTACATTTTTATTTACTTATTTTGTGTGTGTTGGGGGGCTGCCTCTATGCCACAGCATGTGTGGAGGTCAGAGGACAACTTGCTGGAGTTAGTTTTCTTCTCTCACCATGGGGGGCCCTGGGGATGGGACTCAGGTAATCAGGCTTGGTAGCAGGTACCTTTACCTGCTGATCATTTCACTGGCCCCTTCCACCTTATTTTTTGAGACAGGGTCTCTTTATTGAACCTGGAATTCACAGATTTGGCTAGCTTGGTTAATGGGCAAGCTCCAAAAGTCCACCTATCTCTATCTCTCTGAGTGCCGGGGTTATGATGCACATCACCATGCCCGGCTTTGTGTGGTGTGTGGGGTGGTATGCATACCCACTGAACCATCGCCTCAATCCCCAAGCATGGTATATGTAGATACTGAGGATCTGAACCTCATGTTAATGCAACAAGCACTTTATCCACCAAGCCATCACCCCAGCCCTGAAACATTCTATCACTTTAGAATTTCCCTTAGGAAGAGTTCATTAATAGGCAGTCTCTTGCCCATGCTCCGCCTCAGGCAACTACTGATCTGATTTTATTACTATCAATTGTTTTTGTCTGTTTTAGAACTTCATATGAATGGAATCCTACAGTATTATTCTTTTGTGTAGTTTCTTTCAGCTTAATGGTTTTGAGATTCATCTGTCAACCATTCATGTAGCTTACAGTTTATTGCAATGTAAATAAGACTATGCATAAAGTTCACCCTTTTAAGACATACAATTCCATGGTTTTTACTATCACAGTTATATAACCATCACAACTAATTTTAGATTTTCCATTACCCTCAAGAAACCCTTGTACTTGTTATGTCATTCCCCATTCCTCCTCTCCCTAGCTCTTGCCAGCCACTAATCAAATTCCTGTTTCTCTGGACTTTCAAAAATCAGAGTATTTCATATTGTGGTGGTTAATTTGATTGTCAACTTGATTGGATTAAAGAACACACCTTTGGCTGTGTCTGTGGGGATGTTTCCAGAGAGGAGTTTGCTTTATTATTAAATTATGTGCATATGTGTGTGTGTCTGTTTGTGGTTTGTACATGTGAGTGCAGTGCTGGAGTTACAGGTACTGTGAGCCAAGCTGCCTGATGTGGGTGCTGGGAATTAAACTCGTCCTCTGGAAGAGCAGCATTAGCTCTTAACTACTGAGCCATCTCTCCAGCCCTTTGGGTTTAGTTTTTTGAAATAGGATCTCACTTGGTAGCCCAGGCTGGCCTCAAACTCACAATCATCTTTCTCCCTCAGCCTCTTCTCCCTAGTGCCAGGATTACAAGTGTGAACCACCACTCCTGTTATCCAGAGAGGTTTAACTGAGAAGGGATACAGATGGCACTATCTCATGGCTATCGTCCTGCCTGGACTGAATAAAATGGCAAAACAGCAGAAGCCAGCTGAGCACCAGCATTCATGTTTCTGTTACCTGATTTACTCAGATTCGAGCAAGCAGCCTGTCAAGCCCTCCCTTCTGGGATGGACTGTATTCTCTTAAACTGGGGGGGGGGGGGAGAGAGAGAACAAAAACACCTTTCCTCCTTTAAATTTGTTTCTGTCTGGCATTTGATCACAGCAAAGAGCAAAGTAGCTAATGCACATATATGTGGATCTTGCAATATATGGCTTTTTGTCTGGTTTCTTTCACACAGAATGTTTTAAGATTCATCCCAGTTGGGAGTAGCTGTATCAATGCATAGTTTCATTCTATGGCTGCAGAATACTACATTGTAGAGATATATCTTCATCCACTGATGAGCATTTGTCTTGTACCCACTTTTGGCTATTAGGAACAATATTGCTATGAACACTTGCCCACTTATTTTTAATTTGAATATATGCTTTTTCTAATTTTTATTGTATTTATTATATGTGTGCACTTGCATGCCACAGTGCAAAGGTCAGAATACAACCGGTAGAAGTCATTTCTCTCCTTTCACCAGGTGGATTTCAAGAATCACACTCAAGCTGTCAGGTTTGGCAGCAGGGGCCTTTACTTGCTGAGCCATCTTGCCGATCCTGTTTGTATTTTTCTTGGGTATCTACTGAGGAATCCAATTGCTTGGTCATATGGTAACTCTACATTTAACCTTTCTGAAAAAAAAAATGGGGGGCAGGTGCTAGAGAGATGGCTCAGTGGTTAAGAGCACGGGCTGCTCTTGTAGAGGACCCAGGCTCCGTTCCCAGTACCCATGTGGTAGCTAACAGGGATCCTAACTCCAGTTCAGGGAATAAGACACCCTCTTCTGACCTTCACGGGCACTGCATGACATGGGCACACTTAATACACATAGACAATACACTCATACACATAAAATAAAAATAATAGATCAAATATTTTTTAAAACTTTTTGTTGTTTTTTTTTGAGACAAGGGTTTCCCTATGGCCCAGGCTGCCTGGAATTCTCTATATAGACTAGGCTAGGCTGGCCTTGATCTCACAGAGATCTACCCGCCTCTGCCTCTGGAGTGCTGGGTTCAAAGGCATACACCACCACACCTAGCTGTTTTTAATTTTTTATGATTTTTTATGTGTATAAGTATTTTGCCTGCATTTATGTAAATGCACCATAGCATGCAATGTCTACAGAGATCAGAAGGTCTCAGATTCTCTGGAACTGGGGTTATAGATGGTCGTTATAGTAGGAACTTTGGTCCTCTGCAAGAGCAGCCAGTGCTCCTAAATACTGAGCCATGTTTCCAGCCCTTAACTTTTTTTTTTTTTTTTTTTTTTGGTCTTTTTTGAGACAGGGTCTCCCTGTAGCCCCAGCTGGCCTGGAGCTCACTGTGTAGACCAGGCTGGCCTTGAACTCACAGAGAGCCTGCCTCTACCTCCCAAGTGCTGGGATTACTCGTGTGCTACCACACCTGGTTAATGTGCTGCTGAGGATCAAACCCAGGGTCTGTGCATGCCAGACCAACTCTACCAACTGAGCTATATCCCCAGCCGACATTTAACATTTTGAATGGTTTCTAAAATAGCTGTGACACTTTATACTTTTTATTTGTTATTATTTTTATTATTTTACTGAGTAATAGTCTACTGTGAGAATATATCAAAAGCTAGAGATGTAGTTCAGTAATAGAGTATTTGCCTAGCATGTATGAGACTCTGGCCCAATCACCCAGCATGCAAAAAATAACCAAAATAAAACAAAACAGAAACCCAATCACAATTGAAAAGGGGCCGAGGATGTAGAAAGCTTGCCTAACAAGCTTCAAGTCTTGAGATTCTAAATTCAATCTCCAGCATTGAAGAAAAAAGAAAACAAAAGCCAAAAACAAAAACCCAGCTACATTTGCATATGATAAGAGACTGGTATCCAAATATATAGAGAACTCTTACAATTAAAAGATAGTATGGCCGGGTGTGGTAGCAGGCGGATCTCTATGAGTTCAAGTCCAGCTTGGTCTATATAGTAAGTTCCAGGACAGCTGGGGCTACAGGGAAACCCTGTCTCAAAAAAAAAAAAAAAAGATAGTTTGGCGGGGGGGGGGGGGGCATGCTTTCAGTCTCAACACTTGGGGGGCAGAGGCAGGCAGATCTCTGTGAGGTCAAGGGCAGCCTGGGCTACAAAATGAGTTCCAGGACAGCTGGGGCTACAGGGAGACCCTCTCTCAAAAAGACCAAAAAAAAAAAAAAAAGATAGTATGGCTGGGTGTGGTGGTGCATGCTTTCAGTCTCAACACTTGGGAGGCAGAGGCAGGCAGATCTCTGTGAGTTCAAGAGATGGTTCAGAAGTTAAGAGCACTGGCCTTTCTTGCAAATGACCCATGTTTGGTTCTCAGCACCCACATGGAGGCTAACAAGTGTCCTTAACTTCAGTTCCAGGGAATCGTAAGCCCTTTTCTGGCATGGATGCACTTACAAGCAGGCAAACACTCATACACATAAAATAAAAAACAAAGACTTAATTTTTATTTTATGTGTATGAGTGCCTTGCCTGCATGTATGTAAATGCACCATGTGCCTGCCTGGTACCCAAGGAGGCCAGAGGAGTGTGCTGGTTCCCCTGAAACTGGTGATAAGGATGGGTTAAGCCACTGTGTGGGCAGAGGGAACCAAACCTAGGTTATTACAAAAGCAGCCATCTGAGCCATATCTCCAGCCCTAACAATATGATTTTTTTTATTAGCAAAAGACTTGAGCAGATACTTTATAAAAGATTATATTAATAAGCTGGGTACGGTGGCACACTCTTTTAATTCCAGCACTTGGGAGGCAGAGGCAGGCAGATCTTTGTGAGTCTGAGGCTAGCCTAGTCTACATAGTGAGTTCCAGGCCATCTGGGGCTATAGGAAGACCCTGTCTCAAAAAGAAAAAAAAAATGATTATATTAATAAATATCCAGAAAGGACATGAAATATGGTCAACATTAATACGCAGTAATGTGTAAATAAAATTGCAAGGATATACCTAATACATCTATTAGAATGGCTAACACCAAAATTTACAGTGTAAAATGTCTACAATACATTGATTTTATATGTATAAAATGAGGGACTGGATCAATAACTCAGTGGTAAGTACTGCTCAGGACCATACATAGTCAAGTGGTACAGAACCACTTGTAACTCTAGTTCTAGGGATCTGATCCCTCTTCTGGCCTCCTCTTTAAAAAATGTAAAATGAGCCAGGCCACCCTTTAATCCCAGCACTGGGGAGGCAGAGGCAGGCGGATCTCGTGAGTTCAAGGCCAGCCTGGTCTACATAAAAAGTAAAAGTAAAATGAAACAGCTATTTTGGAGGACAGTTTTATTTTTGTTTTTTAGGCAGGGTTTTGCTATGTAGCCTAGGCTGGCCTCAACTCACAATCCTCTTGCCACATTCTTCCTAGTGCTGGGACTATAAACCTGCATCACCAAGCCCAGCTCCTGACAGTTCCTTTTAAGTTAAACAGACACATGACCTAGCAGTTTGATGCTATTTACTGAAGAGAAATTAAAACAAGTTCACAAAAAAAGATTGGTGCAGCAATGTTTATCGGAGCGTTATACCCAAAAGACAGAAACTAGAAACTCCTCAACTGTTTGTCAGGAGGAAATTTAGGGGCCGCGGGGGTTGGGGAGCAGACAGACTGAAGAGAGGAAGAGAGAGTTTAGGACCTGTTTTCACTAGACTGGAGTTTACAGGAGAGCAGATTTATAGACTGTTTTACTATTGCACCCTCAGCGTCTGGCAAACAGCAAGTGCACAATAAATGTTTGTGAATGAAGAAAAGAATGCAATTTCTCATACAGCAATGAGCTTGCGGTCTCATCATTGGGCCTTTTCTTCTCATTCCCTCATTCCCTCGCTTTTACCAACGCTTTCCGGAGGAGGCCCAGCAAGGGGGTACTAGCAGGTCCTCGCCCAGGAGGCGAATCCAGGCTAATCCCAGGCACTGCGGGTGAAGCCAAGGACCGCGCATAGTGGAAGAATGTGCGCGGCGCCGATCTCACGCAGAGTGGTGCAGGACAGGCTCCGACAACCCCACTGGGAACAGCCCCCGACCCCTAGCTGCCAGCCGCACTCACCTGGTACTGCGCCCGCGGGGCCAAGGGCTACCCCTGGGATGGGGGGGCGGTGAGTGGGAGGGCCTGGAGAATGGGCGGGACCGGGGGAGTGGGCGGGCCCGCGGGGGTGGGCGGCTCCTCTGGAAATGGGCTGCCCCCGGGTGGGAGTGGGCGGCCCCGCGGGTCGCAGGGCGGGCCGGCAGCGGGGCGGGACTGGACTGACGCGCCTCCCGCAGAAGGGAGGCGGGGGTCCGTCCCGTCCCAGAGGGCAGGCTCCCGTGCCCCGGCCCCGCCCCGCTGGGGTGTGGGCTCTAGCTCCCGCTGAGTTCTGCTCCGGGTTCTCGCGAACCCGCGCGCCCGCAGCCAGAGTAAGGGGACTCGGGAGCTGGCGCCGCGGAGCTCCGGAAATTGGGCGGGGACGCGGTCAGGCTGGAGCTGCTGGGCCTTGTGATTCAGCCGCACGCCCAGATTTCAGGGTTTTTGTCCCCGGCACCGGGCGCATAACTTCCTCATTCCCACCAGGACCCCTGCTTCCAGCCAGCCCGGCCTGGCTTTGAGCTCCGCTGTCCCCCGCGGTCTCTCTACCACGCGGGGCATCTTCCGTCGGATTCTGCCTTACCCAGTTCGAGGCCATCCTAAGCCTGGTTAGGTGTTTCCTCCCTGAATGCGGAATGGGAGGCGGGACTGAGGGAGGGGATGGAGGTTGCAGGAAGTTTAGAGGAGCGTCGGCCTGCAGTCAGGGAGGTTGGGAATCAGAATGAAAATGAGTGAGGAAGATGAGACCGTGGGAGACAGGGGACCAGACCGGGGCGTTAGAATGGGGAGCGGGTGTTTCTGTAGGGTCAGTCCCTCCCTTGAGTCTTCCTCATTCCTAGGATGACGGCAACCCAGGAGAACCCTTTCCCCTATGGGGACTACCTGAACTCCAGCCAGTTGCACATGGAGCCTGATGAGGTTGACACTCTGAGAGAAGGAGAGGACCCAGGTAGATAGGGAGTATGACCCCCCCCCAAGAGAGGGGAGGACAGGGGTCTGGGGCCTCCTGAGGTCTATACCTTTGGTTTTTCTTTCCTCCCAGCTGACCGAATGCATCCCTTTCTGGCCATCTACAACCTTCAGCCTCTCAAAGTGCACCCCTTGGTGTTCGCCCCTGGGGTCCCTGTCATAGCCCAGGTGGTGGGCACTGAAAGATACACCAGTGGTTCCAAGGTGACTGAGCTGGTACCAGGGAGAGTGGGAGAGGGAAGTCTGGCCAGAGTGGAGGGCTGGGATGGGCCAGAAGACATGACTCCAGGTTTTCATGCCCCCAGGTGGGAACCTGTACTCTATATTCTGTCCGCTTGAGTCATGGTGACTTTACATGGACAACCAAAAAGAAATTCCGTCACTTCCAAGAGCTCCATCGGGACCTCCAGAGACATAAAGTCTTGATGAGTCTGCTCCCTCTGGCTCGGTGAGTGGGACCAGACTGCTTCCTGTGAAGGGCAAGTGTCCCCTCATCCCCTCATCCAATGGTAGCTATCACTCCTGTCTGCCTTTTGCACCCCAAGGCTACAACCTTTCCTTCCCCAATCACTTTTCTTTACCCAGCTCTGTGCTGGGCCTCCTGGGCTCTGGTTCCCCAGGAAACTTAACCTACTTGGTTCTCTCTTTCCATAGTTCTGTGCCAATATCTCTGGCTGGATGCCCCAAAAGCCCTTAGCAACCTTCCTCCTCCATTCCCAGTGTAGGGAGCCTTTCTTCTGCCAGCCTCAAGGCTTCCTCCCTTCTCCAAAGCTCTGTGTCCAGTGTTTCAGGCATCTAGCCTGCCCCACTCTGCCCTGAAATTTGTCCCATCTCTTCTGTAGCTTTGCTGTAGCCTATTCACCTGCCAGAGAGGCAGCCAATGAAGAAATTCCCTCCCTACCCCGAGGAGGTCCTGAGGGCTCCACCAGACATGCAGCCAGCAAACAGGTATGACCAAACATCAGGTCCTTGGCAAGGTGTGGAGTATGCAAATGGTTCTGGCCTCATCTGTCTCTTTTCTACCCCTCTTTAGAAATACCTGGAGAATTACCTCAACCGCCTCCTGACTATGTCTTTCTACCGTAACTACCATGCCATGGTAAGATCCAGGGTCAGGATGTCTCAGTATTTTGAGGTAGATCAGCATCATGAGACCCCCAGGGGACAAAAGGGCAGAGTTAGTAGTGGTTTAAGGGCTAAAAGCTAAGTCTCCTCCTGAGCTTGTTTTTCCTCTGCAGACAGAGTTCCTGGAAGTCAGTCAACTTTCCTTTATCCCAGACCTCGGTTCCAAAGGACTGTGAGTGTGGGCACCCCTTACCCAGCTTTCTGAAGACATCACTCCCCATCTCCCTGCTTGAGAACAAGGCAAGTAATGCAGGTATCTAGAGACCCCCATCCACATCTTCTGATTGTCCTTTACAGGGAAGGGGTCATCCGGAAGCGCTCAGGTGGGCACCATGTTCCTGGCCTCACCTGCTGTGGTCGAGACCAAGTTTGTTATCGCTGGTCCAAGAGGTGAGGGCTGGAGCTAAGCAGGGAGCAGCGGGCAGCTTCGGAGAGCCTGGGGAACACATGGAGCCCTTCTACTCCAGGTGGCTGGTGGTGAAGGACTCCTTCCTGCTCTACATGCGCCTGGAGACCGGCACCATCTCATTTGTTCAGCTTTTTGACCCTGGCTTTGAGGTGCAGGTTGGGAAAAGGAGCACAGAAGCGCGGTATGGAGTGCGGATTGACACCTCCCACCGGTGAATACTCCCTGCCATGAGGGCAGTCTGTGGCCCTGAAGGGAGTTGAACAGAAGAGACCCTGGGGGAAAGGAAAGCTTTTCAATTCCCCATCCCCTGGTCCAGCCACAGTTTTGAATCAGGAAACTATTCTAACCATATACTTAGGATACTCTTAGACTAAGGGCTAGAGAACAGGGCCTAGTATAAGGCTGGAGAAAGGCTCCCAATAAAGACAGGGAAGGGAACCAGGTATGGTAGTGCACACCTAATCCCAGCACTTGGAAGGCTGAGGCTGGGATTGTAAATTGGAGGCCAGCTTAGGCTATATAGTGAAACCCTGTCTTAAAAAGGAGATGAGGGCGCTGGAGAGATGGCTCAGCAGTTAAGAACACTGGTTGTTTTTGCAGAAGACCTGGGTTTGAATCCCAGCACCCACATGGCAGCTAACAACTGTCTGTAACTCCAGTTCCAGGGGATCCGACAGCCTCTTCTGACCTCCGCGGGTATTGCATGACATGGGTGCACTTACCTACATGCAGGCAATACACGCATACATATAAAATAAAAAATAAAAATAATAAAATTTAAGCCGGGCGTGGTGGCACACACCTGTCGTCCCAGCAGTTGGGAGGCAGAGGCAGGTGGAGCTCTGTGAGTTCAAGGCCAGCCTGGTCTACATAGTGAGTTCCAGGACAGCTGGGGCTCCAGGGAGACAAAAAAATAAATAAATAAATAAATAAATAAATAAATAAATAAATAAATAAAAGGAGATGGGAGAAAGGTCAGGAAGAGGGAAAGGAAGAAAAGGAAACTAAATTTCATTTTCAAGCCTTGAGTGCCTACTACAGTACTGGTTACTGGGAACCCAACTATGAATAAGGTAGATATATGCCCCATGTCTGATTGATGGAGGAAATGGGAAAAGGTGATAGCCAAAAGGAGGTTGTCTCTGGACATACCCATAGCTATGGAGGATAGAGATTAGTGGTCTGTCTTGTTCCTGTCCAGGTCCCTGATTCTCAAGTGTAGCAGCTACCGGCAGGCACGATGGTGGGGCCAGGAGATCACTGAGCTGGCACAGGGTCCAGGCAAAGACTTTCTACAGCTGCACCGGCACGACAGCTATGCCCCAACCCGGCCTGGCACCTTGGCCCGGTGGTAAGACCTTGATGTCCTTTCTGAGCTTATGTGTGACTTTCGTGACCCCATTGGTATTCTCTGAATTCTTAATCCTCTCTCATCTGCTCTGGCATCAGTGACTCTACTTCTACATCTCTAATCTCTCTGGCCCACTGACCTCTTAACCACATTGATTTTTCTGATTTTTCCTGACCTTCTAACTTGGCAGTCTCCTCTTTCCTCTCAACTCTCTGATTCTTATGACCATTTTAACTCCAGGAGCCTCGGTGTATAGATCTCTTCAAATTTCTCTTGATTTGTTCTCTTGCTTAAATATAAAATAAGCACTTAAATACTAAGGACTTGGTATGTGCTCAATCCAGCACTGGCAATAAGACACAGGCTTCTCTGGTTTTGGGAAGAAGGTGATCTAATTATAGAACAATGTGAACTTGCTACACTAGTGGTAGATGCAGGGAAGGGTGCACAGAGGGGAGTATCCACTCCAGGAAAGGAAGGACAGGCTTCCAGAAGGTGTAGACCCAAGATTTACTTTAGCAAGATAAAGAGAATGGAAACAGGCAATCCAGACAGAAATAGCTTGATATGTTGGTAAAGAGGACTGATTCTTGCTGCAGAGTAGGGAGGGACGGTCTGAGGGAAGCCTGGGAGTCAGCAGCACCAGACCTTGCGGGGTCCAGCATGCTCAGCGAAGGAGGTTGAACTTTTTCATAGGCAAAGGTGGGGCATGAAAGGAATTTTTCTTAGAGGTGGTGTTGGGATTTTTATTTATTTATTTATTTACTTTTTGCAGTATTGGAGCTCAAACCTAGGGTCTCACACATGCTAAGCAAGCACTTCACCACTAAGCTATATTCCCTGTCCTTAAAATTTTTGTGTGTGTATGTGGTATATGTGTGTGTGTGTGTATACTTGTGTGTACTTGTCCAGTCATGTGTGTATGTGTTATGTGTAGATCAGAGATTGACCATGAGTGTTTTCCTCCGTCGTTCTTCCTCTTACTTTTTGAGTTAAGATCTCTCACTAAACCTGGAGCTTACTGATTTGGCTAGACTGGCCTGTTAGCAAGCCCCTGGGATCTGCCTGTCTACCCCTGCTCCCCCAGCCCTGGGGGTTATAGATATGTGCTGCTATGCCCCGTTTTTTTATGTGGGTGCTAGGGATTTAAACTCAGATCTTCATGCTTGCATAGCAAGCACTTTACTCATTGAGCCAAGCCAAGTACCCTTTACACTTTTAGTGTGTGTGTGTGTGTGTGTGTGTGTGTGTCGTATACATGTTTATGTGTGCAGGTGTGGGTGCATTGTATAGGTGGAGGTCAGAGGACAGTGTTGTCTTCTTTAGTCACTCTCCGTCTTATTTTTTATTACACTAATTTATTTTTAAATTTATTTTTTACACTTAATTTGTTTGTACAAGTGTTATGCATGCAGGTGTGCATGTGGAAGTCAGGCAACAACTTGCAGGAGTCCTCGTTTTTTTATCATGTGGGTCCTGGGAATTGAACTCAGATAATCAGACTGGGCAGGAAGTGCCTTTACCCACTGAGCCATCTTGTCAGCCCTTCACTTAATGTTTTGAAATAGAGCCTCGCTGAACCTGAAGCTCACTAATTTGAGTAGGGTAGTTGGCAAGCAAGCTCCAGAGATTTGCCTGTCTGCCTCCTAGTGCCGGGATTACAGACCTGTGCCACCACACTTGGCTTTTTATGTGGGTGATGGAGACTTGGGTCCTCATGCTTAAGTCTGAGCCAGTTCCTTAGCCCTGCCAGCCTATTTTTTACTTTTTTAAAAAAAAGACAGGGTTTCATGTAACTTAGGTTAGCCTTGAACATTTGATTCTTCTCGCCTCAGTCCCCTGAGTAACAGAAATGATGAACCTGTATCAATAGGTCTGTCTATTTAGTCACTCATGGTTTTCTGAGACAGGGTCATTGTGTAGCCAATGATGACCTTGAACCCCTGATCTTCCTGCCTCCACCTCCCAGGTGATTACAGGCATGTGTCACCATACCTGGCTACTTATTTATTTACTTAGTGTGTGAGTGAGGAGATCTCACTGGGTAGACCCAGCTGAACTGAAGCTTACTATGTAGACCAGGCTAGGCTTGAACTTGTGGTGATTCTCCTGCTTTTGCCTTGCAAGTGGGAATTACAGGTGTGTACCACTACTCCTAGCCTATTTGTTTAAGACCAGGTCTTACTATGTGGCACAGGTTGGCCTGGACCTTGCTAGCCTGGGTCAGCCTCCCAAGTGCTAGGATTACAGGTGTGTACCATCATGCCTGGCTGAGATTGTTTTGTTTTTGAGACAGGGTTTCACTATGTAGTCCTGGCTGGCCTTGAACTCACAAAGATCCACTTGCCTTCACCTCCCTAGTGATGGGATTAAAGATGTGTACTATCATGCCTGGCTAGATTTATTTTTAATGTAGAAACTAATAATAGCTGTTACTCACGTAGTACTTACTATGTCCAGGAATTGTGTTACATGTATTAACCTATTGGATCTTCCCGCCTCTGTTAGGTAAGTACACTTGGTATCTCATTTTTATAGATGAGAAAATGGAGGCAAGGAGATGTTAGGCAGCTTACCCACATTCATACATCTTATGAACAGTGGAAACCCATTTGAATGCAGTCACTTGGGGTCAAGGTTGCTCTTTACCACTTCCTAGACTGTAAGAAGTTAAAGGTAAGGGTGGAGCTCAGTGGTAGAGCATTTGCCTATCACCAGGGAGGCCCTGGACTTGATCCCCAGCACTTAAAAAAAAAAAAAAAAGAGTCAAGCAGTACAAGCAGGACAGTAACATGTTGAAAAAAAAAAAAATTAAAGCTGTGATGGGTCTGAAGAGATGGCTCAGCCATTAAGAACACTGGCTGTTCTTGCAGAAGACTGGGTTTCGAATCCTAGCACCCACATGGCAGCTAACAACTGTCCCTAACTCCAGTTCCAGGGGATCAGACAGCCTCTTCTGTCCTCTGCAGGCATTGCACAACATGGGTGTGCTTACCTACATGCAGGCAATACACGCATACACATAAAAAAATAATAAAAACTAATAATATTTTTTAAAAATTAAAGCTGTAATCAAAAGCACTTGAGAGGAGGATTGCAGTGAGTGTGAGGCCAGCCAGGGCAAGACCTTACCGTTGAGGGATTTTTTATTTTATTTTTTTTATAACTTCCACTCATTGCACATCTCTTTACTGCCCATTCTCTTCTACCTTCTTCCAAACAACCCCATTTTTCTCACCAGAAGTAACTTTGGCAACAGTTTGATGTTTATACTCCTAGGTGGTCTTCTGCATATGTTACTTTTTATTTAACATAAATGAAATCATGCACTATGTTTTACAACTTATTTTTTCCATTTAAGAAACATTAGATTTGACATTTAGGTTATTTTCTGTCTTTCACTCTTAAAGATAATGCCCCAAGCCAGATGTGGTGGTGCACTCCTTTAATCTTAGCACTTGGGAGGCAGAGGCAGGCGGATCTCTGTGAGTTCAAGGCCAGCCTGGTCTACATAGTGAGTTCCAGGACAGCTGGGGCTACAGGAGACCCTGTCTCAAAAAAGACCGAAAAAAAAAAAAAATCCCACAGGAAAAAAAGTCAGTAACTAGTATTTGTTCCTGTGTTCTTTGAAGAGTACCCACATCTTCAGATGCTCACTTTGTAATTCAGGCTGGCCTCAGCCTCACAGCAATCTTTCTGCTTCAGCCTCCTGAATGCTGAAATTGTAGGCATGAAACACTAAGCCCAACAGAAGGCACTGGGTTTTTAAAATAAATGATCTAATTGTAATTTCTTGTCATGGATTTATGTGTGTGGTACATGTATACATGGCATATCTGGTGTGTGTATACTTCTACACATATATATGTATGTATACACACATATGCAGTGCTGGGAATGGACTAGCCCTAATTTTTTTCTCCTCCTCTTCTTCTCTCCCCTTCTTTTGTGTTTGTATGTATGTGTCTTTTGGAGACAGAACTTGTCTCAGCCTGGGATTACAGGCATGTGTACCAAGCCCTGCCCTAGTTTCTTGTTTATTGGTGAAACAGATAACATCTTTTCCTATGACTGACCATCTTACTCTTCACTGTGAACTGTCAGTTCTTGCTTACTCTTCAGCTGGCTTCTGTATCTCTATCCTATCGTTCTGCTCTTTATGTGTGATGTAGTAATCATCCTGATCTTTGACAAATTTCTTTATTGTGAGTTTTGTCATTTTGATTTAGCTTATACTGGCAAATCATACTGGTAAACCTCACTTGATATATTTGAGATGATCTAACCTCTCTGATCATTCCTGATCTTTGACCCTGCTGTCACTTCTGACCCATGACTGTCCTCTGGTCTTCACTCTCCAGAGCTTTCTGGCTTCTGACTCCCCTGACCTCCTTGGCTTGGCCTCCCCCCAGGTTTGTGAATGGGGCAGGTTACTTTGCTGCTGTGGCAGATGCCATCCTGCGAGCTCAAGAGGAGATTTTCATCACAGACTGGTGGTGAGTGGGGTCAGGCCCACACAAGAAGGGCAGGATAGCCTGTGGCAGAGCAGCATATGTGGGCAGGGGAGGAGTGGCTGGTTGTGTGTAGCTTATCTTGCTCCTCACCCTCTGTCATGACATCTAGGTTGAGTCCTGAGATTTACCTGAAGCGTCCAGCCCATTCAGATGACTGGAGACTGGACATTATGCTCAAGAGGAAGGCAGTAAGGAACATGGTTGGACCAGAGAGGAGGAGTGATAGGGCGTTGGCTATGGGTGGGTTAGCCTGGGAGAAGGTTGGGACTCTGAGGCTTCAGGGTCGGGAAATGTGCTCCTCCTGGCTTAGCATCTGTCAAACATCACCTCCCAGTTCCCTCTTCCAAATACTGGCATAGATTCACTTCCCACTACCCAGACCCTTAATTGTGCTACCTGGGAGTGTATATCTCTGTCTCTGTACTAACATCATGAAATCTAATACAAAGCACACCTGTCACATAGGGAGATTTTATGAGTATTGGTAGATGAGAGGAAGGATGCTTGGATGACAAAGGCTGGATGGATAGATGGATAGATGATGGAAAAGAAAGTGGGTATGGTGGTATACCTGTAATCCCAGCACTTGGGAGGTGGAGGCAGGAGGATCAGGAGATCAAGGTTAGCCTCGGCAATACAGTGACTTGTAGGCCAGCCTGGGCTAGAGAGCTTGTCTCAAAGAAAAAAAACAGATGACAAACAGGGAGATGGATAGAAGAATATGAGTTGAAGTGGTAGAGGTAAACAGTGAGTGGGAAGGTGAATGAATGATAGACAGTAGATGATGAGCAACTGGTAGGGAAGATGGCTGGGTAGATAATGAAGTGTAGGTGGATAGATGCGTGGGTGAGCAGATACATGACACATGACATGTTTGCTGTAAGCATCATGACAGGGTGCATGTGGGAGAGCACCCAGGTAGGGTAGAGGGATATACAGGAATCCTGAGCGTGGGAGGTTGAAAAGGGGCTGCTTGGGGAAAGGCACTAGGATTTGATTTTCCTACTCACTACCAGGAAGAGGGTGTCCGTGTATCCATACTTCTGTTTAAGGAAGTGGAATTGGCCTTGGGGATCAACAGTGGCTACAGCAAGAGGACTCTGATGTTGCTGCACCCCAACATAAAGGTGACTGTTGGGCCCGAGTCTCCTCCTACACCACAGCCACTTCCCATCCCCTCAACCCTTCCTCTCCCTAGAAAGTCTCATCCTTTCATCTTTTTCTACTCTGCTGTCACCTAACCCACCCCCATGTACTCCTCCACATCTACTCCAGGTGATGCGCCACCCAGATCATGTGACACTGTGGGCCCATCATGAGAAGCTTCTGGTGGTAGATCAAGTAGTGGCCTTCTTGGGGGGGCTGGACCTCGCCTATGGCCGCTGGGATGATTCACAGTACCGACTGACTGACCTTGGGGACTCCGAGTCAGCTGATTCACAGGTAATTCCCTCCAAGGCCCCAAACCTCGATATCCTAAATCTACAGCCCTTCCAGTTCAGCCTTCCCTTCTGATCATTCCCAGAATTTCCCACCTACAGAATTTCTCAGCCTTTCTGAGACACCAATAATCTATTTTTGTTGTTCTTTCTTAGACAGGGTCTCTCTGTGTAGCCCAAGCTGTCCTCAAATTTGTCATCCTCCTGCTTCAACCTCTAGAGTACTGGGGTTGTAGGTGTATGCAACTGTGCCTGGTCAAGAACCTACTTTGGAAATACTATAACCATCTGGTCATGGCAGCTGACATCTGTAATTCCAGCATTCAGGAGGGTGAGACAGGAGGATTTCAAGTTGAAGGCCAGCCTGGGATACACAGACCCTGTCTCAAAAGAAAAAAAAAGTCTATAACCTATTCTCTTCCTCCATTTTTACTGGCTCCAAGTACAGCTCAAGGGGAGGCTGGGAGATGAGACTCTCAGTTGCAGTGCTCCTGTCTTCTCTTTGGCCTCTGTATGGTCCCCATGTTCTCACCTTGTCTGGCCCTGGTGTATTCTTCCCACAGACTCCCACACCAGGCACAGACTGTGCAAACACCCCTGATCTCTCTCATAACCAGTGCTTCTGGCTGGGCAAGGACTATAGCAATCTCATCACCAAGGACTGGGTGCAGTTGGACCGGCCCTTTGAAGGTGAGGCTCCCTTCCCCCAAGGCCTCCAGGAGCTGGGACTGGGAATGAGATGCAGTGGGTCATAGACATTGTGACCTTCCCTCTGGAAGGCTCCTCCTCTTCCTGCTCTAAGTAATCCCAACACACCAGCCTTGGCTTCTTCCCTGACTCTCCTGGGACTCCCAGATTTCATTGACAGGGAGACTACACCTCGGATGCCATGGCGAGATGTTGCAGTGGTTGTCCATGGTCCAGCTGCCCGGGACCTTGCCCGGCACTTCATCCAGCGCTGGAACTTCACCAAAGTGCTCACTCCCTCCACTGGGGCTAAAGGGAGGGAGGGAGCTAGGCTTAGCTTACCACCTCCTGCTGACTCTGCTAATCTTTCACCTCAGACCATCAAGGCCAAGTACAAGATACCCATGTACCCCTATCTGCTTCCCAAGTCCACCAGCACTGCACACCATCTCCCCTTCACACTCCCAGGCGGGCAGTGCACCACTGTGCAGGTGACATTCCTGACTTAAGCCCCTTTCCACTCTTGTCTTCAGGCAGTGGCTCCACCCACTCTTCCTCAGAGTCCATCCATTCCCCCCCCAACTCTCCCCACCCCTTTCCTCCTCTTCTGGGTAAGAATCACATCATGTCCACTGTCCTGTAGGTCTTGCGGTCTGTGGACCGATGGTCAGCAGGGACTTTGGAGAACTCCATCCTCAATGCCTATCTGCATACCATCAGAGAGAGCCAACACTTTCTGTACATTGAGGTCTGACTGAGGCAAGGAGCGAGGGTGGAAAGGGTGTCCCAGGAGAGAGACTGGGGATACCAGTAGGGTCAGCCTTTGAGGGCTGACCTGGAGCAAATGCAGAGCCGTGGGATGGGGCCCAAGGTCAGGGCCAGGCTGCTGATGCTTCTCTTTGGTCCATGTCCCAGAACCAATTCTTCATCAGCTGCTCAGATGGGCGCACAGTTCTGAACAAGGTGGGCGATGAGATTGTGGACAGAATCCTGAAGGCCCACAAGTAAGGTGGACTGTCAGGAAGGTGGAGATGGGGGGCATGGTTTAAGCTCTAATGGAGGGGTGGGGCTCAGTTTTGGGACCATCAGACTTCTGACTTCCCCTTTCCCACAGACTGGGGCAATGTTTCCGGGTCTACATGCTTTTGCCTTTGCTCCCTGGCTTTGAGGGTGACATCACCACAGGAGGTGGTAACTCTATCCAGGCCATTCTGCACTTCACTTACAGGTGATCTCTCCACCCCAAGCCAGACTCACCCTCCATGGCCCCATTGCACTTGTGCCCCTCCCACTCTGTCCTAATCCCAGGAACTTGGAGGTCGGCCACTCCTGGTTCCTCCTTCTTCTCCAGCCTCTACCTCCCTCACCCTTTCTTTTCTCAGGACCCTGTGTCGTGGGGAGTATTCAATCCTGCATCGTCTCAAAGCAGCCAGTGAGTGTTGGGGGAACAAGCCCAGGACCCCTGCAGGGAGTGAGCCTGGGTAGCTGGAGTCCTGGAATTTGGGGAAAGAGACTGTCCTTGCATGCTGTTCAGACCACAAGTGGCCTTTCACTGCTGGGAGAAGTGCACAGACTACACTTTAGGCAGAGCTTCTGAAGTGAGACGAGAGGTAGGATGGAGTCCTATCTACATACAGAGGACACCTCACTTCACCACTCCTTCCCTATCTCTCTTGTGCACAGTGGGAACAGCATGGAAGGATTACATGTCCATTTGTGGGCTTCGCACACATGGAGAGCTGGGCGGGCACCCGGTCTCAGAGCTCATCTATATCCACAGCAAGATGCTCATTGCAGATGACCGGACAGTCATCATTGGTTAGTGCTGGACCTGGTCCCCCCACTGTCAGAGGGGCTGGTAGGGGCAGAGAGCTAAGGGAGACACAGAGACTACAGCTGAAGCACAAGGTGGGGGCTACAGGCTAATGCTCTGGTAAAGGTGATGTATCAGAGAGGGCCCCCCTGGGCCCAAGCAGATGCATTGTGTACCTAAACCCTCTCCAGGTTCTGCTAACATCAATGACAGGAGTTTGCTGGGGAAGCGGGACAGTGAGCTAGCCATACTGATTGAGGACACCGAAATGGAGCCATCCCTCATGGACGGGGTGGAGTACCAGGCCGGCAGGTTTGCCTTGAGTTTGCGGAAACACTGCTTTAGGTAGGGAGTACTGTGGATGGAGGTGCGAGGAGTGGGAGGGGCTGTCTTTTGAGCTAGATGTAAGGATTTCTTGGGGCTAGTACTGGATTTCTCACTAGACAATCCAGTTTTTGTATCAGCAAATTAGGAATACCCCCCAAAAAATGAGAAGCAATATTTTTTAAAGTTTTTTTTGAGACAGGGAGTTACTGTGTAGCTGAGGCTGCCCTTGATTCTCCTGCCCTCTGCCTCTAAGTGTTAGCATTATAGGCACAGGTTACCATGCCTAGCTAAAGTAATTGTTTTTTAAAGCATTAAAGTAGAAACAAATCAAAGCTCTGTTAGACTCATTTATACTTATTTTAGCATTAACACATCTGTTTTGAAGTACCAGGTAGTCAGGTTCTCTAAGGATCTTAATTGGGCCCACTGGGACCATTTTTCCATAGTGTGATTCTTGGGGCAAATGCCCGGCCAGACTTGGATCTCCGAGACCCTGTCTGTGATGACTTCTTCCAGCTGTGGCAAGAAACAGCAGAGAACAATGCCAACCTCTATGAACAGGTAGGAGCTGAGGGAGGTCTGGCCTGGGGAACTGATGGGTCATCCTTTTCAGGGTGGGGATAGAGAGAATGACCATAGTCATTCTCAGAAGGGTGATGAGGGTCTGGGAAGTATTTTCTATTGAGATTCAGTAGCCCAAGGGTACTGAGAGGTGGGATGGGGAGTGGAGTCTAGCCTATGCAGCTCTCTTAGAGGAGCCTCATCTCCCTAATCTTGATTGGCTCCCATGCCCTCCCTTCTAACTCTAGATCTTCCGCTGCCTACCATCTAATGCCACACGTTCCCTGCGGACTCTCCGGGAATACGTGGCTGTGGAGCCCCTGGCCATGGTCAGCCCTTCATTGGCTCAGTCTGAGCTCACTCAGATCCAGGGACACCTGGTTCACTTCCCTCTCAGGTTTCTGGAGGATGAGTCTTTGCTGCCCCCACTGGGGAGCAAAGAGGGCATGATACCTTTAGAAGTGTGGACATAGCCTAGGCCCAGACCAGCAGAGGTCACCAGCTGCTGGGTTCCACTGTACCTGGATATCTGCCTCGGACCCTGAGTTCTGGGGCAGTGCCTTTTAATCTCTGGGGAGGACATCCCTGAGGGGTCCTAGAGAATCATAGAGGCCACTAACTTGAGAAATAGCCAAAGGGGGCACTCCTAAGCTTAGCCTGGGGAAGTAGGAGAGGGTTCAAGTGAGGTCTGCCCTCCTGCTGCCTAGTTAACTCCCACCAGGCGGCCCAGAGTCAAGCCTTTTATTCTGGGAGAAGGGGGTTCTGTCTTGGGCCTTCCTCATCTCACTCTTCCTCCTGCCTTAGAACCCCCTCCATACCCCAGGGCCTCTCCTAGCCCATTGGTGCCAATATGGAGGGAAGGATAGAGCCTCTTTTGGCCGCAGTCCCTGCCAACAGCCTCGGGGAGGACGCACTAACAGCCTCCACCAACCTGCTGACAGACACTAACTTTGTACCAGTTCATTAAGCATTTCATAAATAAAAGTGTAGAAAAGACCCGAACCTTTTCTGGGCTGTTGCCTTAGGTGTCCTTCCCTGACTGCACAGGACACTAGTCCCCCACATCACCTCTCTGCCTCACTTCTTGCTTCTTTCTCCTGTCTGCATTTCTGTTTCTTATCAGTGGCTCCCAAGTTCAGTCACCTGAAAGGACAAGGTGTTCACATAGTGCCACCTGAGTAGAAGGAAGAACAGAGCCAAACCAGGACACTGGGAGAACCCTGGAGCTGACACTGCACCTGCCAGTGACAGGTGGCCCAGAGGGGCCTGGCTAAGGCTGCTGCTTGTTTAAGTGACATCATGGAGAGCTGCTTAGAAAGCCCCTTTGGAAGTATTTAAGGAAACAGACTTGAGGCTGGAGATGTAGCCCAGTGGTAGAATGGACCCTGGGTTTGCTCACCAGTGCCCACCCCCCAGAGATAGAGGCTTGACATATGGGAGAACTGGGCCCAAATCCTAGATTTATCATTGGCAAGGTAGGTAACATTGCCAGATCACTTCTTTGGACCATGGTGGTCCTGACTAGGAATGATACTTATATTGACTCCCTTGCTCTAAAGATTTAGTCACTGATCTAAATATTCACTGAATACCTGCCATCTGTCAGATGCTGTTGTACTCTCACAGAAGTGTACTCTTTCACATGTGCATGAAGCATAGTTCCCACCTTCATGCACATGTGTTCCGGCCCTTCACTGTCAGTTCAGCAGTCACTACATGTATTTGGCTATTTTAGTTTAAGTAAATTAAAATGACAGAGGACTGGGGGAAATAGCTTAGAAATGCAGGGCTTGCCTAACCTACAAAGATCTGGGCTTGATTCCCAGCACTGGAAAATGAGACAGTGGGGGTGGGGTGGAAGGAGAAAAGTGAAAAAGAATAGAAACATCCATGCCTCACACCAGCCACCTTCCAAATGCTCAGTGGCCACTTGTTAGAGGCCAGAATGCTAGGCAGAGCAAGTGCAGCGGGAAAAGACAGACATCTTAGCAGGTGAAACAGGACTGCACACATTGCACTGAGGATGCTTACTTCCTAATGGGCTTTACAGAGCTTCAGTTTGGTAATTTTATTTTTTTAATTTTTTGTCTTTTTGAGACAGGGTCTCCTTGTAACTTCAGCTGTCCTGGAACTCACTGTGTAGACCAGGCTGGCCTTCTAATCACAAAGGTCCAGCCTCTACCTCCCAAGTGCTGGGATTAAAGTCGAGCACCACCACACCCGGCCCTATTTGTTTATTTATACTACTGGGAATCATCACAATGCCTTGGGCATGCTGGGCAAACACTCCAGCACTGAGTTGCTTGTCTAGGCCTGTTATTTATTTATTATATTTTTTACCATCTTCCACAATATTTGTTGGTATTTTATGTCTTTTGACACATTCTATGTGTCCTTATCACATATTTGCTTACATGTAGATTCACATATACCATAGGTACATACATATAAATTAGACATGGTTAACATACCACTTGGTTGTTCAAACTCCACACATTACAGAGTTGGATTCTTGTGATTTATTTTCAGTTTTTGTGTGTGAGAGTTTTGTTTGCATGTATGTAAGTACACTTGTGTCAGTGAAGAAGCCAGAACAGAGCATTGGATCCTCTAGAACTAGAATTATAGGGAGTTGTGAGCTGCCATGTGGGTGCTGGGGACTGAACCTGAGTCTTCTGCAAGAAGAGCCAGTACTGTTAACTGCTGAGCCATCTCCAGCCCCTGTAGTTTACTAATTTAATTTTGACTTATTTTTGTTTTGTGTGTATGAGTGTTTTGCCTGCATGTAAGTGCACCCATGTTGTGCAAAGCCTGCAGAGGCCAGGAGAGGACATCAGATCCCCTGGAACTGGAGTTACAGGCCATTGTTAGGCACCATGTGGGTGCTGGGAATGGAACCTGGGTCTTCTGGAAGAACAACCAGAGCTCTTGTCCACTAAGCCATCTCTCTAGCCTATATTATTTATTTAAAAAAATATTTTATTATTTTTATTTTATGTATATGAGTGTATTGCCTGATTTGATTGTATGTGAGTGCAATGCCTTGGAGGTCAGAAGAGGGCATGGGATTCCCCTGGAACTGGAGTTAAGGACAGTTCATAGCCGCCATGTAGGTGCTGGGAATTGAACCCAGGTCCTCTGCAAGAGCAGTCAGTGCTCCTAACTACTGAGCCATCTTTCCAGCCCCTGTAATTTATTTTTTAAGCTGAGTGGTGGGTGCATGGTTTATGAGTGTGTGTGTGTTACATGAACATACATACAAAATGCATAACTTCTATGTCTGAAATAAATACATAAAATAAAAATTAAAGTTTGTGGGGTTTTTTTGTTTTTTTGTCTTTTTGAAGCAGGGTCTCCCTGTAGCCCCAGCTGTCCTGGAACTCACTATGTAGACCAGGCTGGCCTTGAACTCACAGAGATCTGCCTGCCTCTGCCTCCCAAGTGTTGGGACTACAGGCTTGCGCCACCATGCCCGGCTAAAAATTAAAGTATTTTTTAAAAAAGAAAAAAAAGTTGGGGCTGGAGAGATGGCTCAGTGGTTAAGAACATTGGTTGTTCTTGCAGAAGACCCGGGTTTGAATCCCAGCACCCACATGGCAGCTAACAAAGGTCCATAACTCCAGTCCCAAGGGATCCGACAGCCTCTTCTGACCTCTGAGGGCATTGTGCGACACGGGTGCACTTACCTACATGCAGGCAATACATGCATACACATAAAAATAAAATTGTTTTAAAAAATTAAAAAGAAAAGAAAAAGTGATTTCCAAGGCCAGTGAGATGGTTCAGCAAGTAAGGGTGCTTACTGTCAAATCAGATGACCTGAGTTGATATCCGGGACCTACATGATGAATTGGAGAAAATGGGCTCCCACAAGTTGTCCTCTGACCGCCACACGTATGCCATGGCATGCACATGCTCACACACATACAAAATAAATGAGTAATTAAAAAATCTTTTAAATTTAAAAGAGATGACTTCCAAAGCTAAACTGGTAGCACATGACTGTAATCCCAGCGCTTTGGAAGCTAAGGCAGCAAGATTGTGAGTTGGAAGTCAGCTGAGCTATATAGACAGTTCTAGGCCTCTCTGGGCTACATACTGAAACCCTTTCTCAAAGAATGAAATGACTGGGGAGATGACTCAGTTGGTAAAGTGCTTGTTGTGCAGAGGACCTGTGTTAGATCCCTAGCACCCAAGGTTGGAGGGTGGGGACAGGAGTGTGGCGTTAACATGTGTGTAATCTAGCACTGTAGAAGTAAGTGGAGGCAGGAGGATCCCTAGGGCTTGCTGACCAGCTAGTCTTGAGATCCTGTCTTAAAAAATAAGGGAGAACGATAGAGGAAAATACTGAATATCAACCTCTGGCCTCCACGAGCATATGTTCACACCCATGTGCACTGGTACACACACATGTTCATGTACCCATGCATACACCATACACACACCAAAAAGTGACAACACACTGATAGGAAAGAAATCCCCTCCCACACAAAGCAGTTGCAGGTATTACTTGGCATCCTATTAATCAGCTTCATCCCCATCACTAAGTGCCTCTTTCCCAGGGGGACCTTTACTTCCTTAAGTGTAGGGCAAGGCAGCAGCTACCCCAGGCTGGTTCAGGGGAAAGGAGGCCTGCTTCTCACTGTCAGCCTTCCCCTTCTTCACCTTGGAGCTTTTTGCTTGTTTATTTGTTTTGAAGCAAGGTCTTGCTTATATAGATCAGGCTAGCCTCAAAATTGTAGCAGTCCTCCTGTTGTCATGCCTAGCTATCACAGAGTCTTGCTGTGTAACTCAGGCTGGCCTGTAATTCATGATGATGATGATGATGATGATGATGATGATGATGATGATGATTTTGAGACAGGATCTCCCTGTGGTCCCTACTCTCCTGGAACTTACTATGTAGACCAGGCGGACTGAGAACTTTCTATGATCCTTCTGCCTCTTTCTCCTAAGTGCTGGGATGGCATGCAACACTACGTTTGTTTCTCTTTTTTGTTGTTTTTTTTTTTGTTGGTTTTTTTTTGAGATAGGATCTCCCTGTAGCTATGTAGACCAGGCTGGCCTTGAACTCACAGAGATTCCCTGCCTCTGCCTCCCAAGTGCTGAGATTAAAGGCATGTTCCACCATGCCCAGCCATATTATCTCTGTTTTATAGATGATAAGAATTGAGTCTCAGAGAGTTTAATGATTTGCTTCCAAATTTTGTTCCTCCTATTATCAATGGTTTAACCTTGAACTACTGTAGTTGCCTACTAGACAACAGGCCTTCATTCAATGTAGTGTTCCCAAAGCATTAGCAGGTGCCAGGTCTGTGCTGGCAAGACTGACATTTCTGCTTTAAGTAGATTGAAACATTTATGATTCAGAGTGTCAAATGTTATCAAAGGCCTAAGGCAGCTAAAACAGAAAAGCCAAAGTTGGCAGATCAAGAAAGATTTCAGGGCTGGTGAGATGGCTCAACAAGTAAGGGTATTTGCCACCAAGCCTGAAGACTTGAGTTAGGTCCCCAGGAGCCACATGGAAGAAGGAGAGAACTGACTCCCTTGGGTTGTTCTCTGACCTCCATATGTGCACTGTGGTATTCGTGTGCATGCAAATAAATTTAATAAAAAAATTTAAAGAAAGATTTCATAGAGATGTGATGATGTAGGACAAAGTGAAGGCCAGTGGGACTGGCCATGCTGTAGACTGGGGACTACCCCAGGGAGAAGAAACAGTGCAAAAGACCGGGAAGAGGTACCAAGTCCTGGGAATTGTGAGGAGAGTATTCAGTACAGCTGGAACATGGGAAGTTGAAGTGTGGAGCATTAAAACATAAGGTCAAAAAAGAAAAAAAAATAAGATCAGAAAAGCAGTCAGAACCTTTTAATTCTCACTCTCTCTCTCCTTCCCTCCCTCCCTGCTACATGTGTGTGGGTATGTCCAGAAGAGGGTGACATCTGGGTCCCCCAGAGCTGGGGATACAGGCAATTGTGTGCCAGCTGATGTGGATGCTGGGAACTGAACTTGGGTCCTCTGGAAGAGCAGCAAGTGCTCTTAACTGCTAAGCCATCTCTCCATCCCCACAGGCAGTATCCTGAAGCTTTTGATACCACTACTCAGGAGCCAGTGGGCACCAGCAAAGGGCATCTTCATTTATTTTATGTGTTTATATTGTTTAGAGATAATATCTCATTACCTAGACCAAACTAGCCAGAAAATCTGGTCCCCTTGCCTCAACTTCCTGAGTGGTGGGTTTCAGAAAATGGTCTTAAACCACAGAGGGATATCGGATTTGAGTTTAAAAAAAAAAATCACTTCTGGGTGTGGAAAATTGATTTGAGGGGTTCGGGCAGACAGGCCACATGGGAGGATGATACAGTAATGGAGACAACTGGGGATTGTGGCTTAAGGTAAATGGGTCAGGAGGAGAGTAGAGGACGCAAGTCTGAATGTGCATCCATTGTGCTGAGTCCAGAAAGGGCGGTGTTCAGTTCTTTTCCAAACTCCCCTAAGTGATGTTTATATTAAGGTTAGTGATGGGGATTTTCAGAGTGTTGCTATTAGAAGAGATCTTGAGATACACAAAACCTTCTCCCCTCAACTTCTCTGTGAAAGAATAGCCCAGAGAAGCAAATCCACTTGTTCAAGGTCACACGGCACATCTGTCAGGGGCAGAACATGACTGTCTATTCTTCCACAGCATTACCTATCCTCCAGTGAGACCAAAGGGTTGGAGGTGCTAGATCTAAGATGACCCAGGCAAAAGTTGGAGGGATTGGATAGTTTCTTTCTCGTCTGCTTTGCCACTAGTGACTCCAGCGATAGCTGCTCTGTGCAGAACACCATATTAAGAGGTGCAGAGATAAAGGTGTGCAGTAGGAGTCCCTATCCTGAGAGCTGAGATCTGCTGCCAAGCATGCCAGCTAGGGAAGGGAGTAAAAGGGCAGACAGTGCCCGCTCCTTCCCTCCCACGTGGTTTCTCCAGCCAAGTTCTCACGGAGGCCCCTCCCTTAGCGGCTCCTCTGTTGCCATGGCAATTGGGTGGGTGGACAGCCCGTCCTATCTAGAGGCCACCAGCCCTCGCGTGGGGAGTTACCATAACAACCCCCCTAGTTATAGAGGGGGTTGGGTCCCGCCTCCCTTCCCCCGCAAATAGAGAAGTGGGTGGTTTGATTGGCAGCTAGGCACACGAGAGAAGGAGGGAAAGGGAAGGAAAGGCCTCAAATGAAGTCAACGAA
Organism: Nannospalax galili; assembly: GCF_000622305.1. Lineage (NCBI taxonomy): Eukaryota > Metazoa > Chordata > Mammalia > Rodentia > Spalacidae > Nannospalax > Nannospalax galili. The sequence continues at coordinate 9,643,229 of NW_008357929.1, forward strand.
GGAAATAGAGAACAGGAGGCAAAAACCGGGGAAACGGAAGGCAAGGTGTCTGCGCACGCGCACCAGCCAGTGGGCGCCCTGCGCGGCCACCGCCCACTCCTTCCACGCCAGGATCCCGGTTGCCCTCCCCGGCGGACGCCCTTCGCCGCTTTACTGCGCCTGCGCGCAGGTGTCGGCGCCCAGCGGGAGGGGGCGCCGGCGCGCTCGCGTCACGTTCCCTCTCCGCGCGTTCGGGGCACGGCCGCTTGGCGCCTGCGCAGGACAGCGGGCGGCTCGGGTTGCGGGCTCACTGGTGAGCGCTCCTGTCAGCGGTGGGTCGGTCCTCGCGCTGGTCCTCCCTCTCCCCGGCCTTGGGGGAGGCGCGGCGGAGCCCGCCTCCCGGTGCCCGATGGGGGAGAAGCGGCGGCGGCGGCAGTGGAGTGATCGAGCCGGAGCGTGACGACCCCGGGGCCCGGTTCCCCGCGGAGGCCATGGGCGACCCAGCCCCCGCCCGCAGCCTGGACGACATCGACCTGTCCGCCCTGCGGGTGAGCGCCGCCCCGGGCCTGACCTCGCCGCAGGGGAGGGAGCCAGGTGCTGCCCGCCTCACTTGCTCGCGGGCCCCACGGGCGACCCCTGCCCTTCTCCGGCTGGCACTGCCGCGGTGCCCGGCCCTCTGCTCCTCTGTCCTCGCTCCAGTCGCTGCAGATTCTGGGAGCCGGTTGGGTCCCCACCCTGTGCCTCCCTCCCTCACACCTCCCTGCCACCCCTACCTTGACGCTGGGACCGGAGCCCCTTGTCTTGCAGGCGTCTGAGGGTCTCCTGAACCGCGCTCCGCATCACCTGCAGTCTGTTATGGCTCCTCACGCGCGCTCGGCCCTCTTCACCTGGCCTGTGTGTCTCCTTCCTCCACCTCCTCTTCCTTAGGCTGGAATTTTTGACTTTGCCACTGCCTCGACCGCCTCCCCCTCATCCTTCCTTTTCTTCCTCGCCTACCCCTGAATTGCAACTTGGGCGGCATTTCACCTTCCCTCTCCACCCCGCACCTCCTACGTCTTCATCCCACGTTCACTTTAACCCGTTCAAGTGCAGCAGTCCAGATCCAGGCATTTCCGGCTCTGGGGTCCCTGAATATTCCATTACCAACTCTGCAGCGTGTGGGGCTGGGAGCATAGACAAGTGCGGGGGGGGGGCGGCGGTGGAGAGGAAGCTTTGATCTCTCAGAAACTTGACTGGGAAGAGGATGTTTACATATATGTACACACACTAAACATGCTGCCCGTGGTCAGTCCAGAGGGTTTTGGGAAAGTAGTGCTGGGGGAGCGGGGAGGGGATGGCGATCTCCAGGGAGGGGCTAATTAGGAAAGTGGTTAGGAGCAAACTACTGCGGCAGGAATGCTTTCAAATACCCAACTCACTGTCCCACGTGGAGCTCTTACTCTTCTCTCCTTCAAGAACTTTCAGCAGCATTTACGTGCTTTTCTTTAGTAGGAAGCTTTGTCTTAAGGGCAACATACTGATTTCAAGGTGAACACTCTCCTAAGTGGTGTTTTGATCCTGTGCCCTCCAAGCTTCTTTAGTCGTCCATGGTGTCATCCAGCAGGGTTCCTGGCTCTAGGTTAGCGTCTCAGAAGGCCCCTGTGCACGTTGTCTTCTGGTTTTTGAATTAACTAAGGAAAAGCCAGCCAGCCACACTGAGTGCCCCGTATATGACTGGAGGAGAGAAAGAAAAGAAGAGAGCAGAGTCATGTTGTTAATTGGGTTTCTCTAGGTGACACAGTTTTTTCTTGCCATTCAGGTCATAATTTGTACGGTGCAATGTTGGGCTATGAGATCTGACTTGCTGGAGATAAAAGTTGCTGCTGAGCACTGGATTTCTGTGTGTGTGTTGCTGGGTAGAGGGTCTGTAGGCTTTAGGAAGTCAGCTTAGGGTTTAAACTGGGGTACTCAAGTCTGTTGGGAGGTAAGATGGAAATCCAGGTTGTGAGTACAGTATCTTAATGTGCCCCAGTCTGGAATGAACCCCTGCTTTCTGTCCCACCTTGGTTGTTGATTAACTCTGGCCACAGGTTCTCTGGCTGTGGTGACTGAAACAGTATTACAAAATGGGTGGGTCTAGACCATAACCTTTGATTTGAACTTGAGGGACTGCTTGCTTCGCTTTCCTTTTAGCTTCTCTGGTAGCTTGATCTTGGGCCCCCAACCTGGGGTTTCCAGCAATTCTGCAATAGCCCTTTGATTTTTGATGTGGTGTTTCCCATCTGGGCTTCCCTGCATGAAGTATGTTAGCCTCCTTTCTCAGTTACCTCCTCCTTGTTCTCCCTGTACCCTTGGGAGTTAGGTGACCTGTTCCTCTTCTGATTAAAACAGTGCATGAGGCAGAGCTGTGCTTTCTTTCAAATGGGGCTAGAAAGGGCTGTTTTTTCATCTGCCCATCCCCTCCACTCCACCTCAAGAACTGCCGGGGCTTGGTTGGCAGCTGGCTCAGTCATCCTTTGTGCTGTTCTTGTTTCCCAGAGAGAAAAGATAACTCAGACAATTATCAAAGTGTCTCCCTTCCCTTCATCATCTTGTGTTGGTGGCTGCGTAGAGTGGGTGAAGAATGTATGCAGTGTTTAGCTGGCCTTAAAGAGCCTAAGGTGTCATTCTCCTCTTGTTTCAAGCTAAGGCTTGGTTTTCAGCTGGTGATGAGAGTAATAGTCTGATATTTGAGGAAGATTGAATTGCACTAATCTCTTCCCAGGGAGGCCAGATGGACCTGCCACTTTGTGACCACACCATCATTGACTTCTTGGACTGTTTGCTCACCCACATGTAGCATAGTATAGCTGGGGAGAAGCATGGGTCAAGTTGCTTTCCTGGATTCAAGTCCTAGCTTCCTCACCTCCTATGTAACCTAGACCTTGGTCCCCCTTTTACCTAACAGCACACCCTACAAAGAGCCTTCTTTCTCTAAGCTCTGTTTTCTTGCCTGTATATGGGAATAGGAATAGCAATGCATTTAAGAGTTACTGAAATTAAATGAAATGCTACACATTGTGTATGTAGCCCAGTTCCTAGCACAGAATATACTGTTTTCAGTCAGAGAAGCCTTCCAGGACAACTTTATCTAAAATGGCACTCTCTTCCCTGCCTCATTTTCATAAAAATTTTTATGTAGCATTCCCATAATCTGCTTTATATGTCTTCACAGCTCTTATCACTAGTTGACATGGATTTAATTCTGTCAGCGTTGACTGAAATGTAGACTAAAGTTAGAGGTATACTCAGTGGTAGAGTGCCTATTTAGCCATGCATGAAGTCCTGTGATACCCAGTACCACAGAAATAAAAGTTCAGTATAAGCTAGATTTTAACTGGTGTTTTTTTTTTGGGGGGGGGTTGTTTGTTTGTTTTTTTCATTTTTGTGTCTCCAGTGCCTAGAACAGTGTTCTACATATTGGGGCTCAGATTTGTTAAATAAATGCATGCTATAAGTGAAAGCTCTTAATATGATGCTTGCTTAAAGTACTCAAGAAACGCTAGTCCTGAGTGGACAAGTTGGCTCAGTGGGTAAGGGCACTCCAAGTCTGATGGCCTGAGTTTGATCCTCGGAACCCACATGTTGGAAAGAGAGAATTGACTCCTGTCGGTTGTCCTCTGACCTCCACATGTGTACTATGGCACATGTGCATGAGCACACACAGAGGCACATACACAAATACATATAAGTAAATAAATGTAAGAAATAAAAAAGAAATGCTAGTTCTGTTGAGCTTCCTCTTAATTTTTTTTCCCTTTTTCTGGTTTTGTTTTTGAGACAGGATCTCACTATGTAACACCTGCGGTGATACCCAGAATGGCCTTAAACTCATAGCAATCTTCCTACCTCAGCTTCCTAAGCACTAGGATTACAGGCCTGAGCTGCTGTACCCAACTTTCCTCTTGCCTTCTCATATGTATATACACTGTTAAGAATATATCTTTTCTGAGCTGGGTGTGGTTGCCCATGTCTGTAATCCCAGCATTTGGGAGATGGAGACAGGAAGATCTCTTGATCAAGGTCAGCCCGGGATATATGAGAATCTGTCTCAAAAACCAAAAAGAATAAGAAAGGTCATCTTTTCGGAAATGCTTTAGAATCAGACCTTATCTTGTGATAAAACACAAGTTCTAGACACTTCTATCCAAGCAATGACCCTGAAGTAAAGTATCTTTGTTTTCTCTTTGATAACAAGAGAAAATTTGGTTTTAAATCATCTTTCTCTGTTTCCAACTTGGTTATATTCTCGAAGAATCTTCTAACTTGGAACTCTTAGTTTCTCACAAAAGACAAAGTAAGATCGAAGTAGACAGAACAGGGAGGAGCAGACCCCAGGTTGGCCTCTTCCTTTACATTGCTGCTTTGGTTAACCTACTTCACAAATAAGTTTCTTTTTCCTGTTCAACCAGCTACAAGTTTTGGATTGCATTATCCTTAAAACTATGAAGCTGGGAAGTGTTGCTGTATTGAAATATGTTACAGTGTACCTTCCAAGAAGGACATCTTGCTATCTGGGACTGGGCATTGCTGATAGAGGTCATTTTTGTTTTGTTTTGTTCTCAGGTGATTTTGTATTGTGATACCTGTTCTTTGAAGAAGTCTTTTCCCCCTTCTCTCCATGTGCTGTGAAGCCAGCACCACTTGGAAAACTGGCAGCTCTGGGCCTGTGTATCTAGGCTGCTGAGCATTATGGGACTACTGCTGTGTGCTGATGTGCTAGCTGTCCAAATGTTGATGACAGGTGCCACAGGCAGGACAGTGGGAAGATTGACCTCCTGCAGCAGCAGCTAGGGCATTTAGTGACATTTTCCCTAGAGAACTAGGGTAAGATGCTGCTTTGGAAAAATAATAGAAGGAAGATGGCAAAGAACTCTGTTAGAACTAGGTGTTCAGCCATTCCCTACACGAGGGGAGGGACATCACCACCCTTCATGCTGTGGACAAATTGCCATAGCTTTTGGTGGTACATGGAAGGGATGTTCTCCAGGAAATTGTGTGTGTGTGTGTGTGTGTAGGTACATATACCTGTGGAGGCTAGAGGAGAGTGTTAGATATCTTCCTGTATCATACCCAACTTATACCCTTGAGACAGAGTCCCTCACTGAACCAGAATCTCACTGTTTTCAGCTAGGCTAGCTTGCCAGTGAACTCCTAGGATCTACCTGCCTCCTCCCCATCCCCCAGTGTTGGGGTTAGAGGCATACACAGCCATACCTAGCTTTTACATGGTGCTGGAGATTCAAACTCAGGTCCTCATGTTTACACATCAGGTACTGTTATCCACTGAGCCATCTCCCCAGCCCAGAAAGTGAGGATTTGACAATTAAAATAATAGGAAGGCTGTGGATGTGGCTCAGTAGGTGAAACAGCTGCTGTTCAAGCATGAGGACCTGAGCTTGGATTCCAGTAACCATAAAATCTGATAAAAGCCATGGAATGGCACATGTCTGTAACTACAGTGCTGGGGGAGCAGGATGAAGCACATGGATCCCTGGAGCTCATTGGACTGATGGCCTAGCCAAATCAATGAGCTCTAGGTTTTGTAAGAGACCCCGTCTCAAACTATAGTGGAGAGCAATCAAGGACAGTGACATTGACCTCTGGCCTCTATACACTGTACACACGTACTCACATGTGTACAGGCACCTACACACACTCACATATGAACACATATACACCACACACATACGAGATAAGAGGAAGAGGGTCAACAAGACATCTGGCCAGTCTCCCCTCTCCTTTGTTGCAAATGCTCATGATGCTGTATAAGATCCTGACCCCTTTGAGTTATAAACTGTGCCTAAGACAACACACAATCTCAGCTACTTGGAACATCTTTGCCACTTAGGGGGAAAGGCGGGAGGAAGTATACAAGTGCTGTTGTGTAAGGAATTTGGTACCTTGTCCACCACCCACACAAGGGCTGGAGAGCATCTCCACAAGCCATCTAAGTCTGCCTGTGGAACTTTGTCTCCCAGAAAGTTCTGTCAAAGAAAGTTTTCAGTGCTGGCCTTTTGTCACGGAGCATTGTCAGAGTTGTGGGGCTGGAGACATGACTCAGTGGTTAAGAACACCCACTGCTCTTGCAGGGGACCTGGGTTTGATTCCCAGCATCCATGTGGCTGCTAACAATTATCAGTAAGTCCAATTCCAGGGGATCCGGTGCCCTTTTCTGACCTCAGACATTGCATGACACGGGTACACTTACATGTAGGCAATATACACATAAAATAAAAAATAATAAATATATTTTTAAAAAGAAGTGCCTTTGTAAACTCAGGCTCCTCTCACTCTTGCTCTCTCACTTTCTTAAGCTAAGGGTCTTGTCATGCTGTTCAGGCTGGCCTCAAACTCCGGGCTCAAGTAATCCTCCTGCCTCAGTCCCTTCCCCGCCCCCAAGTGGTTGGGACTACAGGCGTGTGCTGCTGTGCACCCCACTAGGCTCTCTCCATCTTAAAGGGTGTTTTCCTCAGTTTCTTGAAACTTTCAAGGTTGGAGCATTCCTGTTAATTCTGGTTTCTATGAATGATGCTTGTTTCTGTTGTGCTGTAATTAGTGATCGGTCTTCTTGAAGTCTGAAATTCAGTCTCATACCACCTTGGCACTCACTTTATATCAGTTTATGCTAGTAACTCTGCATACCAGTTTATGCCAATAACCCTTCACTCTTTTTTCCTATGTTGAAAAATCGAAAGTGATCAAGTTAATAAATGGACTTTTTTTTTTTTTTTGGTCTTTCTTTTTGAGACAGGGTCTCCCTGTAGCCCCAGCTGTCCTGGAACTCACTATGTAGACCAGGCTGGCCTTGAACTCACAGAGATGCACCTGCCTCTGCCTCCTGAGTTCTGGGATTAAAGGTGTGTGCCACCACGCCCAGCTAATTTAATTTTTTTTTTTTTTGTCTTTTTGAGACAGGGTCTCCCTGTAGCCCTAGCTGGCCTGGAATTCGCTATGTACACCAGGCTGGCCTCAAACTCACAGAGATCTGCCTGCCTCTGCCTCCCAAGTACTGAGATTAAAGATGTGTGCCACCACGCCCAGCTTAATATATGGACTTTTTAAAAATATGTGTCTATTTGATGTATGTGTGCAAGTCATAGCATGTTTGTGTGCCGTAGTGATGAGAGGACAACCTTGGGTGTTGGTCCTTGCTTTCCACCTTGTTTAAGGCAGAACTGGTCTCTTGTTCAATGTCTCATGTGCCAGGCTAGTTGACCTGCAAGCTTCCAGGGATTCTTCTGTCTCTGTCTCCCTATTCACTCTAGGAGCACTAGGATTGCAGATGTGTGCTACTACACCTGATTCTCCATGGATTCTGGGGATTTGAACTTGGGTCCTCATGCTTACACAGCATATGCTTTACCTACTGAGCCATCTCCCCAGTCCAAATCAATTGGTCATTTTGTTGGTCTCACTTTGTGGCCCAGGCTAGCCTGGAATTCATTATGTAGCCCAGGTTGACCCCTAACTCTAGTTATCCTCCTACTTCAGGCTCCCAAGGATTAGGATTACAGCACTACTGTCCAAACTTTTTTCTTGCTGCTATTCCCTAAACAATGCATTGTATTAGGTATTATAAGTAGTCTAGAGATTATTTAAAATATACAGGAGGGAAGTGAGGAGATAACTCAGTGGTTAAGAGCACTGGCTACTCTTTCCAAGGACTTGGGTTCAATTCCCAGCACCCACATGGTAGCTAACAACCCATCTATAACTCCAGTTCCAGGGGAATCCAACATTGTCTTCTGACCTCCATGGGCATTACATAACATGGGTACACTTACATCAATGCAGGCAGCAGACTCATGCACATAAAATTAAAAAGCAAAATTTAAAAAAATTAAAATATACAGGAGGATACATGTAGGTTCTATGTACATAATACATGATTTTAGCCGTGCTTGGTGACAGAAATCCTATAATCCTAGCTCCTTGGTCAGGCTGAAGTGGGAGAATTGCAAATTTAAGGCTTGCCTGGCTACAGAGTAAGTTCAAGGCTGACTTGGACAATTTAGTGAGACCTTGCCTCAAAATCAAAAGTAAAAAGGGGGATGGCGAGATAGTTGAGTGGGTAAAGGTGCTTGCTGCCAAACCTGATAACCTGAATTTGATTCTGGGACCCAAATGGTGGAAGGTGAGAACTGACTTCCCCAAGTTGTCTTTGACTTCCATATGTGCACTGTGACATGCTTACACATGCAAGTGCACATGTGCATGCACAGGCACACATATATAAGTAAATGTAATTTTTTTTCAGTAAGTTAAAAAGAGAGCTGACACTACCATAGTGTAATCCCATCACTTGAGAGGCTGGTCAGGAGTTCAAAGCCAGCCTGGGCTATATGAGACCCTATCTCAACAATTGAACAAGCAGTGGTAGAGTGTTTGCCTAGCATGTATAAAGTTTTAGGTTTGTCACCAATACCACCAACTCTCCTCTCCCCAAAACCAATTGTTTGTTTCTGTTTTGTTTGAGACAGAATCTGGTTATTATAGCTTAGTTCTATTATATGGCCCAGTTCTGGTCTCAAGCTTAGCATCCTCCTGCCTCAGCTCCGCAAGTGCTGGGATTAAATGTTTATGCCACTATGCCCAGCTTTTTACTTTTTTTTTTTCTGATTCAGGTTGTTCTGTTATGTTTTATTTTGAGACAGGATCTTACTGTATGTCCTAGGCTGGCCTTAAACTCAATGCAGTCCTCCTGCCTAGGCTTCCTGAGCGCTGGGAAGATTGGTGTGAGCCACCACACCTGGCTTGTTTTACAAGGCAAAAGTGGTTGGTTGGTTGATTGAAAGATATAAATCACATGTCAGAAGGTCAAGCTGGCATTGCTTTAAAAAAGAAAAAAAAAAAAAAAAAAAAAAAGGTAGAAACAAACTAGTGGGTAGGTAGAATTTGGTTATGGCCAGAAATGGGACTGTAGCACTAATAAACAGTCATGGCCATGTGTCTGAGGAAGGGTTGAAAACTCCAGACCTAACTTTGGTTCAAAAGAATTTATTCTGAACCTTTCTACAGGAGAGGAAAAATTGTTTCATAACGTAAGAGGAAAAGGCATATGACTAACTCTCATGTGTATTTATTGGGGGGAAGGGTCTCTGAATCCTGGTTTTGAACTCAACTGACTCAGTAGGGTGTAAGTATGCTTGCTTTCTGGAGCTGGGCTGTTAGTCTGAGTGCTGGCCAGGGTTTGTGAATCTCCCAGGAATAAGAACAAGTAGACCCAGCGTTGGGCTTAGCGCTTAGGTCTGTGGGAAGTGGGATTCTTCCTAACATTAGATAGATACTCTATATAAATAGATGAGACTCTCAATTTGCATTATGTGCAAGTGAAGGATGAGTGGGGTGGAGGGGGAGTGTTGCTGATTTTGCATGCTTGAAATGAAATAAGGTTGGGGAAACCACAGTCTTGGGCTTCTTAGAAGAGCCAGACTCCAAGAGCAGCTTGAATATCAGGTGAATGGAGTGTGGAAGATGGTGGGATGGGCCGTGAGAAGTTTGGCACAGCCTGAGGGAAGAGTCTGAAAGGTTGGAATGAGATGAATGGAGGAAGTGGGGACTGTTTGCCTAAGGAAAATGAGGATGGCGGGTGATGGAGGAGACCTTCCACAGAGGAGGTAGTTAAGACCTCACACATGCCACAGAAGTTCATGTCCCCATGGCAGCAGACTGTCTAGGCCAGAGGTGACAGGTGAAGTGGAAAATCCCTGTAGTCTCACTAAGTTCTTATGGCAGTAAATGCTGTTGATTCCATCGTGGGCACCCCTGCCTCGCCTTTGAGGCCTGATACTAGCTGGTCTTCTGAGGAACATGGAAATTTTCTTACTCCCTCTTCTGCCAGGAGCCCTTTGAGCATGGGATTTGAAGAGCTGGACTATGAATTGCTCCTGGAGCCACAAGTTAAAAGAGTTTTCCATGTACAGCAATCCCTTTTTAAAAAATTTTAGGATTGCCAGTCGTGGTGGCGCATGCCTTTAATCCCAGGAGGCAGAGGCAGGCGGATCTCTGTGAGTTCAAGGCCAGCCTGGTCTACATAGTGAGTTTCAGGACAGCTGGGGCTATAGGGAGACCCTATCTCAAAAAGACCAAAAATAAATAAAAATAAAAATTTTAGTATTTATTTTTATTATATGTGTATGAGTGGTTTGCCTGCCTCTGTGTAAGTGTACCAGGTATGTGCAGGTGCCTGCAGAGGTCAGAAGGGGACATCAAATCCCCTGGAACTGGAGTTACTGATGGTTGTTAGCTACCATGGGGGTGCTAGGAACCAAACCTAGGTCTCTGGAGGAGAAGCTAGTGCTCTTAACTGCTGAGTCATCTCTCCAACCTCCCATATCAGTTCTTATTGGACAGAGAAAGGATCAGAAGGGCTTAGTGAAGAAAGTTCCACCTTCTTCAAGCCCTAATGCAACTTTTTCCCCAACGCTTTTGCCGTAATGCCAGTCCTTAGCTGATTATCTTATCTGCCTCTCAGACGTAATATTATTGAATTTGATTACATATTGCCTCATATTGAATAATGCTTTTATAGTTGTCTTTCCCTACCACTTATGCAAGGGGATGGTGATCCATATTTCCTATTGATCTCTGATTGTGCCTATAAAGATGCTGATTGTGTGATTTTTTTTTTTTTTTGGTCTTTTTGAGACAGGGTCTCCCTGTATGCCACCATGCCCCGCTGGAGACACATATCTTGACTTGTTTTTTCTCACTCAGTTCAGTCCCTGAGCCATAAAGGATGATCAGAAAGAATGTGGTGGGTCCATGAGGTACAAGCTAGTGCCTAGTGATTCTCAGCTGAGTAGCCCTGTCCTCCAGAGTGTGTTTGGAAATGTTGGGGAGGGAGATTTATTGGCCACTCTATCATGGGAACACAAAAGACACTTGTGTGGGGGTCAGGGTTGATAGCCATCCTATAGTCTTTTTGAGGACAGTACTTTGGATTGTTTTTCTACTCCAGATGTTTCTAGAAGCCTTGTGAATTTGTTATGGATATGAGACAGGCCAGGAGAAGGACTAGACAGGTTCTTCCATGGAATAGGATGGAGGTCTTGTGGCTCCTGTTTGCTCCTTTCTGGGAGGAGGGAGAAATTCCTTTTTGTGGATGGCACATCTCAGACTAACAGCTTTAATTTGTCTGCCAGCACACCTCTGAAGGTAAAATAGGTAGGCTCCAAGCCAGACTGTAAGGAAGGATTTTCATGTTCTCTTACCACCCACCTACTTTCTTTCAAGACAGATTTGTAAGAAAGTGGTGGAAGCATGCAGAAATTGGGATTTAATTCTTGGTGGCTCAGGAAAGAGCCTTCAAGAAAACAGCTGGACAGGGCACTGCCAAACCCAGGTAGCTTGAAGCAGAAGTGAGCATGTGCATGCAGCGTTTGAGCGAGGACAGCACATTTTTCTCTTCGTTCCTGCCTGTTCACCTTTTAGTTGTCTCTTTAAAGATAGGTTAAAGAATTACTGTCGCCTCTCAAATGCAGGGGAGAGGGCAGACAGCATCTTGCCCTAGTGTATGGGGCCAGAGGAACCAACACCATGATGCAGAGCTGCTGTCTATGTGGCTCTTTGTAGATCCAGGTTAGAGAGAGCAGAACTTGACAGGCACCTGTCCTTTTTTAACTGAAGTTCAGAGAATCTGGTGGAGTCACTCCAACCTTAACAAGTGGTTTGTGGAAACTGCTATAGGCCATGTGACAAAGCAGGATTGAGGGAACAGAAGCATGTGAACCAAGAGCCTTTAATTTTCTGGCTGTTCAGTCCTTTTGTAAGCCCTTCTTTTTCTGCCTTTCTTCAGTTCAGAAGGGGTTTGGGAGCTGAAGTGAGAGCAAGGAGGGGTTACTCTATGGTAAGTTTCTTATGTAATCTCAGGACCCCTCACAGTAACTTGAGGTGGATAATTAGCCACACTTCAACACGAGAAACCAAAGCTTAGAGAAGCTACTTGGAAGTTCAGTAACTTGCCTGAGATTGAGCAGTCAGTGAGTGACAGGGACCAGATTCAGGCTCAGGTCTGACCCCAGAGCTGTAACCTATGTTCCCCACCTGTAGCTGGAGGCAGGGAATGTGTGGATGGGCATTGAGTTAAGGGCAGGAGGGCAGTGTGTAACCAGCATGTTCTGTTTTCTGCTTGCTTTGATTGCAAATATGCAAAATTTCTGTGACCTTTGGCAACAAACAGACTTTTGTAGACTTGCCAAGGACTTTATAAAGTACTTGGTGAATTTCAGACATGGCCCATTTAGTGGATTAGAGATTGCCTGTGTGAGAAATGCTTTCTGCCCTCCAGGAGCACATGGTCGAAATCTCCAGGTCTATATCTAAGAAGAAGATAGATCTCATTTGTGTACCTGGGACTTTATTTGAGGGCAGGGAAGAGGAAGGGATTTTGTCCTGAGCCTTTAAGAACATCAGGTAGGTTGACATTGCTGGGCATATGTTGGGAATACAGAACACTGATATCTGTGTCCAAAATTGATGAACATTTCTGAATGTTGGTCTGCTAGACAGAGTGCTTCAGTGACAGGAAGAGAAGGACATGCTAGAGTTGGGAAAATTGAGTCAGGAGGAAAAAGTGAGAAGAATAATTCAAAAGTCAGCATGTTCTTCAGAGAGAGAGGAAAGCTGTCACATTTCCTCCCTTTAAATTTGTTTTTAAATTACACAGGGGTGGGGGATGGACACACATGCCATGGTGGGCAAGTGGAGGTCAGAAGACAACCTAGGGAAATCAATTTTCTCCTTCCACCATGTGTGTCCTGGGTCAGGTTGTCAAGCTTGACAGTAAGCACTTTTATCCACCCAGCCATCTCACTGCTTGTTGATTTTTTTATTATTATTATTATTTTTGAGACAGGATCTCACTATATAACCCTGGCTGGCCTGGAAACTCACTACATAGACCTTGAATTCACAGAGATCCACCTACCTTTGCCTCCCAAGTGCTGGGATTGAAGGTGTGTACCACCATACCGGGCCCTCTCCTCTCACCTTTTTAAAAAACATTTATTATTTTTATTTTATGTGTATGAGCATATTGCCTGCATGTTCGTAAGCGCACCATGTTATACAGTGCCCACAGAGGTTAGAAAAGGGTGTCAGATCCCCTGGAACTGGAATTACAGACAGTTGTTAGCTGTCATGTGGGTGCTGAGTACTGAACCCAGGTCCTCTGCAAGAACAGCCAGTGCTCTTCACTGCTGAGCCATCACTCCAGCCCCCTTCTCCCACCTTTTTTTTAAAATTTTTTTTATTTTATGTGTAAGTGTATTGCTTGCATGTAGGTAGGTCAGAAGACAGCATTGGAGCCGCTGGAACTGGAGTTACGGATAGCTGTTAGCTGCCATATAGGTGCTGGGAATCAATCCCAGGTCCTTTACAAGAGCAGCCAGTGCTCTTAACCACTGAGCCATCTTCAAAGAGACTTTAAAAGAAAGGACTTCATGGCATCCCAAGAGGACTGGGCCATGGGCAGACAATAGAAGGGTTCCCTTCCATATTTAGCTCGCACATAACTTACTTTCCTTATCTGTCATCTTGCTTGTTCTCAACCTTTTACTTCATTTTGTCTGGGTACTCTGGGGGTATATGCTGCTAGAAGAAGTTGGAAAGAAGGTCATTTGAGGGTGAAGATAATAAAATTTAACAGCTTTTCCTCCTTTGTGTGTAAGAGGGTGCATATATGTGCTAAAGGAATAATTTAGAGTGGGGTCAGTCTCTGCCTCCCTCTGAGGTGTCCAAAGCATGACCTAGAAGTGACTTGGGTTTCTTAGAACAGAGGCCTGCAGACCTCCTAACTTTCTCTTTTCTGAGCCATTTAGTGATTTCTTATTTGACTTTCAGTGGGATGTGGGAAACATGAAAGACAGGTTTGGTATCCGAGAGAGTTAGGAGGAGTGGAAAAGAGGAGGATGGGAGAGCCTGCTGACTTAGATATGACTACCTTAGAGGTCAAATCCTGGCAGTAGAGACTTGCAGGTGGTAATTTGGAGGCCATATCTTAGAGGGCAACTGTTTAGGACTGTGCCCCAGACTACCAGACAAAAGTCTGCAGCAGCAGACCTCTGTATTTCCTCAAAATAGTGTCAGATCCAAGGATTATGGGAAAACTCAGAGACTCATAGGGCCTTCTCTGTGTCCTTCAAAGAGGCTATAGGTATTCAGCCTACTTTTTTCTTAGATTGAGCCAGGTATAAACTGAGGTTGATTGCTTTTCTTGTACCAAGCTTAGTTTACCCAACCCTACTGCTCAAAGTTTGAATGAAGGAATGTTCTAATTGCTGAATCTTAAAACCTATCCTCTTTGAGTGTTATCCTGTAGTCTGGTATTATACATGCCTGGGTATTACCATCACCATCCCTAATTAAAAGTAAAAGGACTTGGGCTGGAGAGATGGCTCAGCGGTTAAGAACACTGGTTGTTCATGCAGAAGACCCAGGTTTGAATCCCAGCACCCACAGGGCCGCTAACAACTGTCCGACAGTCTCTTCTGTCCTCCACGGGCATTTCATGGCACAGATGCACTTACCTACGCACAGGCAATACACACATACACATAAAAGTAACAAAATATTTTAAAAAATAAATAAAAATAAAAGTAAGAGGACTTTAGTGCTTATGCCTAAAGCATAGCATCTACTGGCCATCTTACTAAGAGATGTTAATAGTAGGCTAAAGTCTCAGAGCTAGAGTTAGTGCTTGGTAACTTTGTTGGATTGTTCGGCCCCCACCAGATTTGAAGTGCTTGTGTGATGGTCATCCTGGGGCCCCAACTATAGTCTGTTTCACAGGTTAACAGCGAGTGTTTTGCTGCTGCCTGATGGCCTGCCCTGACTTTGTGACCCCCTTGAGTAAAATTAATGTCTATAGAGAACACCCAGTTGGAGGCCTGCCAACTCAAGGGCCTGTTTGTCTTGGGTAGCTGCTTTTGAGCACCACGATTCGTGGAGTGAGCATGGAATTAGGAGCCATGAGACCTGAGACCTCTCTGGGACATGGTTTTCTTACCTGCAAAATGAGGGTGTAGGAACCCAGTGGCTTTCAGTCAGACTCCCAACACATAAGCAGGCTCTGCCTTGGAGGTGATTTGTTCCACCTACAGTGGGACTCTGGTATCTTTGGTTTCCTGCCAAGAACTGCAGAACCAGACTCCAGACCCAGGGCTTCTTTCTTGCCGTCTTCCTAATTTGAGTGTCTACTGTGCAGTGTGCCCTTTGATCTCAATATCACCTTAGATATATGAATCTGTGAAATGTTGGATTTGTGATAATTTCTGTAGAAGGAAAAATGCCTCTACATTAACATGCTGGGCAACGGATATGCTGAGAGAAATATGGAAGGTGGGAATGGTAGCTGCTCTGGGAGAGATGTCAGAACCTACTTGTGTGGAGATCTCGGGTGGACATAGTGTTGGAGTGTGGGCATGAGGCAGAGCATCTGTGGGAGGGACACAGTAAAGCGAAAATGACCTTCAGGATACGAATACCCTAAAGACGCTATGCCAGATCTGTTGGTGCTGAAGGAAAACAGCCAGAACCAAACAAGAATTGACTTGGGAGGACAGAGTTTTTACTTGGTTTTTAAGCATACAGAAAGACCTGGAATAGGTGAAACCCTCCCCATATCACAGGCCTAGGAGGCAAGTTTGGATTCAAATCCCAGTACTGTTACCCACTGTGTGATCCTTAGCAAATAATCAACACTCCATGTCGCATTTTTGTCCTTTTAAAATGAGGACAACAAGACCTACCTAATAGGGCTGCTGAGAGGATTAAATAAAAGTGATGGGAAGTGCTTAGCCTGGTTAAGTGCTCACTAGATAGATGGTAGCCATGAAGCCCCAGTATCTTCTTAGAGAGGGAATCTTCTGCAATTCAGTTAACATTCTCTGCTTAGTGTTTTATTGAAAAAAGAGAAAACCAGCCAGCCTATTGATTTTACTTTTAATGGGCATAGTGAGTCAGACCTAGGTGTAAACCTGGAATTCTGGGAATCTGACTCCCCTTTCCTTGTCCTGGAGCCTTCTGCCATCACCTGAAAGTCTTCCAGCATAACTGGGAAAAAGAATGACTTAGAAATCATATCCAAACATGAAACTCCTGTTTGTCCTGCCCCCTGAGTCAGGATCCCAGCATCCTCTGGGTAGTTTCTCTGGCTCTGCATTCTTTGTGTAAAAGCTATGGACCCACCCAGAGGAAGCACTCAGCCCAAGGGGACAGTCTGGGAAGTACTTACACTTGGGAAGTAAGAGGCAAGGCATCTGTACAAACATGCAAAGAGCTTTATGCAAGACAGACTTCAGGGCTGGGTGGTGAAGATGCTTGGCTCCTACGGCTTGGTGGCTTAGGCCTCTTTCCTGCCTTGGATCCCTTAGAGCCCTCCCTACCCTCTGGCCTTGGCTTGGTTAACTCCTATTGTCCCTTTGGCCTCAGCTTACATATTACTTCCTTAGCTGGCCTTTCCTGGCTTCCCTTCCTCATCATGACTTCCCTTTAGTCTTTCTAACAGTACTTGGTACTTTTTCTTCACAGTTGTGTAATTATGTCTTCCTTTAATATGTGTGTCCCTGACTAGACTATAAGCTCCATGAGGAAAGAGACTATTTCTATTTTGTCCATTACCTGCCATAGTCTAGTATCTCTCAGCCTCTAAATCCTACCCAGCAACTTTTTTTTTTCAAAATAGGGTCACATGTAACACAACTGGCTTTGAACTTGCTTTGTAGCTGAGGATGACCTTGAGTTTCTAATCCTCCTGCCTCTACCTCCTGAGTGCTAAGTTTACAGGTGTGTACCCTTTATCCATTGAGTCATCTCTCTGACTCTCCACTTGGTGGTTATTGACTGAATGCAAGAACTAGCCTATTAGGCTCTTAGAGTGGGTATGAAAGGAGTCAGGGAAGGGCTCTTAGGAAGAAGAGGAGAGAGACCTGGTGAAAAGTTGAATGAGCATGCTCATGCCATCCTGCTAGTCAGAAAGTTCCTACCTATACCCCTTTAGCTATAATTTATCCTGGGTTGGTTCTTGGTGGAGTTAGGGAATATCTGGTCTCCACCCTGTGAAGAATAACCCTGGCCTTCCTTTCTAAGTCTGTGATTCACAGGCTTTCCTCCACGCCCTGCTGGCCCCACCCTCCACCTGCTCTTCCACTGACTCAGCATGGCACCTCTGCTCATTTCTTGGTTCTCTTCGTTGGCCCCTGACATTCATGGCACTTTTTCTTACCTTTTCTTAATGGCTTCTTATTGGACTGCTTGCAGATTTAGAAGGGCTATGGGGCTAGGACAGGTTTTCTTGGTCATGAACTTCCCCCGTCTCTTCCTTGGCTCTGTGGACACAGTAGGAGGCTTGCAATGAAGTATAATGATTTGTTTGTGCTGCAGTTGAAAACCAGCAAGGAGAAGCCTTGTTATTACCCAACCTCTGATTACTGGTGTGTTCTCCTCTGTTAGCTTGGTGTCTGCCAGCATGAATGGGCCTGGAATCTCCTGCCTGCTTCCTTCTACTTCCAGACTGGGTGTCCTTCTGGCATCTGCATCCCAGGCCTGCCCCTCCCTATAGGGCACAGAACGTATCATCTCCCTCTCCCACAGTTCTGCCCTTCATCTTGTTTCTTTTCTCCTGAACTACCCCTTTCATCCTAAATCCCAGAAACACCAACTGTCTTAGAAAAATCACCTCTTGCCACAGTTTCTTTGCTTGGAGAGGCGGGTGGATTCTCCACAGTGACTCATGCAAATCTGTAGTACATTATGGGTCTGAAGATGTTTTTACATCTGTGAGTTCTTTTGAGAAGGGATGGAGTAGACAAAAAACAGAGGTCATGAGAGATTAAATGACTTGCTCCTTTACCTAAACTGCATAAAAGAATCAGAACCAGTATCCAAACCATCTGGTTCTTGGTATGTCAGACCCTCACTAACCATCTCCTGTCACAGCATCTTGTAGTGCTGACTTTTCCTTCTGCATCAGCTTTAAAGACTCTGTCCTTGAGTCATCCTCCTACACTTTCATTTTTGAACCTTCTGATAGGCTGCCCCCTAACAACATAGGTCTTTCTGCCCTTCTCATACTGCCCAGCCTCTCTGCCTACATTTTTTTTTAAAACCTTCTTGGTATTGAATCCAGGGCCTCGTACATATTAGGCAAGTGCTCTACCACTGAGCTACATCCCCAGCCCTCTTTTTACTTTTTTATTTATTTTGAGACAGGATCTCACTATGTAGTTCTGGCTGTCCTGGAACTCTCAGAAATTCACCTACCTCTGCCTCCTGATGTGCTAGATTAAAGGTGTGCCCTCTCCTCCTGCCTTTTTTTTTTTTTTTTTTTTTGGTCTTTTTGAAACAGGGTCTCCCTGTAGCCCCAGCTGGCCTGGAGCTCACTATGTAGACCAGGCTGGCCTCAAACTCACAGAGATCCGCCTGCCTCTGCCTCCCGAGTGCTGGGACTACAGGGGTGTGCCACCACGCCAGTCTTCCTCCTACCTTTTTTTTTTTTTTTTTAGTGTTTTTGAGACAGGGTCTCCCTGTAGCCCAAGCTGTCCTGGAACTCACTATGGAGACCAGGCTGGCCTTGAACTCATAGAGATCCACCTGCCTCTGCCTCCCAAGTGCTGGGACTACAGGCATGCGCCACCACGCCCGGCTCCTCCTACCTTGAACTCACAGAGATCCACCTGCCTCTGCCTCCCATGTGCTGGGACTAAAGGCGTGCACCACCATGGCTGGCCAGATGCTCATTTCTTTAACTCTGTTCTCCTCTAGGAAGCTTGAGCTTCATTTCTTTCTGCCCTCCTGCTTCCTGTGGTCTCTGAGCCCTTACTAATGTCACTGTTAGAGTTTTTCTAACCATAGAAGAGTGCTGAGCGATGGCTCAGCGGTTAAGAGCACTGATTGCTCTTGCAGAGGACCCGGGGTTCAATTCCCAGCACCTACATGGCAGCTACAAACTGTCCTTAACTCCAGTTCCAGGGGAATCCGGCGCCCTCTCCTGACCTCTGTGGCATTGCACAACACAGGTGCACTCACATGCAGGCAATACACTCATACACATAAAATAATAAAAATAATAAATAAAATATTTAAAAAAGAAAATCTGTTTTCTGAACAAAGTGTGGTGGTGGCACATGCCTTTAGTCCCAGCACTTGGGAGCCAGAGGCAGGAGCATCTCTGTGAGTTCAAGGCCAGCTGGGGCTACATAGTGAGACCCTGTCTGAAAACAACAACAACAAAAATCTGCTTTCTGTTAATACTTATTTACAAATCATGTAAGTCAGAGGGTGCTGATCCACATAACCAAAAAAAAATTTACTTGTAGAGAGCCGTATTCTGGAGACCCAAGCTGGGCTGCAACTTGCTATATAGCCAAGGATGCCCTTGAACTTTTGGTCTACTGACTACTGTTTCCTGAGTGCTGGAATTACATATATGTGCCACTATGCCTGGTTTGATATGGTGTTAAGGATCAAACCCAGAGCTTCATGTATGTTAGACAGGCAATCCACCAACTGAGCTACAGCCCCAGTCCCTGGATTCACTTTCAGTAGCTGCCCTAATGTACTTAAGAGTCACCTCCCCTTCAGGGTCTATTTTGGAAGGATGGAGATGACCCCAAACTAGTGTTAGAAACCACTGCTTTAAGGAGCAAGAAAGATTTCCAATTCTCTTCTATGTTCTTCATTCACTAGAGAGCTAGTCAGTTCAGTGCTGACCTCCAGCTGCCTGGGCCAGCACAAGAGACAGGCAGAAAAGTGTTTATAAACATGCAGTTGTTTCCTGAAAGGGCCACTACAGGGAACTGTGGGAACAGGGAACAGGCAGGGGCACTTCCTGGAAGTAACCATGTCTAAGTCGGGTCTGGAGGAATGGACATAAGCCATCCAGGTGATGAGAGGAGTGATGAACTTGAAACTGAAGAAGGCACAGTAAGACAGGTTGCAGTGCAGTAGAACTCAGAGAAACTCAGTAGAGGGTGAGGCTCCAGCCTCTTCCCATATAAGCAAGAAACAAAAGGGCACTGCAGTATATTGGCAAAACTCCTTGTAATTAAAAACACTTAGATTTATTCTTATTGTTCTGAAGTATGTGCCTGTGTGTAGGTATGTGCACATGAGTTGCAGGTGCCTACAGAGGTCTGGGGAATGAATTCCATTGCTGTGCAAGAGCAGTGAATGAGCTCAACCACTGAATCATCTTTCTAGCCTCTAATTTATTTATTTATCTTAATTTTTTTCAGACAGGGTCTTACTATGTAGCCCTGGCTGGCTTGGAACTTGCTATGCAGACCAGGCTTAAACTCACAGAGATCTATCTGCTTGCCTCTCCTCCAAAGTACTGTGATTAAAGGTGTGCAATACCACACCCTGCTATTTCTTGAGCCATTTCACTGGGCCATGAGGCTTCATGTAAACCATGCTTATGACAGTCGTACATAAAAGATAGTCACATCTGAGTCTGAAGCATCCACCTCTTTGGCCCATGGAAATTGGGATCTAGTGGACAGAGCTGGCAGGGGCAGTGTAGTGTTGCCATCAGAACACTAAACAGGCTTGAGTTCTGACTTCACCTGGACAACCATTTCACTTGTCAGAGCCTTGGTTTTCTCATCTATGGAAAGGGGTAATGATTCCGGCCCAGCTTTTCTTTAGGTCTGAGTCACAAATGAGAAAATGACTTAGAGATTACAGAGCGCTGGTCAGTTGGGTAATGGTAGCAGCCAGGATGATAAAACCAATTCTGCTCACCACAGACTCAGACTGAATGTATGGAGCACAGCTTGTTAGATTTTTTAAAGCCAAGTCTTTACTTATCTAAACTGGCATTTGGGAAGGAGGGATGGAGAGATAAAGGCGACTCCACCTTAGCTGCCTAGATGACTTGCAGGATGGAAGGAATAGGGACTGGGTTGGTTAGAATGACCTCCAGAAGTATCTTCCAGACCAGGAGCTAAGGGGCTCACCTCTCTGACCTGTGGCTCCCTATTTTCCCTTAGAAGGTTCTGGAAGCAGGCAGAACCTCAGAAACAAGCTGTTTATCTTTTAGATTTTTCCAGTTTATTTTTAAATTCCTGACTCTGATGGTATTTATTTTTTTCCTTTCCCTTTCTCCACTTCCTTCCCTAGCATAGAAAAAGACCATCTGTCCTTGCCTTGCTTGCGGCCATCTTAGAACCAACTTCAGGAGGCTGGATTTTTGGTTCCTTCTCCTTTTCTTCCTTCCTCCCCCACTGCCTGACTATACCATAAGCCTTTCTAATATAGCTATCCCCATGTGTCAATTCTCATCTCCTGTAGGTCTTCATATTTGAAGACCTCTTGTTTGGGTCAGGCAGACAGCCCACAGCCCCTCCTAAGTTTGCAAGGTCTGCAGGGAGCCTAGGCATGGAGGCACCAACCTATGGAAGGAGGGGAAACTCCAACCTCCTAGCTGCAGGCTGGTTTCTGATAGGAATGGTATTTGTATTCATTGATGTGTCATGTCCTAGCTTGTTTCTATATCTGCATGTATCTGCGCGAGCACGTGTGTGTGTGTGTGTGTGTGTGTGTGTATGTGTGTGTGTGTGTGATACCTCCTGGCTTACAGATCCAGGAGGAGTGACTTACAGCCACCCCTTCTTCTGCATACATACCCTCCTTACTTTCTTCCTCCCCAGTCCATGCCTGGAGGCTGCTTGATTTCCTCCCTCCTGTGCTTCATTCCTGTAAAAACACTTCAGACCACTGAGGATACACAGAGGACTAACACTTCACAGTATACAGTCAGAATAGAGGGAGCTGATGGAGTTTCCCAATGTGAGAGGGTGGCCATCAGAGTGGAGAGTCCATTTTAGACTGAGGAAAGCTAGGAATAGGAGTTTGGGGAGGCTTTATGAAAGTGGACATGATGGATTTCAGCCTTCTGTGCTTTTACTCATTTTCTTTTCCTTTCAGTTCCTGGCTCAGTAAAAAGGTAGATTTCTAGGGAGCCTTTCTCCATCTATTTCCTTTCTCTCCCTAGGAATATAACCTGTCTCATGCTTTGGCCTGAGGCCTGCTTTCCACATGGACCCATGTGGGATGGGAACAGGGTCATATTGCATGCTTCCTGTGGTTGGTAGAGACCTACTAGGTCTCACAGGGTCCCTCCTGTTGAGAAAGGCAGGAGTCTGACTCTACTTTCCTTTTGGGTCCTTGGGGGCTGTGTCTGGTATCCCCCTTAGGCAGGAAGGTAAGGGTAAAAAACTCAGGAGTCATTTCTTCCAATATCTCCCAGCACCCCCACTCACTCACACACTTTTGTTGTCTTTCTCACACTCATCTTTTTCTCTTACACATATCCTTAACTACTCATATCTAATTGAAGGATGTCTGAAAATTACCCCTGATCTACCAGAGCACTTCCCTCTCCCTCTAAATTGCTGCCTGGACCAGGAAAGGCCTGTGTCCTGATGGGCCTTGAGTTGTTGCAAAACTGTTAGACCCTGGTGGTAGCTATAGAAGGGGTTTGTTAGTAATCTCGTTGGTAGTAGGACCAAGAGGTGGATTTGTGAAAGTTGCATTTGCATAGCATTCACTGTATTTAGTTGTTACAGTGTTTGGGGCGTAGCTTGGAAGGAGTTACCAAGTTTATGGGAGATGGAAAATCCCATCACTTGGTTCTGCCACTGCTCCCCTGCCACCCCCCCCCCTTCCTCTTCTAGTGGGCCTTCTGGAATACAGGAAGAGCTGAGGAAAACAGGCCTATTGTTTTCATTTAGGCAGGCCCAATGGAGGGCAAGAGCCAACTATAGTCTCCTCTGAAATGGTACCAGATATATAGAGACTCCATAAGCCCTGGTAGCCCTGACTTTCAGGGTGAGTTCTCCTGCTTGGGGGCTTTTATACCACCTCTCATTCTCTCTTCAGAATGCAAGTGCCCCCTCTTTTCCTTCATGGCCCCTGGTTCTTTTCTCCTCCTGATCCCATCTTTCCCCAACTCTCTCCTATGCTGATGCTCACAGGAAGAAGTCTCTCCTGTGCTGATGAGGAGGTAGGATGTAGGAAGGTGGGGTCCTGTCACCTCCTGGCATACACAGTTCTCATGGGCAGGGGGTAAGAGGGCACCTTGCCTGTATTTGGGGATGGGCCTCGCTGAGCGAATAATCACTACTGGGCTTGAAGCACAGGCAAGACCAGCCCTTCCCTTGTCTCTGCTTGGCCTTTTTTATTTCTTTCCTAGGGACTTCACCTCCCTCCTGCCACCCCCCACCCCCTCATCCCCGCCCAGTCTTTATGGTTCCAGTTCTTTCTATCTTTCCAGAAGCTTTTCTGGATTTCATAATGGACCCTTCCAAGTCTGAATTTCTATAATTAACAAGGCTCATGGGTCAGCAAAAAGTTGAGACTCCATCTTCCTAGTCTATCTCCTTTCCTGCAATTGCTTCATAAGCAGTCTTACCTTTTATATTTTAGCACATGTAAGGAACTCTCAGGATGCTAATTCTTGGCCCTCTATGTCAGGGTCTGATTTTTAAGCTAGAGCCAGGGTTTGAGGAGGTACTCTTTGATAGGTACTTACTAAAGATGCTAGCTAATTTGTATTTGTTAGAGTACTTAGCAGACTTTACCCCTCCAGGGATTTTACCTACCTACAATGCCAACCCACCAGGAACTACTTTGCTCATTTGGAGGTGGGCAGTTTGAGGTACAATAGGAAGGGCCATAGTGTTAAAGGAGGTGGTGTTACAGGAATGAGAATGAGGACCATTGTTCTAACCCTAGCTTTGAGCCACTTCCAAAGATTTTACCTCAAATCTTGTCTGTTGGCCTCTTTTGCTCATTTCATCTTTACCTTTCTCCTGCAGATGTTTCTAGATACCCATGCCAACTGTGAGGGAGTGGAATAGTTGGGCTTGCTCCTCTCTTCCCTGTCCTACAGCCTGACTCCTGCTCCCAGCAGCTAAGCTTGTTAGAGTCCTCACTACACCCTCCCCTGAGTCTCTACCCAGGCAGCTTTAATAGTCCCACAGTTAATACATAAAAGACTTTTCACTTTCTCTTGGGAAGTAGGAAAACCTTTGTTTCTAAACTAATCTCAGGCTGTCCTACTACCACAGTAAAATTACTTCTTGGTCATTGGATGGGAAAAGAAAATGTCAGCTGATGCTGGGCCCCAGGCATGAAAGTTAAAGCTGGGCTTGCTGTTGTTCCCTGTTCAAGGTCCTGATGGGAGCTGTGGGAGGAGCCCAGGGGCCCCTTGAGGCTCAGCAGAGCAGAGCAGGAAGAGCTTCGGGCCAGTTGGTACCTGATTCTCTCTTGGTCAGCTCTAGCAAACAGAATAGTAAATGTTCTAACTTGGAAGGACCAGGGTGCTGTGCCCAGTTGTCACTCAGCACCTCTATGCCTACAGTGGGGACAATCTGAAGTATAAGCAGTGCCTTCAGGAAGTTGTGGGCTATAACTGGGAGACTAACCTGCTATAAGACAGAGGAACAGAGTCTGAGGAGCGGCCCATGCCCTTCTGTCCCCTTGCCCACTTCAGGTAGTATCTCCTCTGTACCTACTCAGCTTCATGCTTCTCTCCCTCAACCTTTTAAAAATATTTATTGTTGTTGTTGTTGTTGTTGTTGTGTGTGTAAGGCGTGTCTGTGGGCTCACTCATGCTATAGCTCATGTATGGTGGTCAGAAGACAACTTTGTGAAGTTAGTTCTCACCTTCTACCTTTAATGGGTTCCAGGGAATCGAACTCAGGTCATCAGGCTTAAACAGGAAGTACTTTACTCACTGAACCATCTTGCCAGTCCTCCCTCCAGGCTTTTATCTTCAACTTCTTCAACAAAGCTTTCCTTAACCAAGCCCTTCTCTACCTTGTTCTGCATAGCATTCATACAGTGTATGCTACTGAAACTGGAACCCAGGGCTTTGTCTATGTCAGGCTGTCAGTTGTTTCAGAGTTCTATTCTTCAGTCACTGAGTCCAATTCTTTCAGGATACCTTTCACAGTTTCCCCATCAACCAAAGTCTCATGTAACCCAGACTGTGAAGATGAGTTTGAACTCTTGGTCCTCCTGTCTCTGCCTCCCAGGTGCTGGAATTATAGGCATATAGAACCATACTGGACTCCTGCGTGGAAATTTTAACATATATAAACATGAGTTGATAAGAAATGCTTAGTAATGCTCTAGTGAGAGAAAGAAAGCAGCCAGAGCCTGACTGCACTTGCTTATTGTGCAACAGAGTGTTTTTGTATGTGGCACAGATTCAGAGAAGCACAGAAGACACTGATATTTTTCACTTAGGCACAAGTCTGCCCAACTCTCATCCTGTGTATAATACCCAAGTGCTATCTAAACACACTCCTGTCCTTAAATGACTTCTGTTTTATGGAGAATGATGAGACCTCATCTTGTGCAATGTAGAATAGCAGTGTGTGATTTAGTCTGTGTAAGAACATGCTCGAGTTAGTCAGATAAAGAGATGGCTGACTCTGGAACCAGCCACATACCTTCAAATCCTGGCTCTGCTACTTAAGTGGGCTATTTAACCTTGAGCAAGTTACCTGCCTTTGCTGACCTGCTTCTTCTCTCATCTGTAAGTGAGAACAATACTACTATCTACCTTGTGGAGTTATATGAAGATTATTTGCCATTATAAAACAGCACAGTGACTGTCAATATTGGATTTTTAAAAATTTTACGTGTATGAGTATTTTGTTCGCATGAATGTAAATGCACCTGTGTGTGCAATGCCTGCAAAGGGCAAAAGAGGGTGTTGGAATCCTGGAACTAGAGTTACAGACCATTGTTAGCTGCCATGTGGGCACTGAGAATCAAAACCAGGTCTTCTGCAAGAGCAGCCAGTGTTCTTAACTGGCCAGCCATCTCTTCAGCCCCTAATATTGCTTTACTGTTGTTTGAGACAGTCTTGCTACCTAGCTCTGGTTGTCCTTGAACTTGAGATCCTCCTGCCTCAGCCTCCCAAGTGCTGGGATTATAAGCTTGTGCTACCATTCTAGGCTAATATTTCTTATTTGTTGGAATCTTGTTGAGCATCAGAACTGTAGCATAGATGGTTCTTTGGACCTGTAACCACAAGATGGTTCTAGGTTTTTGGAAGCAGAGGGGGCGCTCCAGTGGTTATAGTCTCTCTCTCACTGTCACTTCCTGCAGTTCTCACCCTGTCCCCTCTCCTTCCATGTCTGCTTTGATCTCTGTGCACTCTGGTGCTCTCTCCTGTTTCTCCTTTTTCCTTTACCTGAGGTAATAATAACCTTCCCAGCCCTGACTCCATTTCCTTTCTGGCATTTTCCCCCTTAGCTGGAATGGGTGAGGGGAAGTTTGCTATCGCTGGTATTTCCCCTCAGTCTTGGACTGGCAGCCTCCAGTCAGGAACCCATTTCTTCAGTTCTCACAGTCTCTTAGACAACAGGAACTGTAAACCAGGCAGAGTACACTTCAGGCCTTGGAGTTACATTTCTGAGGTCAGCTCTTGGCACCATCACATCCTAGTTATGTGTAACTCTGAGCATGTCATTTAATCACTATAAACTTCCTTCACCTTGAGGTGAGTGTAGTATTAGTACCTACCTCCAAGCTTGCCATGAAATTATACTTCTAAAGTGCTTGGCAGTTCCAGGAACAAAGGAAGTGCTTTAAAATGACTCCGTTTTAAGTAAGGGGCAATGGGAGCATGGCAGTGTGTACAATCTCAGTCTAGAGAGCCAAGGTGGGAGATACAGTAAGACAGTAAAGATAAGGGACTAGGAGGGGACAGATGATCACATGTACTGTTCAGAGAAGGTGCCAGGAGGACTTGCAGACTATAGCTCAGCTCTGTTTCCTTTAAGATGATTGCCCTGATTCCTATACGCTTGACTTGGTGAGGTTTGCTTCCCTAGCACTCTATACAGCTCCATAGCACTAAGATTTACCATAGTTTTAATTAAATAATCAATTGTGGTGTTGTGTCTGCCTCTCCCATCAGCATATACACACCAGGATGGCAGGGCCTGCCCTACTTTATTCACTGTTCCATTCCCCAGCCTAGCAGTTGCTGACACACAAGGAAGGAATAGACTATGATGCCTATTATTAGGTTGGCAGCTTCACAGAGTATGGATGTGAGCATTTGGAATCATGGTTAGAATTGGAAAATTCTCTTAGACTGTTGAAAGGGAACCCAGAGACTTTAAGCAAGTTGCCCCCAAACATATGGCCTGTTAAAAGTAAAGCGAAGAATAAAAACCAAATTGCCTCTTTAAAAAAAAAAATTTTATTTATTTATTTATTTATTTTTTCTTTTTGAGACAGGGTCTCCCTGTAGCCCCAGCTGTCCTGGAACTTACTATGTAGACCAAGCTGGCCTCAAACTCACAGAGATCCGCCTGCCTCTGCCTCCCAAGTGCTGGGATTAAAGGCGTGCACCATCACGCCCGGCCTAGAAATATTTATTTTAATTTTGTGTATGAGTGTATTGCCTGCATGTAGGTAAGTGCACTTGTGTTGTGCAATGCCTGTGGAGGACAGAAGAACTGTCGGACCCCCTGGAACTGGAGTTATGGACAGTTGTTAGCTGCCATGTGGGTGCTGGGATTCAAACCCAGGTCTTCTGTAAGAACAGTGTTCTTATCCACTGAGCTATCTCTCCAGCCCCCAAATTGCCTCTTTTGAGACAGGGTCTCCCAGTAGCCCCAGCTGGCCTGGAACTGTGTAGACGAGGCTGGCCTTGAACTCACAGAGATCCACCTGCCTCTGCCTCCCAACTGCTGGGATCAAAGGTGTGTGCCATCACACCTAGCCCAAATTGCCTAACTCTTAATCACATGAGTTAATATTATTTTCTGTGGGGGGATTTTTGTTTGTTTTTTTGAGACAGGGTCTCACTAGCTTAGGCTGGTCTCAAACTTATGTAACTGAAGCTGGTTTAAACTCCAGGTCCTTCTCCCTCCACCTCCCAAGTGCTGGGATTATAAGTGCCACCATACCCAGGTGTTTTCTGTGTTTGATTCAGAACTTTTCATATGTTATTTGACCTGAAGCCCTTAAAGTGGTACACTTCAGTGGGGTAGCTTTTATAGAGTAGCAAGAGTGCCATTAATTAACCATAATTGATTGAACACCATGGTAGGTAATCTTAGTATAATTATTTTTTTAATTTATTTATTTTCATTTTATGTGTATGAATGTTTTGCCCATGTGTAAGTGCACATGTGCATGAAGTTCCTTCGGAGACCAGAAGAGGGTGTTGGATCCCCTAGAACTAGAGTTACAGATGGTTGTAAGCCACCATATGAGTGCTGGGAACCAACCTGGGTCCTCTGCAAGAGCAGTGCTCTTGACCGATGAGCCATCTCTCCAGCCCCTTAGGGTAATTTTTTTGTTTTGTTTTGTTTTTTTGAAGCAGGGTCTCCCTGTAGCCCCAGCTGTCCTGGAATTCACTATGTAGACTAGGCTGGCCTCAAACTCACAGAGATCCTCCTGCCTCTGCCTCCCGAGTGTTGGGACTACAGGCGTGCACCACCACGCCCAGTTAGGGTTAATTATTTTTACTAACAGCTTTATTGAGATATAATTTATATGCCATAAAATCCACCCTTTTAATAAAGCACCTTAGCTGAGCATGATGAGTCCAAGGCCAGCCTGGGCTATATATCAAGTCCCTGCCTCAAAGAATTAAGTAAAAAATTTTAGAGTAGCTTTTAGTATATTCAGAGATTTGTGCAATCGTCACATTATCAGACCTTTTTTGTTTTTGTTGGACTTTTTGAGACAGGGTCTCCCTGTAACCCCAGCTGCCTTGGAACTCACTAGGTAGACCAGGCTGGCCTTGAACTCTCAGAGATCCGCCTACCTCTGCCTCCTGAGTGCTTGGATTAAAGAGCATTTTCATCAGCCCTAAATAACACCCAGAACTCATTGGCAGTCACTCCTCATTTCCCTCACTGTTTAGCTCCTAGCAATCACTTTCCTCCAGAATCACCTCTTATGGACAGGACACATAATGAAGTCATGTGACTTTTTACATAAACATACTTTTTCTTTTAACAGGATTTCAAACTGTAACCTAGGCTGGCCTCAAACTAATACAATCCTCCTGCTTCAGCCTCCTAAGTGCTAGCATTACAGGCGTGAGCCATCACCCTTGACTCATTTTCAAGATTCATTTAAGTAGCCTGTAGCTGCTGTCCTTCATTCCATTCTTTTTAGTAATACTCCATTGGATATAAATACTATGCTTATGTACTTACCAGTTGACAAACTTTGGGGTCATTTCTCCTTTAGGGCTTTAAAATAATGCTGCTATGATCATTACTGATTTTTGTGCTTTCAGTTCTCTAGTTGTCTACATAGGAGTGACTTCTGCTTAACATTGAAGAGTTACCCTGCTGTTTTCCAAAGTGGCTGAATTCAAATGTCTCTTCAGATCCTTTGCCCACTTAATCTAATACAATTAAAAAAAAAAAAAAAAACTTGGCTCACACTTTCCTTGTTCCCAGCCCTACAGATACAATATGTGCTGCCTGGAGTATGCTACACACTTGGGTAGGGCCTCTGCTCAGTTCCAGGCCTCCTGGGAATCCTTGGACAGGGACTCTCGGCCCAAAGGAGTTGACCACAGCCCAGAGACTGCATGGCCAGCACACAAGAACCTAGATTCACTCACTACCTACAGGTGGCCCTCCTGGCCCTCCCAGATTCTGTACCCACAGTGCTAAAGGTTTTGCTGGTTTCCGATTGGGTTATTCATTTTCTT
This sequence comes from Nannospalax galili, assembly GCF_000622305.1. NCBI lineage: Eukaryota > Metazoa > Chordata > Mammalia > Rodentia > Spalacidae > Nannospalax > Nannospalax galili. The sequence goes on from NW_008357929.1 coordinate 9,672,936, forward strand.
CTCCCTCCCTCCCTCCCTCCCTTCCTTCCCTTTCTCTTCCAGACAGGGTCTCCCTGTAGCCCCAGCTGGCCTCTAACTTGCTGTGTAGACCAGGCTGGCTTTGAACTCAGAGATCCACCTGCCTCTGCCTTCCGAGTGCTGGAATTAGAGGCATGTGCTACCATGCCCGGTGAATCCTTTTTGTCTTACAGATTCAAGTCCCTTATTAGATAATGTAATTTGCAAATGTTGTCTCCCAACCTATAGATTATCTTCTCATTTATTTATTTGGTTTGTGTGTATGTGTGTGTGGTATATGTAAGTGTACATGTTCATATGCATGTACATATGGAAACCAGACATTAACATAGAACATCTTCCTCTGTACTTTTCCACCTTATTTTGTTGTTTGTTTGTCTGTCTCACAGAGATCTACCTGCTTCTGACTCCCAAGTGCTGTAATTAAATGTGTGTGCCACCATGCCTGGCCCATCTAATTTTTTGAGGCAGGGTCTCTCACTGAGCCTGGGGTTCACTGATTTGAATAGACTGACAAGCCGTAAGCTCCAGGGACTTCCCCCTCACCCCCACCCCCCATTTACAGACATGCTTTGCTATGTCCAGCTTTTATGAGGGTGCTAGGGGTCTGAATTTAGGTCCTTACTTCTTCCACCTAGCCATCTCCCCAGGTCCTCTATTTATGTATTTATTTATTTAAAATAAATTTCATGTTTATGAGTTTTTGCCTGCATCACATGTGTGCCTGCTCCCTTTGGAGTCCAGAAGAGGGCGTTGAATCCCCTGGAACTGGAGTTAGAGACAGTTAAGAGCTGCTATATGGGTGCTGGGAAACAAATCTGGGTCCTTTGGAAGAACAGCATGTTTCCCCATGTTTATTGTTTAAGACAGGGTCTCATGCTTTGAGCTTGATATGTAGGTAGGGATGACCTTGAATTCCTGATCCTCTTGCCTCTGCAGTGCTGGGATCACAGTGTGTGCCATCATGTCAGGCTGGGTCTCATTACTGAATAATTAACTAACATGTAAAACTGAGGTTAAGCTGGGCATGGTAGCACATGGCTTTAATCCCATCACTCAGGAGGCAGAGATGGGCAGATTTCTGTGAGATGGAGGTCAGCCTGGTCAAGTTCCAGGTCAGGTGGGGCTACAGGGAGATCCTGTCTTAAAAAACAAACAACCCCCTCCCTCCCCAAAAAACAAAAACTAAAGTTGAAACTCATGGGTGGGATAGTTTGTGGTAAACCAGCTTAGCTAGGGAGAACTTCCTGCTAACTAACTGGAGGAATTGAGTTGACCAGCAGGGATGAAGCCTTCTTTAAGCAGGATTGGCCACATAAATGTAAGAAAAATGTGGGCAGGAGTTGTTGGCCTGAGAAGGGAGCTGATGTGGATAGAGGAACTGGAGAGCTATCATAGGCAAGAACAGCAACTGGTCACCCAGAATGCAGCTGGTCAGGCCACCTGATTTCATGTAGATTTCTTGATCCCTGTAACACCAGACATCTTCCTCTCACGTCCTGGTAGCCCTCAAGGTAGAGCCACTGAATCCACTGACTCTACTTAGAATCACCAGAGATTCCTGCTTCTTTTTTTGGTCTTTTTGAGACAGCGTCTCTCTGAACTCACTATGTAGACCAGGCTGGCCTTGAACTCACAGAGATGTGCCTGCCTCTGCCTCCCAAGTGCTGGGATTAAAGGCATGCGCCACCACGTCTGGCTGAGATTCCTGCTGTTTATTACACACCTGTGCTGCTCAATCAAAATCTCTGGGGATAGAGCTAAGTAAGGCAGCATATGTCTATAGTTTCAGCTACTCCAGAAGCTGATGCAGGAGGATCAGGTGTGTCACCCAAGTTCTCTTAGGATCCCTTGCTCTTGACATGGGTAGACAAACCACATAACACATCTTTATCTGAATTTTGCATAGTTTATACCTTTGAGGGAGGGGACTTACAAAGAACCGAACACCCGGCACCCAGCTCTGCCCAGCTTGGCCCACCTATCTGGATCACTTTTGCCCAGTCTGCCTCATCTTGCGTCCCAGCATGCCCACTCACCCCAGAGAGTTCCGTGAGGGGTCCACAGGGTCCTTGGGAGGTCCCCTGGTGCCCTACAGGGTCCAGGGCAGGCTGACTCACCTGGTCCCTGTTCCCTGCTTCCCAGAATGACGCCGATTCTTCCTCCTCTCATTCCAATCTCCCTGCCACACTAGGCTCCACCCTTCTTCCCAGGGTGCCCTGCTCGCCCATGGCTCGTCAGAGGAAGTCCCGGAGGAATAAATAATTTTTGGGCTACAAGGTGTATCTGGGAGTTCAAAACCAGCCTGGGCAACAAAACCAAGACCTCGCCTCTAAAAAGAAAAAGATGGATAAAAGTACTGAAAGTATATCCCAGGCGTCAGCTTCTGGCATGCTCCTCACTGGATGTGGTTTGAGAACCATTGCCACAAAGTTCCCTGTATACAATGTCTCTTCAGACTTTCCAGCTCATGTAGGTCTATTCCAACTGGAGAGGTGAGCTTCCCTCTAGCTACATCACTAACATCAAGGTCAGAGTATTACTGAGCTCCCTCTTCTTTTTACATTTCTATTTATTGTACATGTGCATGATGGGAGGGTGCCTGTGAATATTGTGCATGTGGAGCTCAGAGAACAACTTTGTAGAGTTTGTTTTCTCATTCCGCCTTTACTGGGTTTCTTGGATCAACTCAGGTCATCAAGATGTGTAGCAAGCACCTTTCCCTGCTGAACCATGTCTCTTCCTCATCTTTTTGTTGTTGTTGTTGTTGTTGTTTGTTTTGTTTTGTTTTGTTTTTTTGAGACAGGGTACCGCTATATAACCCTAGCTGACCTGGAATTCACTATGTAGACCAATCTGGCTTCAAACTCAAAGAGATCCACTTAACCTCTGCCTCCCAAGTGCTGGGACTAAAGGCCTCTGCTACCATGCCCAGTTTCATCTTCTGTCCAAAGAAGACCACTGTTTCATTACTTCTAACAGTCTTTTCTTTCTCATCTCTCATAATTTACCCTGCCCTGGTTATTTAACATCCCTTTGCACCCTTGGATAGTGGGCTAGATAGGAACCAGACTACTGAGAGGAAAACTTGAGTATCCTGTGGAAGAGGCAAGGAAGGTCTACTGCAGCATTCGCAAAGCAGTGCCAGGCCAGCCAGGACCGTTGGGGCCTTTCCAGGAGCCCACACCTCCCTGTAGAGACTCCTCACCTTTAAAGAGTATGACCAGGGACACATAATCACAGTATTTGAAGGGCTACATTTGTAGTCTAATCGGTACACAAATCAAACCTAAACTGTTGTACAACATCTCTAGGCATTCTGAATCCTTAGATATGTGTATAAGATAGAATAGACCCTGTTTAGGGGAGGCGACTAGAGAGATGGCTCAGTGGTTAAGAGCACTGACTGCTCTTGCAGAGTATGTGGGTTCAGTTCCCATGGTGGCTGACAACCATAACTCCAGTTCCAGGGGATCCAACACCCTCTTCTGACCTCTCTGGGCACTGCATAATACAGGTGCACTTACACACAAGCAGATAATACACTCATACATGTAGAAAATAAATTTAAAAAATTTTAAAGGCCTGGCATGGGGGCTGGAGAAATGGCTCAGTGGTTAAGAACACTGGCTGTACTTGCAGAAGACCTGCACCCACATGGCAGCTAACAACTGTCCATAACTCCAGTTCCAGGGATCCAAGAGCCTCTTCTGTCTTCTGTGGGCATTGCAGGACACAGGTGCTTACCTACATGCAGGCAATACATGAATACATATAAAGTAAAAGTAATAAAAATTTTGAGACCCTGTCTCAAAAAGACCAAAAAAAAAAAAAAATAGACCCTGTTGGGTTTTATGACTACTGCAAAACAGAGAAAGATGATTTACTATGGAGTAAAAGCATATGTAGCCCTGGCTTGGGAGTACAGCTTATTGGTAGAACATTTGTCTGGCATGCACAAAGCCCTTGTGATATCCATCATCACAAAAACAATAGCAACAAAACCCTGAAAACACACACGTTATTAAAAATGCAATTCCTATAATCTCTTCTTTTTTACTTCTTCCCATCCTCAGGCCTGAGAGAGCCACCCTATTTTGAGAATCATCCTGTCAGAGCCTGCTGCCTCCTTTAGGCATCATCTGATTTCCCACTTCCACTCACAGACTTCTCCAGAGAGGGTGCACCCCCAAGCCTTCACCCCCTTCACCCCTCCCATTTCCTCTGGCCCCTACTCTGCCTTCTGCTCTCACAAGCACAGAGCATTTGAGGCTTCTCAGGTTTCTTAGAAACTAAGGCAGTGCTGTCTTTTCAGTGTCCTCTGACTGCTCTGCAGCACTTGAGACTGTCACTCTGCCTTCCCCACGGGATGGCCTCTCAGGCCACCTACCCTCCAGCGCTGGCCTGCATTCCTCAGAAGCTGGCCTTGGCTCTTTCATCCCACTTCCTTGTGCTCTCTCCCTTCATACTTTGTTGCCAACTCTCACACTTAAGAAGTCTCTCCCTCTTCTCCATATCTTTGTTTTGAACTCTTGACAGACATGTGCTCCCACGCTTCCAGACAGCCCCTGAACCATAGTGCTGTTCCTCAGCAAGGAAGTCCTGCTCCCTTCTGTATCTAAATCTGTGGTTGGGAGCTAACTCAGCCTCTGAAACCCTCAGTTTCTGATTCCTCTGGGGAAACTGCTGGGCATTCTTGACTAGAATTTAATTCTTTCCCCAGAACCATAAAACAGACTTTGTACCCAGTCCACTCCCTGTCAGTTTATGGGAGGAAAATGAAGCCCCAAATATTTGCTCAAGGATACAGGACTGTTACCTGTGTCCTCAAGAGCTACTATCTGGTGCTTATTCTACCATACCAAGAAGCTTCTCAGTGGCTTTAATGCTTTCAATTGCCTTATGTCATATCATATCTGTGTATAGTCATGTCCATGTTTGGATCCTTGGCCTATCTCTAAAGTGATAAGATGATGCATTTCTCAGTGACTAGGCTCCCATTGTACCTACTTCAAAAGCTACCACAGAGAGTATCAACTATAATGACTAGACGAAATAAAGTAAGGTTGCCCTTCCACTTTTCTTGAATCAGGGCTTAGCCCAATGCAAGGCAAATTAGACACTCACAGTATTTAGACCAAAAAAAAAAAAAAAAAAAAAAAAAAAAGAAAGAAGGAAGAGTCAGTGCTGGTTTTGGTCGGGGCAAATTAGGAGAGCGCCAAATTAGGGTGTTAGAGCTGAAGAGAAGAGAGGACAGAAGGGCCTGAGGACTTAAGAGTGAACCAGAGACAGGGAGGAAAAGGAGAGGTAACCAGCAGAGAAGAGGGAATGCAGAGCATGATGGCGAGGGGTTTTGGTGGGAAAGATGCAACTGTTGACTGGTGGAGACAGCTGCTCCTCTGTGGAACATTTGTGGAGGTGCTATGGCCAGTGTACCACACACACAGATTCATTCTTCAGTCACCCTCCAGCAGAGGTGGTCAGGAAGCAGAGTGGAAACCCACTGAATCTCAGTATCTGAACCTGGTGAATCTGCCCTCACATGATCTCATTCCTCACAAACGTGTGTAGTAACGAGACGGGTTGAGAGCTTTGATTTAATAAACATTAAAATGATGATTTGAGCTTACAGTGGCAGATCAGTATGCCTTTAACAATATTTTCTCTCTTAGATTAGGAACAGTCAGAAAACTATGCCCATGAGTTCTTCTCCTATCTCTCTCTACTGAAAGAACCAAAGTTAGATTCAAGGAAGGACTTCACCACAGTATTAAAAGGCTCAGAACAGGCGCTGGAGAGGTGGCTTAGCGGTTAAGAACACTGGTTGTTCTTGCAGAAGACCTGGGTTTGAATCCCGGCACCCACATAGCAGCTAACAACTGTCTTAACTCCAGTCCCAGGGGATCCGACAGCCTCTTCTGACCTCCACGGGCATTGCATGACATGGGTGCATTTACCTACATGCAGGAAATACACGCATACACATAAATAAAAATTTAAAAATATGCCAGGCGTGGTGGCGCACACCTTTAATCCCAGCACTCGGGAGGCAGAGGCAGGCGGATCTCTCTGAGTTCAAGGCCAGCCTGGTCTACATAGTGAGTTCCAGGACAGCTGGAGCTACAGGGAGACCCTGTCTCAAAAAGACCAAAAAAAAAATTTTTTTTTTTTTTTAAAAAGAAGGCTCAGAATGGAGGAGCTCTTCTCCTGGGGAAGTCCTCTGGGAACTCTGTTTTCATCAAGCTTCTATATCTGCAGCTACAGAGAGACAAGCTGACTTCCAGGTTCATTGTAGCTGTCTGCTTCAGGCAGATTGCTCATATCCCCCTCTCCCCCCACACACACACCAGTGACAACAATGCTTCCAGTTCCTGTGAGCCCTGTTGATTTCTTAGCCTTATTAGGGGCTAGTCTGGTGAGATGGTTCATCAGGTAAAGACACTTGCTACCAAGCCTGACAGCCCAAGTTCAATCCCCAGGACCCGCATGGTAGAAAGTTGTCGTCTGACCTCTACATGCACTCTGTGGCTAGCCTGACTTACTCAGTGGTGAACAAGGGACCCTCTCTTAAACAAGGTGAAAGATGAGAACTGACCCTTTAAGGTTACCCTCTGGCCTCTATACATGTACCATGCTATGTGTGTGCCCTCACAGGAACATGTATGCACACACACATATAAAGATTTTTTTTTTAGTAACTTTAATTGGAGCAAAATAATTGACTGTTGGCATGAGATCTCTAATAAGAGTACTTGGAAGGAAGCCCCTCCATGACTGAGATGCTCTCTAGGGCATATGGGGTGTGTGTTCTCTGGCTGCTGAGTGCCAGGTTTGGGTGAGGTGCTGGATAGACTTGGAGAGCAAGGAGAATTCAAGTGCTGCTTCAGGGAGGCTCTGGAAAAGTAAACACACAGCCACAGTTGCCTTATACATGCTGCAAGGGAGCCAGGGAGCATTCCTACCCTGCAGTTCTCTGAGAAAATGGACAGAGTGCAGTGAGGACATTCCTAAAAAGCCTCTGGGAGATGTTTCCTGGCCTCCACGTGGGCCACATTCAGTCTCTGTGTGGGATACTTCAGTGCATGATGCATGAGAGTGCTTTTTGTTTTCAGAAACCCCATGTGGGTTTTTTAAATCAGAGAAGTTTAGGTTATGTACTGTTAGGATGATTAGTACAGAGGCCCACATGTTGCTTAGAGAGTTTATGCCATGGTTGTGTCCCTATTCCAGCTCCCTCAGTCCTTGCAGGAATTGGGATACACCTGCCCTTTCCTCAAGATGATACTAGAACCAGTCTCTTGACTGTGACGCACCCCTCAGCTCTCTGGTGGGTAGGGGTAGGTGTGGAGCAATCCTGCCAAGAGGGTGTAGGTGGCCTTGGGGCAGGATGGCAGCTGTGCCTGCCATGACCCAGCAGGAGGTGGGACCTCTTGGAAGCTTTTTTCAGTCTGCACTGTGGGCCTCCTCCTGGCACTGCCTGGCTCAAAAAGGCAGAGTTCTTCCTCCCTAGTGATGAGAGGTCCTTTCTTGCTGTCATCTGCTCTTTCCCTCTCTGGAGGCTCCTTCACATGCCCCAAATCCTTCACACTGGCCAGAGGCCCTCATTTTAAGAGGTCTGGAGAGGGATATCAGGACCAAAGGAGGGTGCCTCCTGTGCCCTATTAGCATTGCTCATCACTGCCTTTAAAATCAAGTAGTAATGGGGCTGGAGAGAGGGCTCAGCAGTTAAGAGCACTGACTGCTCTTGCAGAGGACCGGGTTCGATTCCTAGCACCCACATGGTGGCTATGAATCATCCTTAACTTCAGTTCCAGGGGAATCCAATGCCCTCTTCTGACCTCCGTGGCATTGCATGACATGGGTGCACTCACATACATGCAGGCAATACACATAAAATAAAACTAATAAATAAAATATTTTAAAAAGTAGTAACAGTAATTAACTATCAGTGGCATGCACACTGTGCCAGCCAGCCAGCCTCTGTGCCAGTGTGTTGTGGTTATCACCTCACTGAAGTTTATACCAGCCCAGGAGTGTGTTCTTGGGTGTCCTCATTTGCAGGTAGGGACATAGACACACAGCTGGTCAGCAAGTTAGGAATCATATTTTTTGAGAATGCCTACTGCCCAAAAAGGTGCTATGAGGCGCTAAGAGGGCATGTCTGAAAAGCCACTTGGGCTCTGACTTCCATGCTCTCCCTTCCTAACTTTCCCCACAGAACATTAACTCTGAACCATCCATGGAAAAGGCATCTAGCTATCAGGGTTCCCCATAATTCCTTAAGTAATAACTATCTCTGTCACTCATGCCTTAAACACCATCTCCCCTCCAGCATCACAAACCTTGTTGAAGTAATGACACCTTGTTCTTGTTCTTTCTCTTTCTGTTTCCTTCTCCCAGGACCCTGCAGGAATCTTTGAGCTTGTGGAGGTAGTTGGCAATGGAACCTACGGACAGGTGTACAAGGTGAGACTTGGGGCAGAAATGCCACCTCCATGTCTGTTGGGTCTGCTTTAGAAGAGTGGAAGAAGTGGGTTCCAGGTTCGGAGATCTGAGGGAAGCCATAGAGATCACAGAGACTAGGGCTCCTCAAAGAGGGAGAAAGAGACCTGAGAGAAGAAAGCAAGCAGCCACAGAAAGGAGATATTTGGCTGGCTTCTAGTTCTGAGTGTACAGCTGCTCCTGACCGGCAGGAACAGGTCTGCAGCTGTTGGTTATGAGACAGGAAGCAGGAAGAGCACATGAGGATGATCTCAGGCCAGAGATGAGCTCCCAAGACCACAAGGAGACTTGGCAGATGGAACATGGGTGGTGGTCTGTAGAAAGGAAGAGACTTTCTTGATCTCCTGCAGCTACTTGCAGCAGAGCTGGAACCAGAGCTCAAACCTCCTGCTTTTGAGGTTGCCTCTTTTCCCCACAGAAGTGGCATTTTCTCAGCTACTGATTAGTATTTTAGTTTGAGCAGCCCAGGTCTCTCACGTGGCCTGATCAGTGCCTACACATGAAATAACCACAGCAGGGAGGGGATTGTCTAGGGTGGGTACTGGAGACCTCTCTAGAGCCCACAATCTACTTCTTCATCTCAAGACACAGCTCCTGGCAGTTTCACAAATGCCCCTGCCTGTCTGGGTCTCCAGATCACTGACACCGCCTGCCTTTCACCTTCCTCCTCCTCCTCTTCTGAGCTTTGGAGGAACAGGGACTCCCCATCTCCTGCTGAGTCGTTTCCATAGAAATACAGGTTCTGTGTGCTGTGCTTCTCTGGGCTTGGGGTCTTGAATGGCTGCTGAAGATAAAAATAACCCAGGGGTGGTAGCGTTCTTGTCCTTCAGTGTGAAGGGCAGCCATCCCCCACCCTGCTCTTCCCAGAAAGCCTGGGACTTTCCTGTCCCAAGCCTTTGATGGCTCCTATAAAAAGGTGGTCAGGGTGAGTTTGGGAGGGCTGTGGCTAGGACGCAGTTAAGAAAGGGACGTTTCCTTCTATTATGGCTGGTAATGGGGTTCAGTACATGTCAGCCAGCCCCTCTTTTTGCCTTGGTTCCCTAAACTCCCAGCTGTGCCTGTTCTTTCCCAGATAACAGCATAAAAAACCTTGGGCATCAGGTTGATCCAGGGAAAGGCCTCCTGTCTAGAGTGGGCCAGAAGAGCACTGGACATTTCATCTTGTACAGATGAGGGAAAAGTGAAGCCCCTCCCCAGCCTCCATCAAGGTGCACAAGTATCTTTACTCTAATCTGGAGAAAGTCCTCACCAGGGAAACTGGAACAGAAGAACATCAGCATCTGTTACCTCAGCTTTTTTTATAGGAGAGCTTTCATCTTTATGGAGCTTCATCATTATAGCTAGGAAATGTCTAGGCAGTTTTTCTGTTAGCTATAATGTCTCAGGAACCTTTTCCCTCTGATCCTATGACCACTGCTTTGTAAAGTGAAGCATTAACTACACAAAGGGCACATTCTAAAGTAGAAAACAGCTAAAGACAAGGCTCTTCCCAGAATCAATACCTCTTCACAGTTTTACTGCATGGGCATACACCCTGACCCCTTCATACCCTCATACGTGGCTGTTTATCTTGCAGGGTCGGCATGTCAAGACTGGGCAGCTGGCTGCCATCAAGGTCATGGATGTCACAGAGGTAAGGAGTAGAACTGGGAAGGGCAGGGATAACATTGAGAGAGAGCTGTGGGGCCTCAGGCTTTGTCACGGGTACACCCACATGACCTCCCCCCATTTACCCAGGATGAGGAGGAAGAGATCAAACAAGAAATCAACATGTTAAAAAAGTACTCTCACCACCGCAACATTGCCACCTACTATGGGGCCTTCATCAAGAAGAGCCCTCCTGGCAATGATGACCAGCTCTGGGTAAGAAATGCCCTGCCTGCCCCTCCCATATGTCTGCTCCTGGCTGTTCCTCTGGCACTCAGGGCCCCGGCCAGTATCTGTTTCTGACAGCCCTCCCTTCCACTTGGATCCAGAGGAAGCTCATGACTCACATGGAACTCTGTATTCCAGCAGTGTACTCGTAGTCTCTTCACCTTTTGTGTGCAGTGACAGGGATCCTAGTGTTTGCCCTATCTTTGCCCTGACCAGACAGACAGGTACTTCCTAAACAGGAAACAGTAGAATCCTGGTCATGACCAGAAGAGATGAGGTGATTGTACTTTTGAACACAGCTCTGGGAGAGCCACAGAATTAAAGTTATCTATGGGAAACAACAGGACTCACAAACTGACAAGTCTTCCCGGTGATGATTTGAACCAGAGCCTACCCCAAATACCTTCTGACCCAGAATATTCCTAAGAGTCATTTGCTCTCTAGCTTAGGCATTGGTACCATAGATTCCCCAACCTCCCCCTTTATGGTGTTGGGCCCATATCTGAGGAGGCTGTTAGGAATGTCCAACAGTTGCTAAGTATCTACTCCCAGAATTCAGCTAGACTTCAAATATTTAGTAAACACCTGTGTATACTGCAAAGATGAGTGTGAATCATGGTTCCAGCCTCAGTGGCCCCTGCGATTTGGGCAGAGGACACACACCTGTAACATACCAAGTTGTGTGCAGTGGGAGATCCCTGAGGACTGGCACATAGGCAGTAGGGGATGGGTGCCCTCTTGTGGACCTATCAGGTGCTGATCCTCTTCTCCCACTGCTCTGCTGTCCCTTGGGTGAAGCCAGACTCAGGGCACATGCAAATTACTTGTACTGCATAGCTAATATACTAATCTCAGTCAGCCTTTTTCTGGGTTGGATGTGGATTTGAGTGAAAACAGTTGAAGGAAGTTTTCTCCAGTTCCTCTGGCAGCACACTGGGTGGGACCCCATGTACTTCTGTAGCCAACTCTCAACGCTTCTTGTCTCTGAGTCAAGGAGAGCAGACTTTTCTTTGAAAGTCCAAATAGAAACTATTTTAGGCTTTGTCGGTCATGTTTGCTCTGTTACCATCACTCTGCTGATTGCATGAGAGGAGCAGTAGACCATACATAAAAAAAATGTGCATGTCTGATGGGGTGTGTGGCTTACACCTTTAATTCCAACACTTGGAAGGCTGAGGCATGAGGATCATAAGTTTTAGGTGAGTCTGGCCTACAAAAAAAGTCCCTCATCCAAACAAAAAAGCCAAAAACAAAACCAAAAATGAATATGGCTGAATCCTCAAATCTATATTTAGGTCACTAACAATTTCATATTCTCATATGTCATAAAATAAGATTCTTTTGAGTTTTCTTAATCAATGAAATTGTGAAAATGGGCTGAGAAGATAGCTCTATTGGTAAAGCAGTTCCCTTACAAGCATGAGGACCTGCATTGGGATCCTCAGAACCTATATAAAAAGCTGAGCATGGTGGTACATGTTTGTAACCAGTGATGGTGAGCCATGAGGCAGAGACAGGTGGATCCCTGAAAGCTCACTGGTCAGCTAGTCTACCTGCTTGGTTGAAGTTCCAGGTCAGTGAGAGACCCTGTCTCAGAGTGGAAGGTACCTGAGGAATGACATTCAAGGCTGCCTGACCACCATCCACACATAAACATAGACACACACACACACACACACTGTAAAATGCAGGCTCAGAGTATAGCTCAGTGGGAGGGTACTTGCCTAGCTTACCCAAGGTTTGATCTCTAGCACCATACACATACAAAAAAAAAAAAGAATTTATTAAAAAACAACATTCTTAAGGCTGGAGAGATGGCTCAGCAGTTAAGAGCATTGACTACTCTGGCAGAGGACTCGGGTTTGAGTCCCAGCACCTACATGGCAGCTATGAACCGTCCTTAACTCCAGTTCCAGGGGAATTCGAAGCCCTCTTCTGATCTCTGAGGCATTACACGACATGGGTGCACTCACATACATGCAGGCAATACAGTCATACACATAAAAATAATAAATAAAAGTATTTTTTAAAAAACATTCTCGGCCAGGCGTGGTGGCACAAGCCTTTAATCCCAGTCTGATTTATATAGCAAATTCCAAGCCAGGCCAGCTGAGGGTACAGGGAGACCCTATTTCAAAAAGACCAAAAAAAAAAAAAAACCTTGGTTTTAACAGCAGTCCTTTGGCTCCTCGTAGTTTGCCAACACCTGTTCTAAAGCAGTAGTTTTTTGTTTTTGAGACAGGGTCTCCCTGTAGCCCCAGCTGCCTGGAACTCACTATGTAGACCAGGATGGCCTGAACTTACAGAGATTCACCTGCCTCTGCCTCCCGAGTGCTGGGATTAAAGGCCTGTGCTACTATGCCTGGCTTAAAGCAATAGTTCTTAACCACTTGCAGGTCCTAGAAGAATCTGATGAGAACACTGGACATTTCCTGAACCATTGGGTGACAACTGGGGGAGTTCTTGGACTCCTAATCTAGACTCAGCCTCACCCTACCAGTGCTTCCCTGAGTTCTCTCTGACCTCAAGAAGTCCTTTAGTCTCTAAGGATTCATCAGCCCCTGATCTGGCTCAGACCAGTTTTTGCCCCCAAACCTCTGGTCCTCCTCCAGGGCTCTGGCTGGGGGCAAAGGCCATGCTTAACTAATACTTTCCCTCTGGTGCTTTCCTGGCACCATAGCTGGTGATGGAGTTCTGTGGTGCTGGTTCAGTGACCGACTTGGTAAAGAACACCAAAGGAAATGCACTGAAAGAGGACTGCATTGCCTACATCTGCAGGGAGATTCTCAGGGTGAGCTTGAAGCCTCCTTTGTTGCTTCCTTCCCAACCATGCCACCCTGGCCAGAGCTTCTCCACTGGTATTGACTACTGAGGAAGACATTTAGCCTGATGGGAATCGGGTAGAGATGGGCCCCTGCCTTGGGATCTCTCAGGCTACTGGAAAAAAACAACCCCATTTCCAAGTTCTTCCATTTCTCCCATTGTAACGCTGCAGCTGCTGGGGCTGCAACTTTGAGGAATCCCCTCCCAGTAAGGACAACTTAGCTTGTCTTTGAGCTGTGGGTGGGGAGGGTTGTACCTACAACTCCACTTTGTCTAGAGTGATGGCTCCCTTTCCCTCAATTCCTTTCTGCCTCCTTGCTCAATCCTACCCCTCTAATACTATGACTGATTTTACCCATTCTGTTGTCCCAGGGTTTGGCCCATCTCCATGCCCACAAGGTGATCCATCGAGACATCAAGGGGCAGAACGTGCTGCTGACAGAAAATGCTGAGGTCAAGCTAGGTGAGCTGGTTCCTTCTGAGGCCCTCTCTCTGCCAAGACAGAGAATAGGGTCCCCTTCCCTCCAGTGGCTTAGATCCAACTGCCTGTGTCCTGGGGGAGGCCATCTGACACCCTGAGATTCCTGCCTCCAGCTAAAAAGCCCCTAAGAAAGTTTTCATCTGCCACCCATTAGGGTCCAGGTGCTCTACATCCTTCAGGGGGAGATGGGGCATTATGACACCCTCCCCCCTTGCCTGGGACACTGTCCCTTGATCTCCAAGATGCAGGAAGACTGGGTCAGGTTCTTTAAGATGTTAAAGGAGTAGAAGAGGGTGCTGAGGTGTCTGAATAGGGACAGGGCCTCAACTGCCTCAGGCCAGACATGTGTGCATATACTGGCATGAGGCAGAAGAGCAGAGGGGGCCTCCCATGCTGACCCCTTCCCCACATCTCACAGTGGATTTTGGGGTGAGTGCTCAGCTGGACCGCACCGTGGGCAGGAGGAACACCTTCATTGGGACCCCATACTGGATGGCCCCAGAAGTCATTGCCTGTGATGAGAACCCCGATGCCACCTACGATTACAGGGTATGAAGTGGGAAGGCAGGAGCACCAGGGGCACGAAGTAAGATGGGGACAATAGATAGGTTAAAAGTCAGGGGCACAAACAAGGTGGGAGAAAAATGAGAACCATTTTATGGCATGTAGCCCTGCTTGGAAAGCTAAAATAGGAAGGTCATAAGTTTGAGGCCCTCTCAGTCTCTCTAGCAAGACCCTGACTACAAATAAACTAATTAAAAGCCCAACATGTTTTGGCAAGGAATATGTGAATGGGAAGGTAGTACAATTTAGAGGATGGGGGCCTCAAGAAGGGATGTGGTCCAGGTAGGTCTTAATGAGGCATGGGGTGGTAGGTGAGGGGAGGTTATTGTGCATTATTGTCAGGACGGTTCACCTGTCTCCTCTTTCCCTTCCATAGAGTGACATTTGGTCTCTAGGAATCACAGCCATCGAAATGGCAGAGGGAGCACCCCGTAAGTGCTGCGTCTGCCCTGGAGTAGGATGGGACAAGAAGGGAGCCAAGGAAATGGCGATAGGGAGGAGGTGGTCTTTAGAGGTCATGTTGAGGGAGGGTTCCTTGGGTGCTTAATATGACAAAGAGAATTGATGGTGTCTCTTCTGTGTCCCAGCTCTGTGTGACATGCACCCCATGCGGGCTCTCTTCCTCATCCCTCGGAACCCTCCCCCTAGGCTCAAGTCAAAGAAATGGTATGTCTCTGAGGGTTTTGAGTCTAGCAAGGAAGTCTCTAGGCAGGGCCATCCCTGCCCTAATACCTCATTGTGTTCAGACCTTGCTCTGCACATGGAATAAGTGTTGGGACTGCGGGCAGCAGCAGGGGTTGAGATTTGGAGGAGTCTGAAGGAAAGTCAAGGTGGCTCTGAGATGAGTGGTCCACCATTTTCTTCATGTGGCTTCCCCTTCCAAAGGGGCCCTCCCAGTGTGAGCCACCACTGTTTCCAGGTCTAAGAAGTTCATTGACTTCATTGACACATGTCTCATCAAGACTTACCTGAGCCGCCCACCAACGGAGCAGTTACTCAAGTTTCCCTTCATCCGAGACCAGCCCACGGAGCGGCAGGTCCGCATCCAACTCAAGGACCACATTGACCGGTCCCGGAAGAAGCGGGGTGAGAAAGGTCTGTGGACAGGTGGGAAACAGAAGGTGTTAGGAGCAACCTCCTCCCTATCTCCAGCCTTGAGTTCCTCTAGCTCACCTTTGCACACTCTTTCTGACTCCAGCTCTCCCTGACCAGGGAGATCTGTCCCTAGCTTATACCTCCAGAGGGCTTTTTCCACCTGATCTAATCTAAGTCAGCCTTGCAAGTGAGGATAACTCTCTCATGTCCTCACAGAAACCTCATTTTGAGCATGTGCATGTGTGAGCATATAACCATGTTGGCCCATCTATGACCAGGCTCAAACCTGAGACCTCCCATCTTCCATTGCTCCAGGGATACAAAAGTAGGGGATATACCTCATGCTGGGCCACCCAGATCGACCCTGTTGATCATCCCCAGCTAGGATTTCCCTAGCCCAAGTGGGGTCTGGGGTGCTGGGAGGAGAAACAGTGTTGGGTTTCCCTCTGCAGAGGAGACGGAATATGAGTACAGTGGCAGTGAAGAAGAAGATGACAGCCATGGAGAGGAAGGCGAGCCAAGGTGGGTTTGGCAGGTGGAGATGAGAGGTTGGGGTCTCTGCTTATTGTCTGAGGGGACAGCAGTGGTCCTTGGCTTTAGGGACTCTTGGATAATGACACAGAAATGTAGAAGCCTGTATAAACTGAGTCCCTGGGTTGGCAAGTTTGGCTCTGGGTAAAGGTGCTTGCCACCAAACCTGACAACTTGAGTTCAACCCCCAGAACCCCACATGGTAGAGGAGAGATCTGATTCCCCTGCATTGCCCTCTGACCTCCCCATGTGCGCACGCACGCACACATACATACATACATACATAAATACATACATACATACATACATACACAAAATACTTTTAAAACCGAGTTCCTGAGTTCCAAAGAGTGAAATAAATGAGCAAGAGGTGAGGAAAAGGTTAATTCAGGGCTGAAGGGGATATAGGCTGGAATCTTGACGACGGAGCCAAAGACTGGGCAGAAGCCAGGTACAGAGGTGCATACCTGTAATCCTAGCACTTGGAAGGCTGAAGCAAGAAGATAGCAAGTTCCAGACCAGTCTGGGCTACATGGCTGAGACCTTGTCTCAAAACAGGAAGGGGGACAGAGGAGAAATTTGCTCTTCCCCACCCCCAACCCAGGATTGGCCAGACTCAGGATGTTTGGTCCAGTGGAAGCACCCACTCAGGCAGGCCCTCCCAGGGATGAGGGACCACCCGCTTGTTCTGACCTCAGTGTGCCTTTGTGCCTCCGCCATGCAGCTCCATCATGAATGTGCCTGGGGAGTCCACGCTTCGCCGTGAGTTCCTCCGGCTCCAGCAGGAGAATAAAAGCAACTCTGAGGCTTTGAAGCAGCAGCAACAGCTGCAACAGCAGCAACAGCGAGACCCCGAGGCACACATCAAACACCTGCTACACCAGAGGCAGCGCCGCATAGAGGAGCAGAAGGAGGAGCGGCGGCGTGTTGAGGAGGTAGGCGCCCTGCCCTGCCCTGCCCTGCCCTGCCCTGCTCTGCCCTGCCCTGCCCTGTCAACAGGCTAAGACAGGCTTTCCCAAAGCCTCTTCAGACTTCATGGAAAGGGTCTACCCACTCTTTGTTTTGATTTTTGTTTTGTTTTCTTTAAGCCTTTTGTTTAGTTTTGCTCAAATGTATGTGCACCACATGTGTGCAGTCCCCATGAGGCCAGAGGAGAGCACTGGATCTCCTGGAACTGGTCCTACAAATGGTTATTAGCTGCCATGTAGATGCTGGGAACCCGGGTCCTCTGCAAAAGTAGCAAGTACTCTTAACCACTGAACCATCTCATTAGCCCCTATCTACTGTTATTAGAGGCTCATTTCCAGGCCTTGGTTCCTTGCCCAGCCTTGTGTGGATGGTTGTACCACCAGAATCCCATCAAAGTAGAGCCATTTCTGAAAAGCCACAGCTTTTCTTATCCCTTACTGTTTCTGTTATGAACTTCTACTCTAGGCTTATCTAGTTCCATAGACCTTCGGTCTCAGCTAGCTGCAGGTCTTTGTCCAAATGTGTCAGTGCATCTGTGCCGCTCATCTGCTCTGAACAGGAAAAAAAAAATCCTTTTAAAACCCTCCTTTTGGGCTGAAGAGATGGCTCAGCAGTTAAGAGCACTGACTGCTCTTCCAGAGGACCCGTGTTCAATTCTCAGCACCCATGTGGCAGCTACAGACCGTCCTTAACTCCAGTTCCAGGGGAATCCAAAGCCCTCTTCTGACCTCCACAACACAGGTGCACTCACATACATGCAGGCAATACACTCATACACATAAAATAAAAATAATAAAATATTTAGAAAAACCCTCCTTTTGCTTTTGGTTATTTAAATATGCAGAGCTACATATGGTGGCCTACACCAGCACTTGGGAGGAGGGAGCAGGAAGATCAGGAGTTAAAGGTCCCCCTAGGCTAGCATGCCTGGATTCAATCCCCAGCACCACATAATATTAGTTGTGGTAGTGCATATCTGCAATCCAAGCTCCCTGGAGGAGGAGGCAGAAGGACATACTGAATTCCAAGCCAATCTAGGCTCTGGACTACATCAAACCCTGTCTCAAAAAAGAAAACATACATACACACACACACACACACACACACACACACACACACACAGAGGAAGAAGGAGGGCATGGTGGCATACACCTTTAATCCCAGCAAAGGCAAGCAGATCTCTTTAAGTTCAAGTCCAGCCAGAGCTACATAGTGAGACTGTGTTCCCCAAAAACCAAACAAAAAAAGGGCTGGGGATCTAGCTCAGAGGTAGAGCACTTGCCCAGCATATGTGAGGTCCTTGGGTTTGAACCCCAGTACTGAAAATAATAATAATGATAATAGTAATGTATATATGTTTTAAGTGTAATTATTTATTGGTGCATGGTGAAGCAACCTAGATGGCTTTGTTTTTTCAGTGTTTATAACTGGACAACAAAAACACTGTCTAAGGGGCAGTGGGTACAACATCTATAACATCTCCCACTCCTCAAAATAGGCCCCTGTCTTTATTAAACAGAAATACACAAAAAAAGGCCTGGTACTAAAGAGCTTTCTGTAATTCTTAATAGTGATAGGCAGCCGGTGACTAAGGCTGTTCTAACAAGGTATATGTCTCCTTTAGCCTGACCAGCAGCCTCATCACAGAAATAATAATGGGTACTTGTGCTTGACTGTTTTATTATTGTTACTGTCGTTTGGGGGTGGTAGCCAACTATGGCCAGGAAGATTCTGAAAGTCCTATGCAGCCTTAGCTACTGATTTATCAAGGTGGTTCCTTAAATCCAAAGATTGCTTTTCTGTGCTTGGCTACCTGGCGCCCTCTGTTGGCTTGAGGTTGTCACTAACATCCATTCTATTGGAGTTCAAGGCAAGGGCACCTTTGAGGAGCCAAGAGTGTGTTAGGGCCTCCTGAGTGCTGGGATTAAAGGCATGCGCCACCACGCCCAGCTTTAATATTTTATTATTTTTATTTTTATTTTATTTATTTTTTTTTGTGACAGGGTCTCCCTGTAGCCCTAGCTGACCTGGATTCGCTATGGAGACCAGGCTGGCCTCGAACTCACAGAGATCTGCCTGCCTCTGCCTCCCGAGTGCTGGGATTAAAAGCGTGTGCCACCACACCCAGCCCTATTTTTATTTTATGTGTATGCGTGTATTGCCTGCATGTAGGTTAAGTGCACCTGTGTCGTGCAGTGCCTTCAGAAGACAGAAGAGGCTGTCGGATCCCCTGGAACTGAAGTTACGGACAGTTGTTAGCTGCCATGTGGGTGCTGGGATTCAAACCCGGGTCTTCTGCAAGAACACTCAGTGTTTTTAACCGCTGAGCCATCTCCCCAGCCCTGGTTGGCTGTTCTTGACTCTTATGTTTTTGTTGTTTGGTGGGGCAATGGGCAGAAGAAAGTTCATCCAGTGCGGCCAACTCCAAGGGCACCCTTCAGTCTCTAGGCCCAAGCCAAGCTCTAGGGGCCCAGGTGCACAGCTCTTGTGCAGGGCTGGGGATATGCTTGGAAACACATTGAAGCTTATCTCTTCCCACCATCCCTAGCAAGCACCTACCCCTGCTCTCCATGGAGAGGTATCCTAGAACAGCACAGTCTTTGATCCACAGCAACAGCGACGAGAGCGAGAGCAGAGGAAGCTGCAGGAGAAGGAGCAGCAGAGGCGGCTGGAGGACATGCAGGCCCTGAGGCGAGAAGAGGAGAGGAGGCAGGCAGAACGGGAACAGGTATCTGGGGCCAGGGCACATGCGCACACCCGCCTCCCGCCCTCCCCATACACCTGGTCCGCCCTTCCCCTGCTCCTGCTGCCTGCCTTCCCTGCTCCCCGGTGCCCTGTCCCTTTCACTCCCCTACCCCTAGATTCCTCCTATCTTTTCTAGCTTCACTCTTTCTCTCTGTTTTCTCCCACCCTTCAACCCCCACCCTGCTCCCTGTCTTCCTGTCTCTGTGCTTTCATTCCCCATCTCTCTACCAATCCCTGACTCCTCTCTGGGGCACTGTCCCTCATGCTACTCACTCATCCCGTGCCCTCTTATTCCCATCTGTGCCACATTGCCCCCTGGGGCTCATCTTCCCCTGCTCCCCCTCATCCTCACCCTGCTGATCCCTCCCTTCGCCGCTGCTGCCACCCTCCTCTGCCGCCTTTCCTTCTCTCCCTGCCCTGTGCCCCCACTCCCCCTCACCCCCCCAGGAATATATTCGTCACAGGCTAGAGGAGGAGCAGCGACAGCTCGAGATCCTTCAGCAACAGCTGCTCCAGGAACAGGCCCTGCTGCTGGTAATGGGGTCCCTCGGCGCCCTCCAGGAAGATGCCATCTTGAGCCACTTTCCTGGACTGGGATGGGAATACTTCAGGGGAAGGGACTTACCCAAGACATCAGGGAAGCAGCTCTTGTCTAGGCAGTTGGAGGAAAGGAAGGGCATGCCTGCTCTAACTCCCAGGACCACACTCTGCTGAGCCCTCTCTCCCTACCCTTGGGCCCAGGAATACAAGCGGAAGCAGCTGGAGGAGCAGCGGCAGTCAGAGCGGCTCCAGAGACAGCTGCAGCAGGAGCATGCCTACCTCAAGTCCCTGCAGCAGCAGCAGCAGCAGCAGCAGCAGCAGCTCCAGAAGCAGCAGCAGCAGATCCTGCCTGGGGACAGAAAGCCCCTGTATCATTATGGCCGGGGCATCAATCCTGCTGACAAACCTGCATGGGCCCGAGAGGTATTCACTGCCTGCTTTGTCTCTCAAGGTTCATCCTGCCAGTCCCACTGCCTGAGACCTGGAAAGTTGTGAGAAGCAATTGCTCCACTGTTGCTTCTCAGTTGAGTACTGAGAAGGGGAGAGGCACACAGACTGTCAGACTAGAGTGGTTCAAGCAGGTGGGGATCTAAACTTTGACATCAGGAAAGCAGGAGTTCGCCTGCCCACACTGCCTTTGCATCACAGGTGGAAGAAAGAACCAGGATGAACAAGCAGCAGAACTCTCCCTTGGCCAAGACCAAACCAAGCAGTACAGGGCCAGAGCCCCCCATCCCCCAGGCCTCCCCTGGCCCCCCAGGACCCCTTTCCCAAACTCCTCCTATGCAGAGGCCTGTGGAGCCCCAGGAAGGACCGCACAAGGTGAGTCTGTTCCCATTCCTGTCCTAACACACAAACATCAGTGTGCTCAGAAACACACACAGACACGTCCATGTACACACATTCACTCAGGCATAATTGTGGAGCACAGGCTGCATGGGCAACTTGCTGCTGCCTGTGTTTGTTCTGATTTCTTACCTGTTCTCAAGCTCTAGAAACCCCTTTTCCTTTGATGAGAGAAGGAACAAGTAATGAATGACTCCAGCTTTAGGATGTGCTACAAAGCAGGCAGCTTATCCTTCCCGGTCTCTCCCTGCAGAGCCTGGTGGCACACCGGGTCCCACTGAAGCCATATGCAGCACCTGTACCCCGATCCCAGTCCCTGCAGGACCAGCCTACTAGAAACCTGGCTGCCTTCCCAGCCTCTCAGGACCCTGACCCTGACCCTGCTGTCCCCACACCCACTACCACGCCCAGTGCCCGAGGAGCTGTCATCCGCCAGAATTCAGACCCCACATCTGAAGGGCCTGGCCCTAGCCCAAATCCCCCATCCTGGGTCCGACCAGATAATGAGGCTCCACCCAAGGTAAAGTCAACCCTACAGGATCAGGAAATAGAGTTCAGAATGGGAAGGGAAGAAAAAGGGGGCAGCCACTGGGGCTCTGCTTTGTAAGAGTTAGCAATCAGAGGATGGGAAGATACATTGTGTCACCGCTATTCCAGCAGTGAGTGTGGGGGTAGAAAATGTCCAGGTTCTTGGGTATCCTAGGGGCATCCTTATCCCAGCCGGCAATTTCCCAACTTCATAACCCAGATATACTCAGTAACTTCCCTGAACCTAAGTTTGTGTCTCTGTAAATCCTGAAGGATACACTTTTCAAATTGACAGTGAGGTTGAATGTGTGTGATCCCCTCACAGGACTGACAGAACTTGCCCACTGCTTTCTCTCCAGGTGCCTCAAAGGACCTCGTCTATTGCCACTGCCCTTAACACCAGTGGGGCCGGAGGGTCCCGGCCAGCTCAGGCTGTCCGTGCCAGGTACACAACAGCAGGGTGGGGTCAGGTGGTAGCCTAGTAAGGGACATGGGGACCCCACTAGGTTACCCATAGAAGGGTAGGCAAGCCCCAACCCAGTCACCACAGCCCCTCCCTGCACCACCACCATCCGCCCTGGCACCTTGTGCTCCCTCCACAGACCTCGCAGCAACTCCGCCTGGCAAATCTATCTGCAGAGGCGGGCAGAGCGGGGCACCCCCAAGCCTCCTGTACCCCCAGCTCAGCCCCCTGGCCCGCCCAACGCCTCTAGGTAATGGAGTTGTCCCCCACTTGCTCTCACCTCTCACTTCTGCCACCTGCTTGCCCTGGTGATGGCTCCCCCCGGAGTACAGCTCAACACCCAGGGATGGGAATTTGTCGCTCTAACCTGGACTCTGTCCCTTCACAGTAACCCTGACCTCAGGAGAAGCGACCCTGGCTGGGAGCGCTCAGACAGTGTCCTCCCAGCCTCTCATGGGCACCTCCCTCAGGCTGGCTCACTGGAGCGAAACCGAAACCGTGTGGGAGGTATGTGAGCCAGGGCCTAATGGGTCTTGATGCCACCTTGATTGGCACCAAAGGCAGGGCCCTTTTTTGGTGTCTTGGGACCAGAATACCACAGAGACAAGAGGGACCTGGGTGGCTTTGGGGCACAGGGTCAACCCAAGGCATGAGCTTAAGGCCACTTTGCAGATATCAGTGACTTCTTTCTCTCATGTCCAGTCTCCACAAAACTGGACAGCTCCCCAGTGCTCTCCCCTGGGAACAAAACCAAGCCTGAAGACCACCGCTCACGGCCAGGCCGGCCCGCAGTGAGTCATTGGGTGGTGGGCATGGCCCTATCTTACCTTCACTGGGCTTGGGACAGGATGTGGGGCCTTCAGTAGGGCCTGTGTGAGGACTAGGGGAATTACAGACCTCACATAATGCTTGTCATGTTACTAACCTTTCTTATCCTCTCTTCCTGCCTCCTCTTGGCTGCCTTTCTTCCCCTGCGGCCCCTCCCAGAGCTATAAGCGAGCAATTGGTGAGGTTAGTGAGAGGGACTGCTGTGGGAGCCCTCTCGTTCTCTGCCTGGGTCTCCACTGACACCCTTGGCACTTCCTCTGCCCAAACCCCACTGCTTCCCCTCACACTGCTCCTTTACTGCAGGATTTTGTGTTGCTAAAAGAACGAACCCTGGACGAGGCCCCTCGGCCTCCCAAAAAAGCCATGGATTATTCTTCATCCAGTGAGGAGGTAGAGAGCAGCGAAGATGATGAGGAAGAAGGCGATGGCGAGCCATCAGAAGGGAGCAGAGACACTCCTGGGGGCCGGTATGGGTTGTCCCAAGGCAGGGTCTCCCTCATCAGAGGACAAGAAGAGAAGGGATGCAGGGAAAGAAGGAGTAGAGCTATAGTGGGTATGAGGGAGCAGGATGGGGTTCTAGCTTCCTTCTTCCGCTATTCTGTCAGTTATAGGGGCTCTTTCAAGGCTGCCTCCTCATCAGCCTTCCCTGAGGGCTACCCAGGGAACATGTAACTCATTGAAGGCTTTTGAAGAGACTGAAAGCCCAAGTCTCTCTCTGCCTGTCAGTCTGCTTCCTGTGGCATTGTATGGCAGGCAAGACTGGACACCCCACCTTCATCTCTCCCACAGTAGTGATGGAGACACGGACAGCGTCAGCACCATGGTGGTTCATGATGTTGAAGAGATAACCGGCACTCAGCCGCCATATGGGGGCGGCACCATGGTGGTTCAACGTGTGAGTGGGTCTCCTTGCCCTTTCCTATAATTGTAGCATCCCACCCACAGCCCTGCCCTGACTCTTCTCTGTGTTCTACAGACTCCAGAAGAAGAACGAAACCTGCTGCTTGCTGACAGCAATGGCTATACAAACCTGCCAGATGTGGTCCAGCCCAGCCACTCACCTACTGAGAACAGCAAAGGTCAAAGCCCTCCTTCAAAGGATGGAAGCAGTGATGTAAGTGAGCTGGAGCAGGTCCATGGGGTAAGGAAAGAACCCTGGGAGTGGGCAAAAGAATCAGGGGTGCTGGGAGCACCTGTGGTAGGTAGGATGAAGGCATCATGAGCTGCTCAGTGGGGACCTGGGGTCTGGGAGCCCTAAGGAGGTAGAGCCATGGCCACACTTGTTTCCTGACTGCTGTCTCTCCTCCACAGTACCAGTCTCGTGGGCTGGTAAAGGCCCCTGGGAAGAGCTCATTCACCATGTTTGTGGATCTAGGGATCTACCAGCCTGGAGGGAGTGGGGATACCATCCCTATCACAGGTAAGGACCAGGGGATGGATCTGCCTTGAGGCTGGGGTCCAGGGCTAGCCCGGAGGAGGGAAGCACTAGTACCTTTGAGGGTGTAGCTTTATGAAATGAAGGCATAAGGTTAAAGAGATGGTTTAGCAGTTAAGAGCACTGACTCCTCTTGCATCAGACCCAGGTTTGGTTACCAGCACCCACATAGTACTAATGACCATCCATAGCTCCAGTTCCAGGGTATCCACCACCCTCTGCTGACCTCTGTAGGCATTGCACGACATGGTGCACTTACATACATGCAGGCAATACACTTATACACATAAAAAGAAAAATTTTTTCTAAAATGCAGGCCGGGTATGGTGGTGCATGCCTTTAATCCCAGCATTTGGGAGGCAGAGGCAGGTGGATCTCTGTGAGTTTGAGGCTAGCCTGGTCTACATAGCGAGTTCCAGGCTAGCTGGGGCTACAGGGGACCCTGTCTCAAAACCACCAAAAAAAAAAAAATTGCAGGTATGGGACTGGAGAGATGACTCAATGGTAAGAGCGTTTGCTGCTCTTCCAGAGGACCTGAGTTTTCTTCCTCCTAACACCCACATCAAGCAGTTCACAAACCCCAGTAACTCCAGCTTTAGGGGATCTGATGCCATCTTCTGGCTTCCACAGGCACTGAAATATGTCATCACTGTGCCCCCCCAACACATAAATAAAAAATAAAGTTTTTTTTTATAAGTACAAGCATAGACGGGCCTCTTCTTTGGGTCTTAGCTCCTGCCCTAGCACAGATGCAAGGGAGGTTGTGAGACCCTGGAGGGGCAAGCACACAGAGAGTCTAAGGAACCTGGGCAAAAGTTGAACTGATGAGTGGCAAAGCTAGGACTTGAGCCAGGCCTCGAGACCAAGGCGCTCTCATTTCTTCCATGCACCCCTGTTCTAAACTCTTTCCTTCCCTTCTGAGTATTTTGAGATGCCAAGACTAGATGCAGAGATATGCGGGTAAAAACACACTGAGAAAGCTGCAGCCCACACTCCCTCCTCCTCTTCCTGGCAGCCCTAGTGGGTGGAGAGGGTGGTCGGCTCGATCAGCTACAGTTTGACGTGAGGAAGGGATCTGTGGTCAACGTGAATCCCACCAACACCCGGGCTCACAGTGAAACTCCCGAGATTCGGAAGTACAAGAAGCGATTCAATTCGGAGATCCTCTGTGCAGCCCTCTGGGGTAAGCCAGGGCTGAGAAGGCTGAAAAATCTGGGCACAGCTCCCATGCTCCTGGTCAGGGGAGGGCCTGGATCTGCCTCTGACCTGCTCAAGGGTTCCTATTGCAGGGGTCAACCTCCTGGTGGGCACAGAGAATGGACTGATGTTGCTAGACCGGAGTGGGCAAGGCAAAGTGTATGGACTCATTGGGCGGCGGCGCTTCCAGCAGATGGATGTGCTGGAAGGGCTCAACTTGCTTATCACCATCTCAGGTATGTATATGGTGTTTGGGGGTACTCATCTCTGGCTTTGTCATCTTCAGCTTGGGAGGAGGGTAACCTTGGTCCAGGAAGCAGAAGGTAGGGGACACACTTTGTCTCCCTTTGTGGTATGCAGACAGCATTGGAGGCAGCAGCTGGGCCTTTGATGAGGACGGGCGTGTGTGTATGTATATGTGTGTGTGTGTGTGTGTGTGGTATGTCCATCCCTCAGGGAAAAGGAACAAACTTCGGGTATATTACCTGTCCTGGCTTCGCAACAAGATTCTGCACAATGACCCAGAAGTAGAGAAGAAACAGGGCTGGACCACTGTGGGAGACATGGAAGGCTGCGGCCACTACCGCGTTGGTGAGGATGTCACAACACTGGCCAGGGAGAAAGGAGGTCTGGGCTAAATACTGGGAGATCCTCCCCAAAACCTGAGACTTGGTCTGGAGTTGGGGTGGTATGGTGACAAGCCTAGGGAAGGGATCTGAAGCCTGACCAAGTCCTTGCATCCCTTATCTTTCCTGCTCCCAGTGAAATATGAGCGTATTAAGTTCCTGGTCATTGCCCTGAAGAACTCCGTGGAGGTGTATGCCTGGGCCCCTAAACCCTACCACAAATTCATGGCCTTCAAGGTAATCCCAGCCTCAGCACCTGTGCATTCCAAGGTTCTGCTCCTCCACCTGCCTTTGCTGAGCCTTCTCTCCTCCACAGTCCTTTGCTGACCTCCCTCACCGCCCTCTGCTGGTGGACCTGACAGTAGAGGAGGGACAGCGGCTCAAGGTCATCTATGGCTCCAGTGCTGGCTTCCATGCTGTGGATGTTGACTCTGGGAACAGCTACGACATCTACATCCCTGTGCACGTGAGCTTGGCAGAGCTGTGGGGAGAGTGGAACCAGCCTATTCTGGACATCAGACATGGAGAACCCAGCCCACCTTCTTCTCCCCAGATCCAGAGCCAGATCACGCCCCATGCTATCATCTTCCTCCCCAACACCGATGGCATGGAGATGCTGCTGTGCTATGAGGACGAGGGCGTCTATGTCAACACATATGGGCGGATCATTAAGGATGTAGTGCTACAGTGGGGAGAGATGCCCACCTCTGTGGGTGAGTGGGGGGCCACTCTCCAAGCTGCTTGCCCCAAAGTGGGCCAGGACCACAGCCTCCTCATAGCCCCTCTGCCACCTTCTCCCCACAGCCTACATCTGTTCCAACCAGATAATGGGCTGGGGTGAGAAAGCCATTGAGATCCGCTCTGTGGAGACAGGCCACCTGGATGGGGTCTTCATGCACAAACGAGCCCAAAGGCTCAAGTTCCTGTGTGAGCGGAATGATAAGGTGAGGGGCTCTTTCTCCACCAAAGAAGCTAAGCCCATGTCCTGGGGAAGGGTCTAGGGGAAGGGATGATTCTGCTGTCTTCCTGACCACCGCCTCTCTGGAAGCAGTGTGCAGTCACAGCCTCCACCCTCCTTCTTCTTGGGTTCTGAGACCCCTTCTGCTGCCTTCAACCTAAGGATCTAGTAGCTCGCCTTTGCCTTTCATTGGGGACAGAGGAGGACCCTGAGTCCATTCTATGGTTTCCTAGTTCTTCCCACTCCCAGTTAATTGAGGCTCCCCACTTCATACTTTAGCTCTTGGTGATGTCATTTCCTACCTCACCCAGGTGTTTTTTGCCTCAGTCCGCTCTGGGGGCAGCAGCCAAGTTTACTTCATGACTCTGAACCGAAACTGCATCATGAACTGGTGACGGGGCCCTGGCCTAGGGCTGCCCCCACATGGACCCAGCTCTCTCCCCAAAGCCAGACTTCCCAGGCCGCCCCTATTTCCCTTCCTTGGGCTTTTGCTTTTACTGGTTTGATTCACTGGAGCCTGCTGGGAACGTGACCTCTGATCCCTGAAGCTTTTGTGATCACGTGACCATCCTTTTCCCCCAACATATTCTCCTCAGAACTGTGCCTGTCCCCAACTTCTGGGGAATGACACAGTTTCCCTTTACCAGGAATTGAGTGGGACTTGCCCCTCCCCCTTTCTCCACTTAAGAGGAGAGTGCTTGGGGCTTGGACCCCTTACCCCATTGCTGCTGACTGAGCAGGGCCCTAGACCCCTTTATTTGCACGTCAGGGGAGCCGGCTCCCCCCTTGAATGTACCAGACTCTGGGGGGGTTCGCTGGGCCCTGGGTTCTAGGGGGTCACCAGCCACTCCAGGGGCAGGGACCATCTCATTTTCTGAAAGCACTTTAATGATTCCCCTTCCCCCCAATCCCAGGGAATGAAGGGGATACCCCACAGCCAAAACATTCCTCCCTGTCCAGCCCCTATCTCGTCTAGCCTCTCCCTTTCCCTAGAGGAGGGTGAGAGCTCTAAGCTCTCACCGTCTGCATCCCCTTTGCTTGCATCTGTATATAGTGTGAGCAGCAAGTAGCCCTTTATCCTTCCCTATCCCTCCTCAATGTAGTGGCCTTGGATATCCCCGTTTGTTAATAAAGACAGTTCAACCAGCTCCCACCATTTTGGGCTCCTACCATTTATGTTTTCTCTCACAATTCTGTGTGCTGGCCAGGGGGACCTTTGAGAGTTGAGATAGAGAGGGCAGGGGAAGGGTATTGGAATCTGTGTTAAGTCTCATGAGGATAAAGTGGGATGGATGGTGCTGGACCAGGAAACCTAGAAGTCATGACTGAGTGGAAATCCGTGTCATCCTCTGTCCTAAACCTCTGGGACACCTTCACTGACAGTATATAGTCCCCACCCATTCCAGCAGGGCCAGCTGACTTGGCTTCTGTTTTCATGTGTATAGGTCCTGCGAAGGGACCCCTAATTGGCTGTCAACTAGACATTTGTTCAGCCTAGAATAATGGGCTGGGCCAGAAAAAGCCGTAAGGTCAGCAAGACTGAACCAAAGGCAAGCTTTGCTTCCCAGAGGGTTGGCATCAAGAGCCTGTCCAAACCAGCCACCTACTTCTGCTGACCCTGAGTAAGGGCCAGACCTACCACATGGCCACACAACAATCCAAAGTTCACAAGACAGATTTATTGTCAGCAGTGGGAAGGGAACAACAGAATAGCAGCTGCCTGTGTTCTCAAAATCTTATTTCTTGCTTTGGGGGTAGGGGTGGCTGAATGGGTACAGGCACAGGCTCAAGGTTGGATACACGGTGGGTAGGGGAGTTGAGGCACTTGGTTGAAGTAACCCCCAAGGAAGATGAAGCTGGAACCAACACTGAAGAGCACCAGGGCAGCACAAAAGCAGATGTTGTCAAGGGCCTTCCCCATACGCACCCAGTCAGACACTTCCTGTGGAAGGTAGGATACAAACCCCAGTCCCTAAAGAGACAGCTGCAAAAGCTAAGCACAGGTCGTGGTGAGGGGCCTAACCCACCTCTCCAGTGGCTTCCTGGTCACGTGTGCTCTCGACCACAAAGTTCACAGCATCCACACAGGAGCGGATTTCAGGGGCTGCAGCACCTAGGCTCTGGCAGAGGGGAGCTGGCAGGGCCATACCAAGGGCTAGGTCATTAAGAGCGTACCCAATTGCAAAGTGCTCACCTTTGGCCCACTAAGAGCAGCGCTCACCAGTCCAGGCTCCATGCCGGTGCCTCTGCCCCTCAAACACGAGCTCGCTCCGCGGCTTTTTCAGAATGAGCTCCTCCGCGCGGAGCAGAATGCCCACCGAGGAAGCCCGCCTTGCTGGTGCGGCCCGCGGAGCTTCTGGGGGCGGACTCGAGCCCAGGAGGCGTGGCAGCAACTCTAAAAAGACCTGCGGCCGGGCAGGGATCAGTGCCAAGCCCACCTGCCACCCCTGGACGTTCCTCTCCCCGCCCAGCGCTTACATGGCGCAGCCTCGGTGATGCGGCATGAGTAGTGGGTGTCCGCAAAGACACGTTGAGCACAATGACGCAATTCATGACAATGAGCGTGGCAACCACCATGACGAAAATAAGATACCTGAGAATCCAGAATGCATAATGTCACAGCACCTTGCCTCTGACGTCACCATTCCCACACTGCCCCATCCAGACAAGGCACCCGCAGGCCTCTGACCTCACAAACACACGTGCGCCAGCGGAGTTACTTCCTTTATCTACCTCTCCCGGACGCCAGTGGCGTCCCTGGCCCTTCTGCACCTCTTACCATCTGTTGCAGCCATGAAGGGGACCCCCAGGAGCTTGGACACCCTGCTCTGGGTCTATCACTTCCACAGCTCCACCGAGGTGAGGGTATGAAAACGGCCCACCCAAGGTCTCCAGTGTCTCCTGCTGTGACCCTTTCTTTGTGACTCCTGCTTCTCCAGGTGGCCCTTCAGCCCCCCACTTCTATCTTCCCTGGAACTTGCTCTGGCCGCAGCCCACGAATATCTGGTGCAAAGATTTGGAGAGCTGAAGTTCTAGGAGCCCCAGGGATCCAATAAGCCAGCCGGCCGGAAGGCCACCCTAGGGCTGGTGCTTAGAGAAGCTGCGGCCAGCATCATAAGCTTCGGAGCCAACTTGTTAGAGGTGTGGCTCTAAGATCTCAGCCCTGTGGCTGCAGCAGGAAGTGCGACGACTGGACAGCAGCGACAGCAGTCCCAGCCTAGCCCCCAACGCTGGGGATCTGGGTAGAGCACTGGCCCGGATAGCCCTGGCCGCTGGGCAGGGGGCTCGGCAAGCTGGAGCTGCAGCACGTGCCAGATCCTGATCCAGGGGGCGTGGCTGTGCCTGCGTGGTCGAGGTTTGCAGGGGTCCACCTCATCCCTGCAACAAGCCCTGCACCAGCTGGGCCTTGGAATCCCTGGGGACCCGGTGAGTTCACCATAAGAGACTTGATACAGGCCAGATGTGGCAGGACTGAGGAGAAACTATGGCTTCCAGCAGTGGCGAGGAGACCAAGGAACCGGACAATCCATCAGTGCCCCAGCCCCATTCCGCGTCCGAATAAATACCAGGACAGTACCAGACAGCCAGTGCTCCTCCAAAGTTCCCTGGCTTTGGCCTCGCCCCCACCCCGACCCCGGCTCCGCTCCGCCCTCCACATTGGCCCGCATCTCTGGTTGGATGCACTTTGAGGTTACCTGCCCAGCAGCGGCACGCTCAGAGAAGTCTCTGGAATTTTCTGGGCAATTAAGAACAAGAAGACGGTCTGGGCGAGCAGGACGTTGATAGAGACGGTGCATTTCTGACCCCCGGCTAGAGGAAGCACCCGGTGAGAG
This sequence comes from Nannospalax galili, assembly GCF_000622305.1. Lineage (NCBI taxonomy): Eukaryota > Metazoa > Chordata > Mammalia > Rodentia > Spalacidae > Nannospalax > Nannospalax galili. The sequence goes on from NW_008357929.1 coordinate 9,703,793, forward strand.
GGGGCCCTGACCCGCCGGGAGCGAGTCCTGGTTTAGGTTTGGGGGTCACGCCTTACCCTGTGCGGGCAGAAAGTAAGCAAGCAGCACCAGGCCCGAAATGAGCACACAGGGCACGATGATGTTAATGACATAAAAGAGCGGCTTGCGGCGGATGATGAGTGTATAGATGATGTCAGTTTCTCTCGGGCTGTCTGCTGAGCCTCCTTCGTAGCGGCGAATCTCGCCTGGGCAGAAGTCAATGGCCCACTCTCCATTTTCTGTAAGTTGCAGTGAGCCAGCTGGAGGTTAGGACCCAGGGCTCCTCTCAGGCCGCACACCTAATCGCAGAACCCTGAAACTCCAAGCCCAGTAGGAGGAGGCAGGGTGGACCAGGGTAGACTGCACCAGGCCATGGCTGTGAGGATAGGGGCAGCGTGAGCAGAAAAGGGCATTCCTGGTGAGGGTATGAAAAATCACAGGGGAGGAGAACCCAGTGTGACAACTGAGACTGATTTCAGTCCCACTCCGAAAGTCCCCTCTTTGGACCTCGTCTGGAAAAGGGTTTTTGAGGATGGGATTTTCACCAGTGAATGCTTCCGTGTCAATGTCGATGTTGTTGATGGGCTTGCCATCGTCATCCACTGCAAAGACGAACTCCACCTCTTCAGCAGTGTAGGATTGAGAGCTGTCGGGCAGGGCCAGGCTCCACTCCAGAAGCTGGGACCTACCTCTGGTCCCACCCTGGAAGCTTGGATCTGGCCAAGTAATAAGGCCCCATGCTCTCTCACATCCCACCTCCATACCTGTTTGCACCCCTACTACTTTTTAGGGTTATGTCTTGTGACAGGGTCTCATTATGTTTCCCAAGGAACCCCTGGGCTCAAGTGATTCTTACACCTCAGACTCCCAAGTAGCTGGGACTAACCTACAAGCGGGCAGCAGGAAGCCTGAGCACACCCCTGCTTCAAACCCAGCTTGTTTCCTGCCCCATCCCAATGCCTCACTCTACCTTCTGCACAAAGTTCCACCCCAGAGAACCCCCCACACCTGCTCCTTCATGTCTGCACCCCTAACCCCAACCCCTCTCACAATTCCCCCCCTTCAGAGTAACTCTTCCAACCGGAAAATGAGAGAGCAGTTCTGCCAGTCAAAGGGGAAGTAAGCGACCTCCACTGCACAGGTGCTGCGGTAGATGGCAGGGGGCAACCAGCTCACATAGCCTCCCTCGTAGACCAGAACGTTGCATTCGTAAGCCACGCCAAACTGCCCATCAATACTGTGAAAACCAAGCTTTTCAAAGGTCTTGCACCCCTGCCCTGACAAATCCCCCCCGCCAAAACTGGCTTCCTCGAGGCTTAGCTTCTTGGCCAATCCTCACTTGTTCTCTAGCACAATCTCTGGCAGCCACACAAGTTCTGAAGGGACCCGCAGGACTTCTGCGCCTGCAAAGTCGTTCTTGCTGAAGTTGAGCCGGTAATCATGCCAGTCCTAAGAAATAGGGGACAGAAGAATGTGTCAGCTCCATCTCCCACCCAGCGCTACCCAGAGAAAGTCTGAAGAAAGGAGTCAGCTGGGCAAGACCTCACACTGCTCCCAGATTTGACTCACAATTCCAATCCAGACATTGGTTGTGAGAGTCTCCTCCTTTTCGTTCTGCACAGAGAAATGGGATGACTGAGGCTGGGAGTCTGGGCCAGAAGTAAGGGCTTGGGCTCAGGATGGGGGGGCATCTTACCAGTGAGATGAGGTTGGTTAGGGTGACCTTGAGGCTGATGGTGACCGTGTCCTCTGGCCTCCTAACTGGCCGGCAGTCTCGGTCATAATTATCAAAGAGATGGTGATAAAGGTTGAGCTCCTCGTTCTTCCCCTCATCCAGGCCTGCGACAGGTCAAGAAGGAGAGTCACTGGACAGGAAGAGGTAGATGGGAAGGCTGCTTCTCTCTGCCCCCCAGGTCTGCACAGGCTTCCTGTGCATCTGTCTGTGTCTGTCTCCTAAACCAGCAGTATAACAGCTGGGGACCAAATGCTGTCTCAGTTTACCCTTGGTCTGTCTTTACACTTATCCCTTCATGTTGAGATATGGGTCCACTTGGCTCCCCTAACCCCTGTCCCCTACCAAGGAGCCCCAAGAGAAGCAGGCCACTAAGCAGAGCCCTCGCCATCCTGCTGTCTGGCTCTCGGGGTTATTCTGAGCTTGGGCAGGCTTGGAGGAGGCAAGCCAAGGTGCCTGTGTGGGAAGGAGGAGGGTGTTAGTTCCGGGCTGGGCTAGGGGACTGTCACCTAATCCTCTACCCCTGCTACAGCTGGGGACATTCTAGCTGCTTCCAGAGGCAGCTGGCCCATCCTGTGTCCCCTGCTCCACCCATCCCAGTGTGCTTTGCCTGGTTTCCAGCCAGTGCTGTAGCCACAGACCTGATCGAGAGAGGAGCAGGTTGCTAGCCACAAGCCTGCAGCAAGGGCTGGAGACCCTGCTTTCAACATGCACTGGTATCCTCTTTGTGAGCTGCTCTGTAGAGGTGACTCTGTTTGATCAATGCATGTGGGGATGTAAACACCCCTTGCCTCCCATACTCCTCTGTGTGGAACACTTGCATACATACATACAACCATGGCATACATGGAATACATACAACCACGGCAAGAGTCACTACGATGAATGCAGCTATTTATTCAAATATTAGTGGGCACCTAGACAGTACTCCCATAAGGCCCCAGATGTTATAATCATAGAGGTTAATAAATGCTCCTAGGACCTTTCCATAGAGAGATTCACAAACAGAGATGGACATGAGATCTGTGAAGGAGCTATGGAAGCTATCAGCAGGATGGATCAGCTAGCTCCACACAGATCTGTCCTAAGAACACAGACTTCCCATGAGCTTGCAATGGATAGGAACATGCTGGAGCAGTGTCCAAGGCCAGGGCAGTGCTGGAGACTGGCGAGGCCCCACCCTGCCATCTGTCCTGTGCTCCCCTCTCTACTGACCAGCCTGCTGTTCCCTGACTCTGCATCAACTTTCTCCTGTACAGTTCTGTCTCCTCACAGCACTGCATCATTCACCATGGTCTTGGCCCCAAACTGACCCCTTGGCTTCTCTCAGAAAATATAGCCAATTAAGCTGTGGTTTCCATCACCACCTGCCTGATGCCATGAAGGCCAGAGGTACAGGTACCAGAGAGAAATTGTCCCATCTAACCCAAGGGGAACCCAGTTCCAAACCCATGTTCACAAAACAAAACAAAGACATGAATGTGAGCTGGAGAGATGGCTCAGCAGGTAAAGGTGCTTTCAGCCAAACTTGATAACCTGAATTCAATCCCCTAGAGCCACATGGTAGAAGAAGAGAACTCTTGCAAACAAGTTGTCTTCTGATCTACATGCAAACACATACACACAAGGATATTAAAAATTTTTTAAGACATGAATGTGGGAAAGGAATTTGGATGGAAGGATGGTTAATGGAAGTGGAAGGGAGATAAGAGAGGATGGGGTGAGAATAATTCAAATGCATTATATGCATGTATGAACTGTCAGAGAGCAACTTTGATTTTTTAAAAAGTATGAAAAAAAGACTATTGCTGAGCATGGCTGCATATGCCTTTAGTCCCAGCACTCCGGAGGCAGAGGCTAGCGGATCTCTGTGAGTTCGAGGCCAATCTGGTCTACAGGGAGACCCTGTCTCAAAAAGACCAAAAAAAAAAAAAAAAGAAATCCCAGCACTCTGGAGGTAGAAGCTGGACCATGAGTTCAGTGCTAGCCTGGGCTACATAATGAGATCCCTGTCTCAAAAACTGAAAGATGCTTTTATTTCTGTGTCTGTGTGTGTGTGTGTGTGTGTGTGTGTGTGTGTGTGTACACCATGTATGTGGGGGTGCTAGACAGGACAGAAGGCATTGGACACCCCCCCCAGAGGTAGTTGTGAGCCACTCAGTGTGGGTACTGGGAACCAAACTCATGCCTTCTGGAAGAACAGCAAGTGTTCTTAACTGCTGAGCCATCTGAGTTCCTCAAAAAATTAACACCCCCCCCCATGTCGGTTGTGGAGAGTGCGAGGTCTTTGGCCCCTCGCCGGCGCCGCTTTGCACCCCCCCCGCCCCCCGCTGTGGCTAGGCCTGTGTATTCCGACTTCATCCAGGGGGACGGTTGGGGTAAGGGTGAGGTCAACAGAGAGCAGGGGTGCGGTGAGCCAGGGCGCTGTCGGAGCCCAGGAGCAGCCGGTTGCTCCCGCGGTACGGAGACGGCTCGCCGGTGCTGCCCGATAAGCGCAAGGGCCTCTTCCCGGCGGCTGCGGCCCGCCACGCGCGGCTCGCCGGTGGCAGGTCCAGGTCCTCTCTATTCTCTGCTCGCTGCTGTTCGGCGGCCTCCTTGCTTTCCTCCTCGACATCACCTACCTGATCATTAAAGAACTGCATGCAGAAAATTAGAAAAATGAAGATGATGTAGACACTGGACTGTTAGGATTCTGGACTCTGCTTATAATCTCCCTCACTGCTGGATTCCCCTGTTGCAGCTTTTCTTGGACAGTGACGACAGTGACTTATTTTGAGGTTTTTTTTTTTTTTTTTTTTTTTCAATTTTTTTGAGACAGGGTCTCCCTGTAGCACCAGCTGTCCTGGAACTCAATATGTAGACCAGGCTGGCCTTGAACTCACAGAGATCCGCCTGCCTCTGCCTCCCGAGTGCTGGAATTAAAGGCCTGCGCCACCACGACCGGCTTATTTTGAGTCTTTTGAACCAGGAATGTTTCCTCCTACTCCTCTTTCACCTAACAGGTTCAAGGTCTCCCTGTAGCCACAGCTGCCCTGGAACTTGCTATGGAGACCAGGCTGGTCTCCATCTCAGAGAGATCTGTGAGCCTTTCTGCCTCCTGAGTGCTGGGATTAAAGGCGTATGCCACTACACCAGGTTCTTTTTTATTATTTTAAAAATGGTAATTGGGAACACAGTGTACATATGCTTTTGTATAATAAAATTCATAAATGTCCTTGGTTTATTAAAAAAATTAAAAATTTAAAAAATTATCCCATCTTCCAAATGTGTGAGTGTGGAGGCCTATGGCTGGCCGGAGCTCCAGCACCTTCCCCGCCTCCCCTCCCCCACAGCCTGTTTCCCACATACTGACTTTTCTGAACACCCTGTTCTCACTGCTGTAACAGAAATTCAGGCTGACCTGCCCAGGAGAATTGAAACTTGAAGTCTTGTTTCTGAAAGTGACTGTGGCTGGGGCCCTTCAAAATTCAACCTAGTGTCTGGTATTCTCTGGTTTACACTCTCCCTTTGGTGTGACTATCCATTCTCCAAATGATGGGCCAGATCCTCAGTTCAACTACCACCACATGCTTTACACACACATTACACACTACATTGTATGAAATACAACAATGGCCAAAGCTGCTCTTGGATCACTAGCCTGCCTATAGGAGAGCTGTTCAGGGATGTAGGTATAAGTCCTCATCTCCTGATTGCCAGACACGTGTATCGAAGCCTGTTCCAGACATCGGTGGTCACGTTTGACAGACAGAACTTTGTAGAGTTCCTGACTGAGGCTGAACCTTATGAGTGAAGACAATGTTCAGAAAAGTGAATCCCACAGGTCCTTCAGAGTCAGTACATCAGAAATTTTTCCCCTGGAGGAGTGTTCAGGAGACCACCTATCACTCATCCCTTACCCTACCCAAGTGAATGTTGGGAGCAGAGCAGGAATAGGTTGGGGAGTCAGGCTTGTGAGCCAGGCTTGGGGTTTGTATTTGTGTAATGAAAATTCCAGTTTCTCTCGTTGGCTGACTTACAAGCTAGACCCAGAGAACTCTGCTCCACAGGAAGCCACTCCCTTCACCAACTGCTCTTGGCTAGCAACTCAGAACAGCTGAGCTGCCCCAACGTCATGGCTGCCAGGCGGCTGCTTCCTAACTATACAAGGCCCTCTGAGGGGTACTAACCCCCAGCTCGCCACAGGAGGGCTCCCTCTGCATTTGATAGAGAACTGTGGCTCTTTCCTAAGCGGGGAAGTGGGTTAACTGAGCAAAGCTAGGGAGTACCCAGCAGACACTAATTGCTGCACTGTTTTCCTCACTGGGACCCCAGCTGACAGCAGAAACCTGCTGGTTGGTTGTGTTCAAGACTCTTAGTACAGAGCCTGGCACACTGCAGATGCTTGATAATTATCTAGTGGACAAATAAACATGGGACTAAATGAGGGAATAAGTGCTTTATCTGCCAGTACCCTCCTTTTAATGAGAACTGTTCTCTCCAAAGACATGCCTAGAGGATCTGCTAGCCACTTAGACAACACTCTGGTCAGAAGTGATTGGTCCCAGGGAGGATACCTGACCCAAGCCAGGTCAAAGAGTCCTTCCCTGAGAATTCTGTCGAGCAGGAGCTCAAGAAAGTGCTTTCTGCTACCAAAGAAGTGAAATTTAAGTACGTTAAGCTGTGTTTGTTCCTTTTTTTGCAGCATGAGAATGCAGCTCATACAAAAAGACATTCCAAGCCTTGGGCCCAGAGATTCCCGAGGCCTAGTCTGCCTGTTTTCCTATAGGCTGGTTTCCCCACACTTCCTTTTGGGCTCTGAATGAGCTATCTCAGCATCTTTCTAATAATTCCCCTTCATTAGAATTTTTAGGCCCAGTGGTAGAGTGCTCGCCTAGGACATCTGAGACCCTGGGTTCAGCAATGAAAAAATATTAGGATCTTTTATCATTTTTGTGATACTGGGGCTTGAACTTGGGGTCTTATTCATGCAAGGCAAGTGCTCTGCCACTGAGCTATAGTCCCAGGTCTGAGAATTAGGATTTTTTAAAAAAATACTTTATTTTTGTTTTATGTGTATGCATGTATTGCCTACATGTATGTAAGCGCACTCATGTGACGCAATGCCTGCGGAGAACAGAAAGAGGCTGTCGGATCCCCTGGAACTGGAGTTACAGACAGTTGTTATCTGCCATGTGGGTGCTGGGTTTCGAACCCGGGTCTTCTGCAAGAACAGTCAGTGTTCTTAACCACTGAGCCATCACTCCAGCCCCAGAATTAGGATTTTTTTTAAGACAGGGTCTCACTATATAGCTCTGGCTGGCTTAGAACTTCCTATGTAGACCAGGCTGTCCTCAAACTCACACAGATACATGTACCTCTGCCTCCGCAGAGTCAGGAGGAAAGGTGTCACCATACCTCAATAGAATTAGTATTGTGTTTTTTTATAACAAACATATACATGTACTTATTTTTAATACATATATTTTGAAGTTATGCAGGTACACATAAATGTCAGAAATGTTTGGAACCAGGTGAGGAGGCTGCACACCTGCACTTGGGCGGCAGAAGCAAGCAGATGTTTGTGAGATAGAAGCCAGGCTAGTCTACATAGACCACAATAGGGCAGCTGAAATTTCAGCTCCAGGGGATCTGACACCTATGGTCTCCTTGGGCACCTGCACACAAGTTCACGACCCACACACAGACACACACACACACACACACACACACACATTTAAAAAACAAAAATCTCTTTAAATTTCAAAAACATGATAGGGAAAGAAGACTGACTTTCAAAAGAGCAGATACTCTGCTATTCCACTTACAGGGCATTCTAGAGCAAGCAGAGTTGCTTTGTTAAAAATCAGATCACCATGGGAGGGTGCCAAAGGGGAGGAGGGAAGGGGGTATAAAGATGATTTTATGTATGAAATACACAAAACTTCAATAAAAATTAAAAACAAGGAAAAAGGAAAGCTAACTGAGCATGAGCCAGAAAACAACCCAGTAAGCAGCGTTCCTCCATGGTTTCTATTTCAGTACCCTCTGGACTTCCTACCCTGACTTCCCTCAGTGATAGACTGTGACCTGGAAATGTAAGCCAAATAAACCCTTTCCTCCCCCTCAAAAAAAATCAGATCACCTTGGTGGTGCACGACTATAATCCCAACACCTCGGAATCTGAGGCAGGAGGATCATGAATTTGAGCACAGCCTGAGCTATAAAGAGTTTGAGGCAAGCCTGGATTATATATAGAGACTATCTCAGACAGACAGAGACAGAGAGCAAGAGGTGTGAGATGTGTGTGTGTAGGAACAGAAGGGATTCAAGAAGCAATTATAAAATGAAAAAAGTATTCTATCAATATTTAATAGTATTTATACTATTTGTATTAAAAATAAATGGAAATGTTGGTGCTGGAGAGATGGGTCAGCAGTTAAGAGCACTGGCTGCTTTTGCAGAAGACTCAGGTTCAGTTCCCAGCACCCACGTGGCAGCTAACAACCATCTGATGCCCTCTTCTGGCTTCTGTGGGCATTGCACAACATGGGTGCACTTAACATTGCAAGCAAAATACTTGTTCACATAAAACAAATAAATAAATTACAATTTTAAGTCAATGGAAATGTAAGTGAAGTGGAGGGGGAGAGGCAGGGCATCAGACAATGCTGGTGCCTTGGTGAGAGGCCTGACTAGAAAAGACCACAAGGGAACTTCTGGAAGGAGTGATAGTTACATGGGAGAATATGTTTGTCAAAAACTCACAAACCTCAGATCTTTGTATTTCTTTGTATTATTTCTAACTCAATCTCTAACTCAGACTGGCTTCAAACTTCCTATATAACTAAGGATTCATTAAATTTCTGATCCTCCTGCGTCTTTCTCCAGAGTGCACCACCAAACCCCATTTCTATGGTGTTGGGATTGAGCCCAGAGTTCTGTGTATGCTAGGCAAGTGTTAAGTAACACTATTCTGAGGAAGATGTGAACCAATGTCTACTCATCCCTGATAAGGAACCAAAAAAATGGTACTACCATAGTTCAACTTGGTGAACCAATGACTTTTATTGGCATTACTTACAGAAGTATTGGTATGATATGGATTACTTACAGGGGCAGGGATGATTCAAAGGCAGGTACATCACCAAAAACCCATCCCAGCATGAGTGACAGCCGATGAAAGCCGGAAAGTGCACTGCAGATTTGCAGGCAGCTTGACCATCTGGGGGTCTTCTAGGCAGCTCTGCTCATCTATGCCTCTCTAGGAGAGTATCTCTCAGCAGCAGTCCTTACTACTTACATAACCTCAGGGAAGGAGTGATCTATGAATCTGGTCAGTCTCAGAAACTTCCTGAGACTTCTGGATTGTTTGCCTTCTGAGTCTTAAGGAACTTCCTTTAAACTTATTGAGCTAGAGAAATGGCTCAGTGGTTAAGAACACTAGCTGTTCTTGCAGAAGACCAGGGTTCGAATCTCAGCACCCACATGACAGCTAACAACTGTATATAACTCCAGTTCCAGGGGATCAATGGCCTCCTCTGTCCTCTGGGGGCATTGCACAACACGGGTGCACTTACCTACATGCAGGCAATACACTCATACCCATAAATAAAAATAATAAATAAATAAATAATAAATAAAATATTTTAAAAATAAGTAACACACAAATTTTTATTTATTTATATTTACTCATGTGTTTCCCCTGCTTGTATATAAGTGCACCCATGCATGCAATGCCCAAATTAGCCACAAGAGGGCATCAGATCCCCTAGATCTGGAGTTGGTTGTTAGGCACCATGTGGGTGTTGGGAACTGAACCCAGATCCTCTTTAAGAGCAGCCAGTGCTCTTGTCTGCTGAACCATCTCTCCAACCCCCAACGAGCCTCCCTTTAGAATTTCCTTAGTCTTGCCGGGCGTGGTGGTGCATGCCTTTAATCCCAGCACTTGGGAAGCAGAGGCAGGAGGATCTCTGTGAATTCAAGGCCAGTCTGGTCTATATAGTGAGTTCCAGGACAGCTGGGGCTACAGGGAGACCCTGTCTCAGAAAGACCATTTTTTATGGACTGGAGAGATGGTTCTGTGGTTAAGAGCACTCGCTGTTCTTCCAGAGGAGAAGTTTAGTCCCCAGCACCTACACGATGGCTAACAACAGCCTATAACTCCAGTTCTAGGGATTCCAATGCCCTCTTCTGACCTCCACAGGCACTGCACATATGTGGTGTACATGCACGCATCAGGCAAAACACTCATACACACAAAAATAAATAAATCAGCAGGGTGTGGTAGCATACACCTTTAATCCCTGTACTTGAAAGGCAGGCGGATCTCTGAGTTCCAGGCCAGCCTGGTCTACATATAGAGTTCCAGGCTAGCCAGGCCTACATAGAAAGACCCTGTCTCAAAAAACAAAACAAAACAAAACAAAACCAACAAATAAATAAGCTACAGACTGTTGTGAACTGCCATGTGGGTGCTGGAACCTCTGCAAGAGCAGCCAGTGCTCCTGACTGCTGAGCATCTCTCCAGTCCTTTAGAATTTCCTGTGTCTTAACACATCCCCTTTAGTACTTTCTGGTCTTAACAAGCATCAGAGGCAATTACTGCACAACAGCAAGCACCTCACCTACTAAGCTACATCCCCAATCCTAAGTCTCAATTTTTTGAAGCTTTTTTTTTCATGTTTCAAAATATATTTTAAAAAGCAGATATTTCAACATATATTATGGAACAAGCTCTACACTGAATTATTTACATGTATTAATTCATTATACAATCACTCTGAAAGATAATAGCAAGCTAGGTCTAGGACCTGCAGTCTTATCTACAATTCTGTAAAGATTCTGTTGGAAAAGAGAAGTTGGTCCTAAAATATTGGTTCACATATCTTAAGAATACTTCTTTTCTGATAAGACCCTGTTTCTTTTCTTTTTTTTTTTTTTCATGTGCTCTTTCTTCTTCTAATTATTTTTTTAAATGGGGCTTTTGGCTACTCTAACATTCCCCCCTCTGAAGAATTTTTTGAAGATTTTAGCTAAAAAAAAAATCATGGGGGCCATGGGAGATGGGTTAAGTGCTTGCTATACAAGCATAGCAGCATGTCTATAACCCCAGCACCAGGGGTGAAGACAGGTGAATCTGCCCAGCCAGTCTAGCCAAAGGGGTAAGCTTCATGTTCAGAGCGAGACCCTGTCACAAAAAGTAAGGAAAAAGAGAAGATAGTGTTAACCTCTGGCCTCTATAAGCACATGCATAGACAAGCACACCCACACACATGTGCATACATATACGTGCAAAAGTAAATCACATTGTTTAAATGAACATTGAAAGATTATTTACAGGAATGACTTTTAGATTGCTATTTCAATTTTTTTGTTAAATTTTATTATTTTTATTTTATGTGTATGTGTATATTGCCTGCATGTAAGTAAGTGCACCCGTGTTGTGCGATGCCCACAGAGGTCAGAAGAGGCTGTCAGATCCCCTGGGACTAGAGTTACAGACAGTTGTTAGCTGCCATGTGAGTGCTAGGATTCAAACCCGGGTCTTCTGCAAGAACAACCAGTGTTCTTAACTGCTGAGCCACCTCTCCAGCCCATTTGTCTATTTTAAAAGGAATGTTTAATCAAAGTTAAAGTTCCCCCATGAGCTGAATATAGAGAAAGCACATTCCTTCATTTCATTATTATTTCTCGGTTCCTGTCATCTAAAGATAACAAAAGCTTTTACTCTGCAATAATCTGAAGCAGAAAATTCACTTTACATCATCACTAGGTTTTTTTTATTCATTTGCTCAGTAAAAGGGAGTGTTACTTTACATTTTCAGAAAATAGGGGAAGAATTCATAAACAGAAGCTATGGAGGCTGGGGATGAGCATCGTGGGAGAGCTTACCTACCAAGCATCACTACCTGGGTTCACAGAGCCTGGAAAACAGTTTCCTTACTATTGCTGGTCTATTACAAAGGGTATTCAGCTGGGTGTGGTGGCCTATGCCTTTAATCCCAGCACTTGGGAGGCAGAGGCAGGCAGATCTCTGTGAGTTCAAGGCCAGCCTGGTCTATGTAATGAGTTCTAGGCCAGTCAGTACTACACAGTGAGACACTATCTCAAAAAATGAAAAGGAGAGAGAGAAAGAGAGATATTGAAGCCAGTGTGGTAGCCTACTCATATAATTCTACTCAGAAGACTGGGGCTGGAAGATCCCCATGAGCTTGAGGCTAGCCTAGGTTATATAGTGTATTCAAGGTCAGCCTAGGCTAGTGAGACTCTATCTCAAAAACAAGTAAACACAGCCACTGAGTTGGTTCAGCAGGTAAAGGCACTTCACAAGACCAGAGTTGGATTTCCTGAAACATGACAAAGCAGCTGAAGTGCACATCTGTCTGAAGTACGCATCTGTAAGCCTGCACTCTTACAGTGGCACGGGATGCAGGGACAGGAGAACTGCCCAGAACCTCTGGGGCTAACTAGCCTGGGGTACTCACATTGCAGCAGGAACAAGAAAGACCCTGCCCCAACAAGGTGGAAAGCAAGAAATGATGCCCAAAAGTTGTCCTCTGATTTCCACATGCATGCACATGCGCACGTGCACACACATATTAATTAATTATTACAATGTGTAACAAACAAAATGTCTTTCCAAGACTGGAGTGTACCTCATGGATAGAGTACTTAGCTAACAGGAGAGACCTTGGGTTCTATCCTTAGCATCCGAAAGGGGGGGGCATGTATCTTTTCAATAAACATGAATGTGGTATATTAGTACAGTCATTATTAAGACTTGGAAGGCAGAGGCAGAAAGATCTCTAAGTTCAAGGCTAGCCTGATCTACATACATAGTGAGTACCAGGCTGGCCAGGGCTACATAGTGAGAACCTGCCTCAAACCAAACAAAAAAACAAAGCAAAATAAGCCCCTGGGTTCAATGCCAACAATGCAACTTGCCCCAAAAACCCCATTATAGAGGCTGGAGAGAGGGCTCAGCAGTTAAGAGCACTGACTGCTCTTTTTGGGGACCTGGGTTCAATTCTCAGCACCCACATGGTGGCTCCTAACCGGCCTTAACTCCAGTTCCAGGGGAATCCGATGCCCTCTTCTGATCTCCTCAACACTGCACAACACGGGTGCACTTATCTCTATGCAGGCAATACACACATACACATAAAATAAAATAAATAAATAAAATATTTTTTAAAAACCCATTATAATAAAGAGACATTAGAAGCAGCATGTGAAAATGAGACATAAAGTGGGGTGTGGTGACTAATGCCTATAATCCCAGCACTTGGGAGTCTGAGACCTGAGGATCATGAGTTTAAGGCCAGAACTACAGCATTTGCTAACTGCGTTGGCAGCATGCTGTAGGAATTTATACAGTAACTAATCCAGTCTAGAGAGAGCAAAGTGCAATTTTCCTCCTGGACTTGATCCAGAGCAAGGGCTGCCAAAGTACAGAAAACCCTGCCGAGAGACTGCTCATGTTTAGAGACCAAAGAGACCCCAAGCAGACCTCAGGCCAGCTTAATTAGTGACTTTGCCACATTCTACCCACATAGAAACATTCCACCCACAACAAAGTCTCCTTATTCAGACTTACAATTAATTCCTCAAACTTCATTTTTTCTTTCTTCCTCCATCTTTTCAAAAATTATCTATTTTTATTTTATGTTTATGAGTATTTTGCCTGCAAAATATTTTGCCCTCAGGGACCAGAAGAGGGTGTTGGATCCCCCAGAACTGGAGTTATGGACCGTTGTTAATTACCACATGGGTAGTGGAAACTGAACCCTGGTCCTCTGCAAAAGTAGCCAGGCCAATGCTCTTAACCACTTAGCCATCTTTCCAGGCCCCTCCCTCTTTCTCTCTCTTTCAGATAGTGTTGACATTTTGCCCAGGTTAGCCTCCAATTTCTGCAATGAACAGACTCCAGACTTCTATCTGTACATGACAAAAACTAGTGCCAGAGCAGTGTCAGATAAAGACAGCTAAGAGGTTTAAATAAACCCAGAATCTCCTAAGAGGACATGAAAATGTCCAGCTTTTCAATGAAAGTCATTCAAAACCCAGGAAGAGTTTAAACTGAATGAAAATAAATAAATAAATTAATTAATTAATTAATTAATTAATTAACAAATAAATAAAATAAATAAATAGCTATCAACCCCCTAAAGATGAAAATGTTAGAATTATCTGGAAAAAAATGTTTTGAAGCGGCATGATAAAATGCTTTAGTAAGTAATTATAATGACTGGGAGTATAAAGCTTGTGAGCGATGGGTTCAATTGCCAACATGAAGGAAGGGAGGAGAAGAAGAGAGAGAAAAGGAGAAAACTATAAATATACTTAAAATAACTTTAGTTACAGCAAAGAAAGAGGAACTATAAAGAAAAAATACATTGAAAATTCAGAGTTGGAAAGTGTTAGTGAAATCAGTGCTCAGAGAATGAGATCAACAATAGAATGGAGGGGACAGGAGGGGACAACAATGAATTAGGAAATATAACAAAAAAATCCACACAATCAGAGCCATGCACCACAGAGCAGCTAACAACCATCCATAACTCCAGTTCCAGAGGACCTGACGCCCTCTTCTGACCTTCATGGGCATTGCATGACATGGGTGCACTTACATACATGCAGGCAATACACTCATACACATAAAATTTTAAAAATAATAAATATTTTGGGGGCTGGAGAGACGGCTTAGCAGTTAAGAGCACTGACTGCTCTTGCAGAGGACCCGGGTTCGATTCCCAGCATTCTCATGGTGGCTACGAACCATCCTTAACTCCAGTTCCAGGAAAATCCAAAGCCCTCTTCTGACCTCCACGGCATTGCATGACACGGGTGCATTCACATACATGCAGGCAATACACTCAGACACATAAAATAAAAATAATAAAATACAGGGTTGGAGAGATGACTCAGTAGTTAAGAACACTGACTGCTCTTGCAGAAGACCTGGGTTTGAATCCCAGCATCCACATGGCAGCTAACAACTGTCCATAACTCCAGTTCCAGGGGATCCAACAGCCTCTTCTCTCCTCCGCGGGCACTGTATGACACAGGTGCACTTACCTACATGCAGGCACTACACTCATACACATAAAATAATAAAATATTTTTTAAAAAACAGAGGAGAACAGGTGGGGGAGTCAAAAGTACTCAGAGAAAGCAACTGAAAGCCTACACATGTAGGGAGCTGAGTAAACCCTATCCTAGTTAGCAGTAACTGTCATCTTGACACAGCCTAGATTCACCTGAAGAGTCTCAAATGAGGAGCTGTCTTTATCAGGTTGGTTTGTGGGCATGTCTGTGAGGCATTTTCTTGATTTTTAAATAATACAGGAGGACCCAGGCCACTGTGAGTGGTACTAACCCTAAGCAGGTGGTCCTGGGTTTTATAAGAAAGCTAGCTAAGTAGGTGGAGATGGCTCAGCAGTTAAGAGCACTGGCTGCTCTTGCAGAGGACTTAGGTTGGGTTCCCAGCACCCACATGGCAGTTCACAACCACCTATAACTCTGGTTCCAGAAGATCCAAAACCCCCTTCTGGCCTCCATGGCTCCTGCACAACCATGGTTCACATAAACTAGTGCAAGTTCACACACATACACATTTAAAAAAAAAATCAGAGCCGGGTGTGGTGGCGCACACCTTTAATCCCAGCACTCAGGAGGCAGAGGCAGGTGGATCCTCTGTGAGTTCAAGGCCAGCCTGGTCTACAGAGTAAGTTCCAGGCAGCTGGAGCTACAGGGAGACCCTGTCTCAAAAAGACCAGTCTTGGGGCTGGAGAGATGGCTCAGTGTTTAAGAGCCCTGGCTGCTCTTCCAGAGGACCTGGGTTTGATTCCCAGCACCCACATGGCAGGTAGCAACCATCCATAACTCCAGTTCCAGGGGATCTAGTGTCCTTTTCCGGTCTGTGTGCTCTGCACAACATGGGTGCACTTATAGACATTCAGGCAAAACACTCATACACATAAAATAAAAATTTTAAAAATTAATCTTTTAAAAAAATACTTTATTATTTTTATTTTACATGTGTGAGTGTACTGCCTGCATGTGTGTAAGCGCACCCGTGTTGTGCAATGCTCAACACTGGAGGTCAGAAGAGGTCATCGGATCCCCTGGAACTGGAGTTATGAATGGTTGTTAGCCGCCATGTGGATGCTGGGAACCGAACCTAGGTGTTATGCAAGAACAGCCAGAGCTCTTAACCACTGAGCCATCTCTCGAGCCTCTTAATCTTAAAAAAAGAAAAAGAAGCTGGGCGTGGTGTCGCACACCTTTAATCCCAACACTCAGGAGGCAGAGGCAGGAGGATCTCTGTGAGTTCAAGGCCAGCCTGGTCCACATAGTGAGTGAGTTCCAGGACAGCTGTGACTACAGGGAGACCCTGTCTCAAAAAGACCAAAAAAAAAAAGACAATGGGGGGTGGAGAGATGACTAGTGGTTAAGAGCACTGGCTGCTCTTGCAGAGGACCCAGATTCAATTCCCAGAACCCACATGGCCTCTAACAACTGTATACAACTCCCCTTTCAGGGAATCTGAGCCCCCTCTTCTGGCCTCTTCAGGCATTGCATGCATGTGGTATACATAAATACATGCAGGCAAGACATTCATACCTGTAAAATAAAAATAATTTTTTTTAAACTTAAAAATTATTCTTTATCCTAAAAACTGGATAAAGGAAATTTTCTAAGCAGAAACAATAAAAGAAAAAACATCAGAGCATCAAGAAAAAGAAAAAAAGAACATTGGAAGCAAATCCATGGTGAATACCCTAAGCTTTGCTTCTGCTCTTGAAGTTTTGAAATGTCTGATGATTGAAACAAAACTTATAACATTTTCGGGTGTTTTTCTAAATGTATCTAAGAGAAATAGTTAAGAGAAGTATAAATGAAAGACAAATGAATATAAGGTAAGGTTTCTATACTTTGCCTGAGCTGGTAAAGTGACCACAGACTGTGGAAAGTTATTTATATATGGTGTGATTCTACAGCAACCACTGAGGTGTTATGCAAATAGTTACATTCAAAAACACTACAAATGAGACTGGGGATGTAGCTCAGTGATGGAGAGCTTGCCTAGCATGTTATAAACTATCAACACACTGAGCTCTAAGAAATGTTCAATAACCCACAGGAAAACAGAAAAAGAAAGAAGGGGAAAATGGCTCCGTGGTAGCCATTACCTAGCGTGTGTGGGTTTGACCCCCAGCACTGGAAAGAGAAATCAGAGAAGTAGAAAATGAACAAACAAAAAACAAATAAAAGACAAGCCATCCTTAAGCATGACCTTAGTAGTAATTATATTAAATATAAATGAGATACATCAATATCAAGCAGATATCGATGGTGAATTATAAAGCATAACTCTGCTGGATGTGGCGGCACATGGCTGTAATCCTAACACTAGAGTCATAAGCAAGAGGATCATGAATCTGCAGTCAATCAGCCTGGGCTATAGAGCAATATCCTGTCTTAAAAGAAAAAAGGGGCTGGGCTGGAGAGATGGCTCAGCAGTTAAGAACACTGGCTGGTCTTGCAGAAGACCCAGGTTTGAATCCCAGCCCCCACATGACAGCTAACAACTGTCTGTAACTGCAGTTCCAGGAGATCCGACAGCCTCTCTGTCCTCCACTGGCATTGCATGACATGGATGCACTTACATGCAGGCAAAACACGCATACACATAAATAAAAATAATAAATAAAAATATCAAAAGAAACTTTCAGAAAGAAATGACCATAATATTCATTGAACAATGTAATATCTGTCATTTTGCTGAGACTATACTTCTTATTAGTATATCATATAATAGAATGAATGACCATCTTGTATTACATCTTAGCCATTTTCATCAGCTTTGAGGAGGTAAAATATTTTTTTAAAAAACTAAAAAAAACAAAGAAAAAAGAAAAAAAGGGGCCAGGGAGATGGGTCAGCAGGTAAAGGCACTTGCCACCAAACCTGAACTGAAATTGATTCCTGGATCTCACATGGTAGAAGAAAACCAACTCCAGACAGTTGTCCTCTGACCTACACATGCATGCCATGGCATGTGTACAGCCCTTCTTGACAAGAAAGAAAGAAAAAAAAGAAAAAAAGGAAGGAAGAAATGGAGAGGAAAAGAGGGGACTCAGAAAAGGCAAACAATCAAAGAGCAAGCAAAAGCAGATATGTTAATATCCAGTTAAGTACACTTCAAAGCAAAACACTACTATTGAGAGACATTATATAAAAAAAGTGTCAATCCACCAAGAATATGTAGCAATTGTAAATATATATGCACTAAACAACAAAGATAATAAAATACATTGCTTTGTTTTTTGCATTGCTGGGGATTGAACCCAGGGCCTTGCCATGCTAAATAGGTAGAACTAAAATTCACAGAACTGAAAGGCATAATTACAGTTGGAAATGTCAACACTATTTCTTAAACAATGGGTAAAACAACTAGAGAAAGAATTAGTAACAGTAAGACTATCTGCCAAAAGGATCTAAGTGAATTGTATAGCACATTTTACCCTCCAGTAGGAGAAAAAAGTCTTTGCAAGTCCCCACAGAAAAACAGGAATAGAGTGGAACTTGCTGAACTTGATAAGTAATATCAATAAAAAACACTACAGAGAATTTCAAAAGACTGAACATATTCCTCATAAGACCAAGGAACTAGGCATGAGTGCTCTCACCATTCCTATTCAACATGGTACTGGGATTCTAGCTAGTGTGACAAACAAGAAAAGATTGTTGCTGTTGTTATTGTTTTGTTTTGAGACAAGGTTTCACTATGCAGTCTTAGCTGACCTGGAACTGACTATATAGACCAGGATAGCTTCAAACTTAAGAGATCACACCTGGCTGTTTTTTTTTTTTTTAAGGTGCTGGAAAGATGGCTCACCGGTTAAGAGCACAGGCTGTTTTTGCAGAAGACCAGGGTTCAAATCCCAGCACCCACATGGCAGCTAACAAGTATCTGTGTGACTCCAGTTCCAGGGGATCTGACACTTTCTTCTGTCTTCTGCGGGGATTGCAAGACACAGATGCACTTACGCACATGCAGGAAATACCCATACACATAAAATAAAAATAAATAAAATTTTAAAAATAATTTTTTTAAAGTGTGTGTGTTAAGGGGGGGGGCAGAGAGAGAGAGAACATGTCAATATTCCACGATGAGTTTGTGGAAGCCAGAGAATCACCTTTGGGTATCAGGCTGTTCTAGTTTGCCTTCAACACTCTGACCAATACCAACTTGGAGAAGAAAGGGTTTACTTTATCTAACATCTCTGGGGTCACAGTTCATCACTGAGAGAGCCCAAAGTAGGAACTCAGGGCAGGAACCTGGAGCACAGAGCTGAAGCAGAGGTCATGGAGGATAACTGGCTTACTGGCTTGGTCCTTGGCCCATGCTCAGCCTGCTTTCTTATAAAATAGAGGACCAGCTGCCCAGGGGTGGCACCACTCACAGTGAGCTGGGCCCTCCCACATCACTCAACAATCAAGAAAATAAGCTGGGCCTTTAAATTCCAGCACTCAGGAGGCAGACGCAGGCGGATTTCTGTGAGTTCAAGGCCAGCCTGGTCTACACAGTGAGTTCCAGGACAGCTGGGGCTACAGGGAGACCCTGTCTCAAAAAGACCAAAAAGAAAGAAAGAAAGAGAGAGAGAGAGAGAGAGAGAGAGAGAGAGAGAGAGAGAGAAAGAAAGAAAGAAAGAAAGAAAGAAAGAAAGAAAGAAAGAAAGAAAGAAAGAAAGAAAGAGAAAGCAAGCAAGAAGCAAGCAAGCATACTGTGGTCCTGGATTGTGAGATCTGATAGAGGAACAACATAATTTTTTTTCAAATTGATATATCAGATTTAATAGAATTTTGTATCAAAATCTTAATAAGGGGGCTAGAGAGATGGCTCAGTGGTTAAAAGTACTTGTTGCTCTTGCAGAGAGGACCCATTCAGTTCCCAGTAGCTCACAACTGCCTGTAACTCCAGTTCTAGAGGATCCTACACCCTCTTCTGGCCTCCTCAAGCACTTGCACACGTATTCAGGCAAAACACTCAAGACACATAAAGTAAAATTAAAAATCTTGGGTAATTGTCTAAACTGTGTTAGTTAAAAAAAAAAAACTTTCAGGCTAAAAAAAAAATTAAAAATCTTTTTAATATTTTAGTTATTTTTATTTTATGTGCATGAGTGTATTGCCTGCATGTATTTAAGTGCACCTGTGTCATGCAAAGCCTATGGAGGCCAGAAGAGGGAATCAGATCCCCTTAGAAATAGAGTTAAGGACAGTTGTTAGTTGCTATGTGCGTGCTGGGAATCAAGTGTCCTTTGGAAGAACAGCAAGTGTTCTCAACTGCTGAGCCATCTCTCCAACCCCTAAAAATCTTTTTTAAAATCCTTAAAATCTTTCCTGGGTGTGGTGGCATACCTCTTTACTCCAAGTACTTGGGAGGCAGGGTCAGGCAGATCTTTGTGAGTTCAAGGCCAGCTTGGTCTACATAGTGAGTTCCAGGCCAGGTGGGACTACAGAGAGACCCTGTCTCAAAAAGAGAAAAAAAAAATAATAATAACCTTAAGATTTTATGGATTCAGATAAGATTATTTTTAATTTGTATGGAAAAGTAAAGTTACTAGAATAGCTAAAACAAATTAAAAAAAAAAAAACAGAATTAGATAAGAGGAATCAATTTACCTGATTTAAAAACCTATTATATAGCTGGAGCCATCAGGACTGGTGTTGGCAAAGGGACAGGTAAAGATTAGTGGAACAGAATGGAAAACCCAGAGACAGACCTACAAGATTATTACCAAACAATTTCTGATAAAAGCAGAAGCAAGTCACTGGAGAGAAGACAATGTTTGGTAAGTGGTACAGCAACAGAGCACCTGTTAATAAGCAATGGCAGTAAGCTGATATTCTATCTGGTTTGTTTTTTGAGACAGGGTCTCACTCTGTAGGCCTGGCTGGCCTGGAACTCACATGTTAGACCAAGCTGACCTCAAACCCACAGAGATCTACCCACCTCTATCTCCTCAATGCTGGAATTAAAGGCATATACCACCATGCTTAGCCTTACATTTTTTCTGAAACAGGGTCTCATGAAGCCCAGGCTGGCCTTGAACTTGCTATGTAGCTGAAGATGACCTTGAATTCCTGATCATCCTGCCTCCACCTCTCAAGTGCTAGGATTATAGGTATATGCTGCACCATGTTTGGGTTATAATTTTTAAAGTAAAATATAAAATTATAAAGTTTTAGAGCTGGCCGTGGAGGCACATGCCTTTGATTCCACACTTGGGAGGCAGAGGCAGGCATCCGGATCTCTGTGAGATCAAGGCTAGCCTGGTCTTCATAGTGCGTTCCAAGTCAGCTGGGGCTACAGGGAGACCTTATCTCAAAATTTTTGACCAAAATTTTAAATAAACAAAAATAAAATTATAAACTTTTACAAAAAATTATAGAAAATTCAGAGTTGTTAGGGTTGATATCAAAAGCAAAATTCATAAAGGGAAAAATTAATAAAATGAACATAGTAAAAATTTAAAACTTCTACTGTGAGCTCCCCCCAAAGAAACCCTTAAGCAAATGAAAAAATAAGTTCCTTAACAGGAAGAAAATACATGGAAAATGGAGCTAGAGAGAGGGCTCTGTGATTAAGAGCACTGACTGCTCGTGCAAAAAAACCAAGTTCAGTTCCCAGCACCAACTGGTGGCTAATAACTGTCTGTTACTCCAGTTTCAGGGAATCTGACACCCTCTACTGACTTCTATGGACATTGCACAACACAAGTGCACTTACATACATGTAGGCAATACACTCATACACATAAAATAAAAATAAGCTGGGTGTGGTGGTGCACGCCTGTAGTCCCAGCACTTGGGAGGCAGAGGCAGGAGGATCTTTGTGAGTTCCAGGCCAGCTTGGATAGTGAGTTCCAGGACAGCTGGGGCTACAGAGAGACCCTGTCTCAAAAAGACAAAATAATAATAATAATAATAATAATAAATTTAAAAAATATTTTAAAGTAAACAAAGTAATTAGAACATGGACAAAAGATGTAAGGTGACACTGTAACAAATAAAATATAGAAAGGAAGGGGCTGGAGAGATGGCTCAGCGGTTAAGAACACTGGTTGTTCTTGCAGAAGACCCGGGTTTGAATCCCAGCACCCACAATGGCAGCTAACAACTGTCTGTAACTCCAGTCCCAGGGAATCCAGCAGCTTCTTCCAACCTCCGTGGGCATTGCACGGCATGGGTGCACTTACCTACATGCAGGCAATACATGCATACACATAAAATAAAAATGATAAAAAAAATTTAAAAATATATACAAAGGAAAATATCGACAATGCCAAAGCTGGCAAGGATGTGGGGAGAGAAACTGGATCATTCATACATACTGGATCATTGCTGGTAGGATCATAAAATATTCTCCCAACACTGCAAAACTGCTAGTTCCTTCCTTCCTTTTTTTTAAAGACTTTTATTTTTAATTATGTGTATGTGTACCTGTGTATAGGTATGTGCATCTGAGTCCAGTGCCCAAAGAGGCCAGAAGAGGATGTCAAATCCTCTTGAACTGGAGTTACAGGTAGTTGTGAGCTGCCCAATATGGGTGCTGGGAACTGATCTCAGATCCTCTGCAAGAACAGTACCACTCTTACAGTTAAGCCACTTCTCCAGCCCCAACTATTAGTTTCTTAAAGTGAACATGAAATAAAACATAACACAGAAATTGTGGTCATCCAGGTGTAGGAGTGAACTGGGATAAGCTAAAGCTGGAGCCTACAAGCAGATACCACCATCTTACCACCATCCTTTCCAGGTCAGAACCCGCTGCCTACCTTCTCCAAAGTGTCTGTCCGTGATGTCTTCCACTCACCTCACTCAACTGTACCTGGATCCAGGCAAGACAGCCAACTGACAGACTGATGAGATGCGGGCAGTACTGGAGGGCAGACAAATAAATAACATTGAGACACTAGGTGTCATAAGTATAGACCTACATGCCCAGCTCCTAGATAGGGAGATTCAGACAAGTGATAAAAGTACAAATGGAGGGCTGGAGAGTTGGTTCAGTGGTTAAGAATACTGGTTGCTCTTGTAGTAAACCCAGGTTCGATTCCCAGCAGCCACATGGCGGCTAACAACTGTCTGTAACTCCAGTTCCAGGAGAATTTGACATCCTCTTCTGACCTCCTCAGGCACTGCATGACATGTGTTGACTTCATGGGTGCACATGAGGCAATACACTCATACACATAAAATAAAAATATATTTTTTAAAAAGTACAAATGGCCAGGCATGGTGGCGCATGCCTTTAATCCTGGCACTCAGAAGGCAGAGGGAGGCGGATCTCTGTGAGTTCAAGGCCAGCCTGGTCTACCTAGTAAGTCCCAGGACAACTGGAGCTACAGGGAGACCCTGTCTTAAAAAGACCCCCCCCAAAAAAAGAAAAAGAAAATATAAATCACCAATATTAACTCAAGAATGTTAGGCTTGGCATGTAGCTCAGTGCTAGAGTACTTAATTGTCATGGGTGAGGCCCTGAGTTTGATCCTCACCATTAACTATGCCAAAAAAAGGGTCAATATACCAATAATTAGGAATTAGAAAGATACGTACAGAACTATCTCCTAAATGACATCAAGTCCCAATGGGTTTGTAGGTGAATTCCACATACTTACGTAGAAGAGAAAATTCCTATGCTCTGAAACTGTTTAGAGAAGTCAAACATTTCCCACATATTTTGCAAGGCTTGCACAGCCCTGATCATAAAACAAGAGAAACAAACAATCAGAAGAACAGAAACAGAGGAGGGTCTCCAGAAGAAACCTACAGATCATTCTAAGGTTCTAATTTATAAACCCAAGCTCCAAATGCTGGATGTGGAGGTAACTGTAATCCCAACAGAAAGACCCAGAGTTCAAGACCAGTCTGCACTACATACCCCCCAAAACAAAAGAAAAAAAAGGGAGAGAGGTTCTAAATAATATGAGAGCAAACCAACCCAGAATTATATTAAAAGACTTCATAATGATCAATTAGGGTTAATTCCAAATTTTAAAATAAAATGTGTTAATATAATTTAGGACATTGACTTTTTAAAAAAATGAACACAGGGGAGCTGGAGAGATGGCTCAGTGGTTAAGAGCACTGGCTGCTCTTGAACAAGAACCAGGTTCGATTCCCAGCACCCATATGGCGGCTAACAACCATCTGTAACTCCAGTTCCAGGAGATCCATCGCTTTCTTCTGACCTCCATGGGCATTGCATGACATGGGTGCACTCACATACATGCAGGCAATACACTCATACACATAAAATAAAATAATAAAATTTTTTAAAAAATGAAGACAAGGTCTCATATAGCCCAAGCTGACCTTGAACTTGCTATGTGACCTTGAACTCCTGCTCTTTCTGCCTCTATCTCCCAAATGCTGGGAAGACATGCACCTCCACACCTGAGTATGGACACTGACATCTGAAGACAAAAACACAGTGAGTTCATCAGGCACAGAACTTGTGAACTTCTTCCTTATTTGAAATTTCTTCAACTTCAGGATCTTTGGGGAAACAGAACATGCTTCCCAGTTTAGAAGTTGAGGGAAAATTGCCTTCCCAGACTCTCTTGCAGTTAGGACACAGGCACATGACCAACCAGACTCTCATCCAGGCTTGAGTAAGGGATAGTGTGAGAGTCTATCTGTAGGAGGGGCGGTTGTGGGACAACTTGTGGCCCAGCAGCTGGGTAGAAGCTTCAATGACCTGGTCTTACAGTGGAGGCAGTTTTGCTCACCAGACTGGTTCTGCAGCATGGTTCTAGGTACTGTTCCTGGCCACATAGCTCCATGTCTGGTTTTCCAACCCAGAAAACTCTTTGAAGTAGTCAGTGTTGCTGTTGGTTTGGTTTTATATTCAGATGGAATCTTGTTATATAGCCCAGGCTGACCTCAAACTCATCACATAGCTAAGGCTGGTCTCATCTCAGCAGTCCTCTTGCCTCAGCCTCTCTAGGGCTGGGATTACAGGTGTATATCTCCACACCCTGCTTTTCTAAGATTGGGTCTTGCTATGTTACCCAGGCTGGTATGGAACTCCCACCTCACCCTCCTGAGAACTTGTGGCTATAGGCACAAGCCACATAGTCTGGTTTTCACCAATGTTTTGTTTTGATTTGATTTTTTTCTGAATAAAGCACTGGGATTACAGGTGTGTGCCACCAAGCCTGATTTACCAGTTTTTGTTTGTTTCTTTTGAGACAGGGTCTCCCTGTAGCCTCAGGTGACTTGGAATTCACTATGTAGACCAGGCTAGCCTTAATCTTACAGAGTTCCAACTGTCTCTACCTCCCAAGTGTAGCAGTTAAAGGTATGCTCCACCATGCCCAGCTTACCAGTGTTTTTGTTTGTTTGTTTGTTTTGTTTTGTTTTTTGGTCTTTTTGAGACAGGGTCTCCCTATAGCCCCAGCTGACCTGGAACTCATTATGTAGACCAGGCTGGTCTTGAACTTACAGAGATCCACCTGCTCTGCCTCCCAAGACCAATGTATTTTTAATAAATTCCTTTTTGACCTAAATTACCCAGAACAATTTCTGTGACTTACGACTGAAAACTGATACCTGTGCAGTAACAAATCGACAGCCTCAGGGCCCTTACTCAACACCATGGCTTCTGTCTATTTGACCTTCTACCTTACTTCCTGATAGTATCTCCTTTGCTCCATGTTTCCCAATACTTTTACAGGTGGCAAATTATATAAGTGACAAGACTATGAATTAACTGCTTCTGACAGGGGCAGGTTCATGTGGTTTCGTGGTACCCTTCTAGGAAGCAGTAGGTAGGATGTTTACGTTATTAGAAGAGGCAATGGTCCAAAAGACATAATGGCTGATTTTCTGCAACAGACACCTAACCCAGGTTTGGAAAGTCGGAAGAGGCTTTTCAGGAGAATAAATTCTGAGCTGGAAGATGTCAGATAAGTAAGAGTTAGGAAGGAGATAAGGAGTGAGGAGAGGTTCAGGCACAGGATAGAGTGATCAAGAGAAGGCAAAGTAGTTAAAAGATGGAGCTGAACAGGTAGGTAGGGAAGGCTCAGATCTCGAAAGACCCTGAAGGCCATGTTGGGAACTTCACAGTGCCTCTTGAAAACTGTAAGGAGCTATTAGTGTGCCTGCATAGTAGACAGAAATTAGCAAACTCACAGCTAGAGAGAAGGGAAGTCAGAAATTTGAGAGACCAGTTAGGAGAGACTATTACAGGGAAAGGGGTAAAATAGTGCCTTGGACCAGGGGTGGGAGGGAGGGGGGAGTGGATTTGAGAGAGATTAGAGTTATAATCGAAGGACCTGATGGTGGGTTGGATGTAAAGATGGAGGTAGGCATGTGTCAGGGGTTTGGTTTGAGTGGATGTGGACGACACAGGAAGAGAAGCTATTTGTGTGTGTGTGTTTTGGTTTTTTGAGACAGGGTCTCAGTATATAGCCCAGGGTGGCCTTGAACTTATTCATAATCCTCCTGCCTCTGCTTCCCAAGGGCTGAGCTTACAGATAGGCCTATACCAGCGGCCAGAAGAAGCTATTTAGATGAGCTCAATTTTTAACATACTGGGGTTTTGGTTGGTTGGCTGATTTGTTTCTTTAGTGATTTACTTTTATTTGCGGAAGTGATTTGATTGCTGGTGTGTTACTGGTATGTGTGAAGTCCTGAGAATGGTGGTAGGGGATGAGAGAGCTGCCATGTAGGTGCTGGGAACCAAATCCCAAGTCATCTGGAAGAACAACATAGTCTTAACCCCTGAGCCACCTCTCTACTACCTTGGTTTTTTGTTGTTTTTTTTTTTAAGCGTCTTTCTATGTAACCAAGGCTGTTTTCAAACTCATGATCCTCCTGCCTCAGCCTCCTGAGTGATGAACACATTGTGTTTGTAGAACATCCAAGAAGAGTAGGTCCAAGAGGCAATCAGATCCATGTAGTTGGCCCCCACAAGAGGGGTCTACACTACAGATATAGATTTGAGTCTTTGAGGTAGCAGTGGTGGTTAAAAGCAAGGAAAAGGATGACTTGTAGAATGGAGAAGCCAGGTGAGGTGATGCATGCCTTTAATCCCAGTATTTGGGACACTCTCTGAGTGTATAAGTCCAGCCCAGTCTACATACCAAGTTCCAGGCCAGCTGGGGCTACACAGACCCTGTCTTTAAAAAGAAGAAATGGGTGGCTGGGCGTGGTGGTGCATGCCTTTAATCCCAGCACTCAGGAGGCAGAGGCAGGCGTATCTGTGTGAGTTCAAGGGCAGCCTGGTCTACATAGGGAGTTCCAGGACAGCTGGAGCTACAGGGAGAGCCTGTCTCAAAACAACCAAAAAAAAAGAAGGAGAAGAAATGGGGCTGGAGAGAGGGCTCAGCGGTTAAGAGCACTGACTGCTCTTGCAGAGGACCCGGGTTCAATTCCCAGCACCCACATGGCAGCTACGAACTGTCCTTAGCTGCAGTTTCAGGGGAATCCGATGCCCTCTTCTGCCCTCCATGGCATTGCACGACGTGGGAGCACTCACATGGATGTAGGCAATACATTTGTACACATTGAATAAAGATGATAAATAAAAATATTTTTAAAAAATAAAATAAAAAGAAATGAAAGCCGGGCGTGGTGGCGCATGCCTGTAGTCCCAGCATTTGGGAGGCAGAGGCAGACAGATCTCTGTGAATTCAAGGCTAGCCTGGTCTACATAGGGAGTTCCAGGACAGCTGGGACTACAGGGAGACCCTGCTTCAAAAAGACAAAATAATAAATAAATAAATAAGTAAAATAAAATAAAAAGAAGAAATGAAAGCCAGGCGTGGTGGCGCATGCCTGTAGTCCCAGCATTTGGGAGGCAGAGGCAGACAGATCTCTGTGAATTCAAGGCTAGCCTGGTCTACATAGGGAGTTCCAGGACAGCTGGGACTACAGGGAGACCCTGCTTCAAAAAGACAAAATAATAAATAAATAAATAAGTAAAATAAAATAAAAAGAAGAAATGAAAGCCAGGCGTGGTGGCGCATGCCTGTAGTCCCAGCATTTGGGAGGCAGAGGCAGACAGATCTCTGTGAATTCAAGGCTAGCCTGGTCTACATAGGGAGTTCCAGGACAGCTGGGGCTACAGGGAGACCCTGCTTCAAAAAGACAAAATAATAAATAAATAAATAACAAATAAAAGAAATGAAGAGAACCCAATAACAAACTCTGAAGACAAGTTAAATGCTAAGAAAGTCAGAGGAAGAGGAAGCCACATAGGAGTCTGAGAAGGACCAACCAGACAAGCAAGAGGAAAACCAAGAAAGTATGTGTCCCTTGTAAAGAATTTAAAGGGATTAGAATCTCAAGGAGGGGATGGCCCTGAGTATGTAGGCTGAAAACATTGAGTAAGATGGTAGCAAAGTGTCCAGTGGCTATAGGGGAAAGGAGGGTACTATCAACTTTGTCAAGAACCAAGTCAATAGAGAGGTCTTGGAGAGGGAATTGGCCTAGGACAAGGAAAGATGACAGTGGGATGTAAAGAAGCAAAGAATTAAAAAATAGGCATCCCTAAGACTGTGGCTGTGAAAGGGAAGAGAGGGTGGCATGTGGAGAGGCTTGTAGAAGCTAGAGGGGTTAGTGGTTGGATGAGTCCCAAAATCTCCCCAGGGTGGGAGGAAAAGGGAGAGCTTGGAACCAAAAGGAGGGCTTGGGGGAAAGCTGTGGCGAGTCATGATAAGGGCTTATGTCCGGGAGGCAGGCTGTTCCCTGGGTCCCAGGGGTCTGTATCAGGTTGGCATTTCCTCCCCATATCTATCTCCTTCCTGCTCTTGGTCTGGCCCTTCTTGGAGCTGGAAGAGAGGAGGATCCAAGTCACACCCTGGAAGAAGCTCTGTACCTTCAGAGGTTGTTTTGCCTGACTGTGAGCTGGGGATGGGGCTAGGGAGGAGGGTCTGAGGGAGGAATGGGACTCAAGGACTTAGAACTAGTAGTTAGGCTTTGAGAGCAGAGGTGAAGAGTAGGTTGAGAGGAATAGACACTGAGTTTCTGGAAGGGATCCTGAGAGATACAGAGGTGGAGGGCTGAAGCCTGGGGGAATGATGCCAGGGGCTGGTATGGCATCCACTTAAGCTCCCTTGACCAACAGGTTCCTATGGCTTTCCTCATCTTGCTGTTCCTGCTGCCAAGTCCCTTAGACTCGCAGGCCAGCTGTGGTATCTCCAAAGTGACCAGCCAGCTGGAAGTCAACTGTGAAAACCAGAAGCTGACAGCACTTCCCACAGACCTGCCAGTAGACACAGGCATCCTCCACCTGAGCAAGAACTACTTGGTTACTTTCTCTACAGCATCCCTGGTGCGTTTCCCTCGCCTGACTCAGCTGTACCTGGATGAATGTGAGCTGACCAGCCTGCAGACTCCAGAGCCACTGCCACTGCTAGAGACCCTGGATTTATCCCACAATAAGTTGAAAAGTCTGCCCTCCCTAGGACGGGCACTACCTGCACTCACCACCCTGGATATCTCCTTCAACCAGTTGACCTCACTGGCTCCTGGTGCCCTGGAAGGCCTGAGCCAACTCCATGAGCTCTATCTGCAAAATAATAATCTGATGATGCTGCCCCCCAGGCTCCTGATGCCCACACCCAGGCTAAGGAAGCTCAATCTGGCGAGCAACAAGTTGGGTGAGCTGCCCCCTGGGCTCCTGGAAGGGCTGGATGAACTTGATACTCTCTACCTTCAAGGGAATCAGTTACGTACAATACCAAAGGGCTTCTTTGGGGACCTCCTCTTGCCTTTTGCTTTTCTCCATGGCAACACCTGGCATTGTGATTGTGAGATCCTCTACTTTCATCGCTGGCTCCAGGACAATTCCAACAATGTCTACTTATGGAAGGAGGGTGTAGATGTCAAGGCCATGACCCCTAATGTGGCCAGTGTACGATGCATCAATTTGGGAAATGTACCTGTCTACACCTACCCAGGGAAAGGCTGCCCTACCCATGGTGATGGGGATGACATAGACTATGATGACTATGATGATGTCCCTGAGCGTGATACAGTACATACTACAAGGACTGTGGTCAAGTTCTCTACTAACACTAAAGCCCATATGACCCACTGGGGCCTACTCTACTCAGAGTCTTCTGCTTCTCTAGACAGCCAAATGCCTTCTTTGCCTCCAACCCAAGAACCCACTAAAAATCAATCCACATCTCCACATAGACAGATCCCAGAGCTTACCACATTCCCGGAGACCATGGAACTCATCACATCCTCCTATGGTCTAAAGGTCAGTACTAAACCTACCATTGCCCTGACCACTCCCCCAACCACCCCAGAGCCCACCACCAACCCCCTAACCACCCCAGAGCCCTCCACCACCACCCCAACTGTCCCAGAACCCACCACTACCACCCCAATCACCCCAGAGCCCACCACCACCACCCCAATCACTCTAGAAACCACCACCACCACCCCAATCACTCTAGAGCCCACCAACAACTCAACCACTCCAGAGCCCACCACCACCACCCCAACCACCCCAGAGCCCACCACCACCACCCTAACAATCCCAGAGCCCACCACCACGTCAGAGCCCACCTCAATTAAAACCACTTTGGAACTATTTTTTACCACAGAACTCACTTTACTCCCTACTATCACAACAATCATCCCTGAGTTTAACAGCTTCCTAACGGTTTCAGAGGTGGTTCAAGGAAACTTTGATAGCTCAAAAAGTGACCCTTTCCTCAACTCCGACTTTTGCTGCCCCCTTTCTCTGGGCTTCTATATCTTGGGTCTCCTCTGGCTCCTCTTTGCCTCTGTGGTGCTCATCCTGCTGCTGAGCTGGATCTGGCACGTGAAACCACATGCTCTGGACTCCGGCTGGTCTGCTGCTGTGGCCACACGCACACAAACCACACATCTGGAGGTGCAGAGGGCAAAGCAAGTAACTGTGCCCCGAGCCTGGCTGCTCTTCCTTCAAGGGTCACTCCCCACTTTCCGTTCTAGCCTTTTTCTGTGGGTACGGCCTAATGGCCGTGTCAGGCCTCTGGTAGCAGGGCGGCGGCCTTCAACCCTGAGTCAGGGACGTGGTCAGGACCTGTTGGGCACAGTGGGCATTAGGTACTCTGGCCACAGCCTCTGAAGGTGAGTCCTTTGGAGACCTTGAGAAAAGTTTCAACATACTCTACTGGGATCTAGCTGGGGGTGGGAGAACCGCACAGTGTCACAGGGATGTCTTAATCACTTTTCCTCGGTCTGAAGCCTCCTCCCTCTTCACATCCAGGTACACAACCCCAGACCTCACAAATCAGGAGGGGTAGTGAGATGATAGAATTGGGAGGGTCACAGAGCCAAGCGCCCTAAGTTGCTGAGAGCATTGTCAGGCCACATGGTTACTGCTATCACTTTGGGGAAAGAAGAGAGAGAGAAAGCAAATGGAATAGTCTATGGTTTCCATGCAGTCATAGAGAAGAAAATCTGGAAAGTAATTGATCAAGATGGGAGCACTGTCTCTGGGTTGTCAGATCTTTTTCTGTTTAGCACCTTCTAGTTTTCTATCAGTGTATTCCATTTGTATAATAAAAATATTTCTAAAAGGAAAATGTAGCTTTCTTTTGGAACAGGAAAGAGTGGCTAGAACACCTGTTACAAGAATTCCAAGGTCTCAGCTGCCCCCACCCTGATCCCAAATGCCTAGCAAACTGCTAGTCATAGCTGAGGGTGGGAGGGTAAGGCACAGAGGTCACTGTCTCTACCTTAGTGGCTCCTGCAGGGTGGTTGAATGGCCACTGTAAGCATCAGCTCCTGAATAGAACAGTCCCTTGGATCTGGGTGGCAGTGCTGAAGCCTACCCACCTGCGGCCTGAAGCAGGGCAGAGGTGGGGGCCCTTCCTCACACCCAGAGTCTCTGGAACACAACTCTTTTCACTGGCCAGGTCAGCAGGACTTGGTGGAGGGTGTATCATCCTGGTGGGTTTGCCTAAGAATCCTAGGTCTTCAGCTTTCAAGCCAAGTAAACAAGACCCCTCCCTTCCCTGGATCCACTGACTTAGCTATTTGTCAACCTCACTGGCCAGGCTTTCTCCCACACCTCATCTCAGTTCAATCCAGGGCTTGGGACCCAAATAGCAGTGAAGGCTGCATCTCTGGTTCTATAGATCCCCGTACCTCCAGATGGTTCTGGATCTTCCTGAATCTTTCTCTGACCTTGAACTCTTCCAGGTAGAGGGCAAACCTTTGAGGTTAGCCATCAAGGATTTTTCTTCATTGACTCCACCCAACAGTCCAGCTTCTTCTCCCTTTGTTCTGACCTACTGTAGATGCCTCACAAATCACCTGTCCCAGCAGTGTTTCTCCTGAATCTCTGCCCTCTCCAGCCGGGTTCTGTTCCTGATCTTTTTCAACCTATCTGGCTACAATGTACAAGTCTCTCCTAAGCTAGGCAGGGTACAATCCATTGCTAGTCATTTCCAAATACCCATCATCTTCAAGCCAAATTTCAAACTCAAGGGCCAGGCTTCAAGAGTCACCAAGTAGCCATCACAGGTAGCCTAGGACACAGTATGCATGGAGGGGTGAGGAAAGCATGGCAGCAGCCAGGATGCTACACCTCTTTTTCTGTTGACAAGGCTCTGTCAAAGAGACAGCTCCCACCTGCTGCCTGCCTGTTCTCTGGCCTGGCATACAGCCCTCAGATTGCCCAGCATTCCTCCTGGTTTGACCTTCCCATACTTTATGCTCCAAGGGGTTTGTAGGCTCCTTGGGGGGAAGGCCTGGGAATCACACTTCTCAAGAAACAGATGAGGGAGTCACTTTCCCCAGTCAACCGTTTTTGTTTTTTTTTTCAAAAAAAGATTGCATGTGTATGTGCATATGCCACATGTGTAATGGTGCTCGTGGAGGCCAGAAGATGCTAGATTCCTTAGATCTGAAGTTACAAGTGGTTTTGAGTTGCCCAACATGGATGCTGGGATCAGAACTCAGGTCCTCTGGAACAGAGTAG
This sequence comes from Nannospalax galili, assembly GCF_000622305.1. NCBI lineage: Eukaryota > Metazoa > Chordata > Mammalia > Rodentia > Spalacidae > Nannospalax > Nannospalax galili. The sequence goes on from NW_008357929.1 coordinate 9,736,534, forward strand.
CAAGTGCTCTTAACCCCTAAGCCATCTCCAGTGGCCCCACACATTTCTGACCAACATCCTTTTAGTCCTTGGGTTTGGCTTCAGCATGCACCCTCATGAGCCCTGACCCTCCCCAATAACCCCTGTGGCTCTGACCCACTGAAGGCCAACTTAGTTTCTTATGCACAAAGGTGTCACAGATCCCAGAGGCTTTTCCTGGGGATTGTGAGATCATTTGTGAGTCAGCTGTATTCTTGAGCAAGTGCTTTGCAAGCAACACACGGGACCCAGAGCTTTCTTTCTTTTTGGCTGTGTCAGCTGCTGTGGTACGACTGATTTACATAGTGTTTTCATAAAACCAGCAGGTACTTTTTCTTTAATAATTTTTGTTAAAAACTCCAGTTTCTGTTTTCCAGAGATACCAGGTTCTCTGTGCCATCTCCTCCCTCTACTGAGCCTCGCAACTACCCAGATTTGGAGGTGGTGTTATCAATCCAATTTATTAGTGAAGTCCTCAGTGAGGAGGAAGACTGCACCCTTCTATTGCAGATCCTTTTGAATATCTTGATAGCTTCTACTCTCTCCTGTTCCCTCAGCGCTGCCTTGGATTCTTCAAAGAGGGATCTTCTGCTGTCCTGTGTGCCTGAAACTAACCCTAAGAGAAGACTTAAAATCCTCAGGGAGTTTCCCAGCTCCCCCTAGGAATAGCCAGGAACAGAGTGATCCTAAGAATCAAGCCAAGAAGGGCAAGCTGGAGGGAGGAGGGGGTGGGGGAGAACAGATCAAAGTTCTTTACCACAAAGGAGGAGACCACACTGTAGAGGGGAAATAAATAGAGGAGCCCAGGGCAGCAGAGTCCAAGCCCCCTGGGCACAGCGACTATAGGCGCAATGGTGACTGGGAGCCCTGGCACACTGGTTCCAGGACCCCTGCCATATCAGCCACTGAGGAAGAGACGCTTGTAGGCTTTGTTCATCTGTTCCAAGAAGATGAAGGTGAGGACTGTGTGGGGGCCCAGGCGGGCATAGTATGGTGTGAAGCCTTTCCACAGGCTGAAGAAACCCTCATAGCGAACAACTTTCACGAGCACATCCTAGACAGATAGGGAGACAGGGTGCTGGGGCTAGGACCTGGCTTCCAGGACGCTGTCCCCTCTACCAGCTACTCACATATCCCTCCCAGGGCATCTAACACTCTGGCTCAGGCCCCTCCACCCTGCCTCCTCACCAGCCCATTCTTGTACTCCGGTTTCCCATCGATCATTCGCATATTCTGGATCCTGAAAGAGAGGACGTACAGGCATGAGAGACAGGAAAAGAGCCCTCCCACAGTTCTCTAGGCCCAGGCTGCACACTCACCGGGTCTTGACAATGTCTACTGGCATGGAAGCAGCAGTGGTGACCAGGCCACTGATCATGCTGGCACAGAAGTGGCACAGGATATTGTCAGAGAAGTAGCCTGGGAGATGAAGAAGGTGATGGTCAACTGTCAGGTAGCTCAGGCCAGGCAAGGGAGAAGGTGATGGTCAACTATCAGGTAGCTCAGGCCAGGCAGGGAACTCAGCTCTGGGTCTCACCTGAGTCCAGCAAGAATTGCTTGGATTGGGAATAGGAGGCAAGCTGGGCAGCATTGACGACAACAGCCCGAGCCATGGTAGGGATGCAGCCCTGGAGGTGGGGAAGTAGAAGAGTCAAAAATGCAAGACCTGAACCTACATCCCCCAAGACTCCAACCCCTTTACTCACCCGCCACAATGTGGGAACTCCTTCTTCCCTGGCAATTCGAATTAGGGCATTAAAAACATTTCTGTAGCCTCGGCGCTGGTCAGCTGGAAGCCTGGTGGAAGGGCAGGGAAAGGCCAAGGTCAGGACAGCCCACAATAACAAAGAAAAGAAGGCCTGAACAGGTAAATGTTTTGCTCTACATGTGGGATAAACATTTTTTTAAAGTTAATCCTTTCTAGATTCCAGGAATAGAGCCGGAGTTAGGCTCAGACCCAGAACTCACCGGCCATCAGCTGTCATCCTGATAAGAGCCACCTCAGCTGGTGTGCCCACAAATGCACCAGTTGCACCTGCAGTCATACCAATAAGGGCCTTCAGCAGAAAGCCTGGGGGTGTACCATCAGCCCCAGTCAGACGCTCAAACAGCACAGTATAGATGCCAAGGCGAGTTGTGGTGTAGGTGGCCTGGCGCAGCAGGCCAGCTGACAGCCTGCAGAGCAGAAAGGCTAGCATATTAGGACAAAGTCTGGACCTGCCAACCCACAACCTCTCTCCCAAGCTGAGGTCCCAGTACCCAGTGTAAATGCCCTTCAGCCCTTCTGCCTTCAGGATACTAGTGAGGGCATGGAAGCTGGTTTTGTACTCTCGCGTCTTCGCTCCTTCACCACTCAACTGCATCCGGTTTTTCACCAAGTCCAGGGGTTGTACAAAAACGGTAGCTCCCATCCTTGGGGGGGGGGGGGGGGAAGGAATCAGGTTCAGTTGTTCCAGATCTAAAGCATACTGCAACCTGGCAGCCAGTTACAAAAAGTCAGGGCCTGCCATGCAGCTAGAGATTCAGGAGGCTTGTGGGTTGTGGTATGTGTGCACCTGAAAAGTACAGTTGTTCAATAGGGGCCATGCAATCAAAGTGTTTCAGGCAGTTTCACGGGGTTCAAGCAGAGAGCTAGGACCACATGCAGTCTGACCAAGGTGGGGAGGAGGAGGCATCCACGACCTGGGATTCCAACCAGTCCTCTAATGACCTGAAACCCCCAACCAAACAGGCAGTCAAAGCAGTGGGCTGAAAAACTCAGAGGAGGCGAGGGTTTGTGCCATAACCCCTGCATGCCCTGCAATGGGCGAAAAGATACTGGCAGCTCATCAAAGGGCCTCGCAATGTTCTGGGAAATACGCTGATCCTGCGCTGGCTGAGTTTACTGCAACACACCCGGATATGCACTGGGCCCAGTAGCTTGCGCCCGTCCCTTCCTCCTCCTTTTCCATCCCTGGGGCCTGAGCTTACCCAGCCAGGCCCCCAAACAGGAACTTGACCGACTTGGGGGAGGTACGGGGCTTCCCGGACATCCCGCCGGCCACGGGACTCGCTGTCGCCGCCATCGCCCCTCCGTGGCCCTCCGCGCTGGGCCCCGTGTACGCACAGCCCCGCTCGCGCCCAAGGTGACACCGAGCGCGCAACAGGGCGAGGGCGCGCGCGCACCCCTCCGGCTGGCAGGTCCAGTTCCAGCTGAAGCTCGCGCGGGCGCTGGCGCAGGCTCAGGCGCAAGGGCGGCCGGGAGTAGGCGGGGCTACAGAAGGAGCTTTAAGGGTACGTGGGAAGGGGCGTGCCTTAGGAAGACAGTGCAGGGGTTTTTTTTTTTGTTGTTTTAACCGAATTGTATTAGCGGGAAAATAGAATTTGTTGGACGATCTCGCGAGAGCGAATTAGTCACCCGAAGTAGCGCTAAGCGGCTTCTCGCGATAAAAACAAATTGCCGCTGCGGGAAGGGGCGGTGGCGGTGAGCATCTCGCGATACTTGGAGGTACGACGGCGGCGGCCGGGCGAATGAGAGGTTTGTAAACAGGGCACCTCCAAGATCTCGGGCACAAAGGGGCAAATCACATCGCCTCCAGGCATCGGTGCTCCTTTCATCTCTGCACACTCCCTCCATCTCTAACATTTCTTTCAACCGGCCTTTTAGAACCGGAAGTCCTTCGTCTTGAGCGTCCAATACTGGAAGCGGCCTTTCCTTACCGGAAACCCTTTTCCAGGGGGCTACGAAGACGGCCCATCTGGCCGGAAGTCCCACCTCTTTGAGATTCCCCCCCCCCGCAGAAGTTTTTCTGCTAACCTGTTTGCCTGGGTTCACTTTCTGCGTTTTATCTCTGCACCAGAAAAGGACACGGTGTCTCCTTCCCAGCTCCACTAAACGGGTTTGACACCTCACTCCCCGACTCAGAGTTCCGTCTCTGACGCCCCCATGTAGCTGTGAAGTGGGGCCTAGGGGTGGTTGGACCCCTGGGATCCTTCTGAAGGAGGCAGAGAGGGCGCAGAACTCCACTTCTGCTCCCGCTGTCAGGACGCGACCGCCTCAGTCTTGCCCCTCCCGCTGCCATGTACCCTGCGGTCTTCCCGCTTCCTGTGGTTGTGGCTACGGTGCTGTGGGGAGCTGCTCCCATCCGAGGGCTCATTCGAGCGGTGAGTCTGAGGGTCTAATGGGGGAAGAGCGCTGAGGAGGGGTTGCAGGCTTTAGAGGAAAATGGACTTTTCTGTCTGCAGACCTCGGAGTACAATGGCAGCATGGACTTTGCAGATCTCCCAGCTCTGTTTGGGGCTGCCCTGAACGAGGAGGGACTCCAGGTGATTCCCCATTTCTCTCTTTCCCCATAGCCCCATTGGGTCGGGGTTGAGTAGCTGTGCCCTGGATGAAACTGGAGGTAGGAAATAAGCAAGTGAGTGCATTGGACTGGGGGTAGTGGGGAGAGTGCTTTATCTTGCATGTGTTAAACCTTGGGTTCAGTCTCCAGCACCGCAAAAAATACCCCATCCCCCTAAAAACAACTCAAGTGCATAAACAACTCTAATGTGGAGTGCAGAATTGGAAATGAAAGACAGTAACTGAGTGGACAAACGTGTCTAATGTGGAATCTAGAAATATGAGACTGTCCACCCCTGGAACTCCAAGTTTATGGGGGAGATTGAAAGTAGATTAAGTCTTTCTTTGATCCTTTACTATAAAAAGGGGTGATAATTACATTAGGGTTATTGTGTGAACTCATGAGCGAGATAAGCAATTGTGTTGCTTCTTTAGAGTTCTTGCCACACAGCAAGGATATAGATAGGCCACAGATAGCCAGTGTTTTTATGAGGTGGGTGATTGAAGGTACTGTGTACTTGAGATGTGAAAGAACAGGAGAGGTGGTGACAGGCTGAGTCACCTGACTTGTCAGCAGAAACTGAAAAGCTGAAGGACTGAGTGAGCCCAGAATGAGTACAAGTTCATTCACCTAACAGAGAAATGGAGTCTGGTGAAGGATGCTTGCTAGAATTGCATCTTCAAGAAGCTTAGAGAAGATGTATGTTGACTTAGGTGGGATGCTCAGACCTAATGAGAAATGAGGAAAACTCAATTGTTCGCTTTTGTCCCCCAGGGATTCCTTGTGGAGGCTCACCCAGAAAATGCCTGCAGCCCCATTACCCCACCACCCCCAGCCCCGGTCAACGGGTCAGTCTTTATTGCACTGCTTCGAAGATTCGACTGCAACTTTGACCTCAAGGTTGCCAAATGTGGAATGGGAGCTGGGAAGCTGAAGGTAAATAATGGCAGTAGGACTGAAGAAAGGTGAGGTGCCTAATGACTCTCACCCCTGCTGTCTCCCCAGGTCCTAAATGCTCAGAAGGCTGGGTATGGTGCAGCTGTGGTACACAACGTGAATTCCAATGAGCTTCTGAACATGGTGTGGAATAGTGGTAAGTTTGGAGGATCTCACTACTAGGTTTTAAATAGGTTAGTGGGAGGGCTGGAGGCATAAGGAAAAGAACCGGTTCTTCGGGTGGGGTGGAGAAAAGTGCCAAATGCCAGGGTTTGAAAAGAATTTGAAGAGTGGAAGGTTAAATTCCTGGTCTAACATCCTGATGATCCTGCAGAGGAAATCCAGCAGCAGATCTGGATCCCATCTGTGTTTATTGGAGAGAGGAGTGCCGAGTGCCTCCGTGCCCTCTTTGTCTATCAGAAGGGGTAAGCCTTGTACTTCCTTCCTGCTCTTCATCTTTTCCATGCTAGCCTGGAGCCCAGGCCTCACTGTCCTAACCACTGTCTGATTCTTCCTTACCCCTCTCCACTTTTCCTCCCACTCCCTTTCCCACCCATGAGCCTTGTTCCAAGCTAGTTACCTGTCTTACCTCACTCTAGATGGTCTGTTTCCTCAGGGCTCGGGTGCTTCTGGTTCCAGACAATAGTTTCCCCTTGGGCTATTACCTCATTCCTTTCACTGGGATTGTAGGACTACTGGTTTTGGCCATGGGAGCAGTATTGGTAAGTAACCCTGGGAACCTGTTGGGAAGATCATCTAAGGCCAGACTGGATCTGGAGACAGGAGGTTATGGGTGGTTTGTGTTAGTTTTCCAATTTTGTTTCTAATCCTGGCCTACTCTCACTCCTAGATAGTTCGGTGTATCCAACACCGAAAACGGCTCCAGCGGAATCGACTTACCAAAGAGCAACTGAAACAGATTCCTACCCATGACTACCAGAAGGGTAAAGGCACAAAGAGCACCTTCCTCACAAGCTGGCCTCCTGAGGGAGTTTTGAACCCAGCAAATAAAGGGTACAAAGAGCAGTGAGGTGGGATTAGATGCCACAAATAAAGGGTACAAAGAACAGTGAGGTGGCATTAGATGCCGCCTTTACTTCTCTTTTACCACATACACATATAGGACCCAAAGGAGGCAGGGTTGAGCAGGAGTGGGAAGCAAAATGAACAAGAGAAGTCAGTGACCCTGTGTATAAGGCTGGGAGAGAGAGCAGATGGGAGTTAGGATTCAAAGAAACAGGTGAGGGGTTGGGTTGTCTGGCCCTGGAGATTCCAGTGCCATATAAGGCTATGGCAGCTGCTTTACCCCTCCCACTTCCGCTGTTCTCACCCCCCCCCCCAACCCTACTTCCCTTCTGACTCTGCTTCTCTTTGCTTGTTCCTCTAACCCCCAAGTTTTCTATGTCCTTTCCTGACTACCCTGCCTGCCCTTAGTTCTTGTGCTGGCTTGGTAGAACCTGGGAAAATAATTTTTCAAGTTTTAGTTCTAGTCTCCCAAAGTGAGTTCTCTTGGGCCTGGTTTAGAATGGGGCAGTAAAGGAAGAGATTCCTTTCCTTTTCACAGGTGATGAGTATGATGTCTGTGCCATCTGCCTGGATGAATATGAAGATGGAGACAAGCTTCGGGTACTCCCTTGTGCTCACGGTGAGACCACTGTCTACCCATGCTATATTCCTGCCCCATCAGCAAGTACCAGATGTCTCATACAGTCCTCCACAGCATATCACAGCCGATGTGTGGACCCCTGGCTCACTCAGACCCGGAAGACCTGCCCCATCTGTAAACAGCCTGTTCATCGGGGTCCTGGGGATGAGGAGGAGGAAGAAACTCAGGGACAAGAGGAAGGTGATGAGGAAGGGGAACCAAGGGACCAACCTGCTTCAGAATGGACCCCACTCCTAGGCTCTAGCCCCAATCTTCCAACCTCCTTTGGCTCCCTAGCCCCAGCACCCCTAATTTTTCCTGGGCCCTCAACAGATCCCTCACCCTCTCCTTCCTCTGCCATCTTAGCCTGATAATCTTCTACCACACCTGGAGCCTCTGGCAACCTATTTGCACAACAAGGGATATTTCACTCCAGATTCTCACCCAACCTCATCTTTTTGAGGGGGCTGGTGGGGGGGCATGGGGACACAATCTCTACTTCTTGGGTTAATAAACTTGTTTTTGTGGACTAAGAAAGGGTAAGGTCATTTTCACAGTTTGTAAAAGAACCACCCCTCTTGTCAAAGAGTAGGGGGAGCTTTGGAATAAACTAACCTAGAGTCATGGGGACAGCCCCAGCTGCATCTATGACTCAGGGAGAGGGAGCCCCACCTACACATGAAGATGACTCAACTGGCCCTGCCTTACCCACAGGCTTGGACCCATTCTCTGGTCTGGATGGCTGTGTTCCAGTACCAATTCAGCTAGGCCTGGAAATACCACTAGAGAGGGGGCCAGGCCAGGTGCAGGGTACCGACTTCAGTCCTGGGGGTTGAGGAAAGCCTAAGAATGGAAAAGAGTACAAAGGGTCGAGGTGGGACACAGGCAAGTGCAAATATCTCAAGTTCAAGTCAAGGGTGTAAATGAATCAGTGCTAGTCCCCCATCTAATGCCCAAGCTCAAACCACACAGGACCTTGTTAGAATCTTTTTTATTCAGAAAAAAAAAAAAAAAACCCAAAAAACAAAAAATGTTTTCCAAACACACACAGGAGGGGGTATGGGTAGGGGGAGGTACCTGTCCATCCAGCCCCAGCCCCCAGCCCATGTGGTTTTGGCAGCAATAAGGGAAGTTGGGGTAATGGCCCAAAACATAAAAATGGTGTGTGTGTGGGAAGGAGGGTGCAAAAGCTGAAGGGAGTGGTGGGGGAGGGACAGACGAGGTCAGTACTGGGAACGCCGCAGGTGGGAGGCCATTTCATAACATTTCTTGTTGATCAAACCACCATGGACACCTTCTTTGCCCATCAGCAGAACTAGCGCTGGAGGAAAGAGAAAGAAGGCTAGGACCCAGGTGTCACAATTACACCCTGGCCAGCTGTTCAGCAACTGCCCAGCACTGGGGGCTGTAACCTAAGCCCTTCCCTTCTAACCCTCCCCCCAACACACAGGCAGGCTGTCAGTCACCCTAAAACAATAGAGCTTTTCAGGGGATGGGGATAGAATCAAGCCTAAAGACTACTAGAGAGGAAGAGGCAAAACTTAAGAGGTCCAAGGCTCATAAGCTGTAGTCTATGTTGACTAGGAGCTGCTGTGGATGAGCTCTGCTGTCTCTTAATTTTCTTATACAACTCAACAGATTGGAGCCAAAATGCTGACTTTAGGATTTCAACAACGTACTCCAAGAATACTAATCTGAAAAAGCTCCGTCAAGGCAGGAAGGGACTTAAGAGGTAATGCAATTCACCAATTCAGTTTCTTTACAAAGTGAGGAGCTGAGACAGAACCTAAGGGACTATCCAAAGTTTCCAACATCCAGCAGATTGAAAATACTGTGTTGCACTCTTCACACGGAGGAAGGAACCACAGAAAATCCCCCAATGATTAATGAAATGGTATATAGGGGATCTCCAAGCTAGAGGAATGGTCAGACTCAGATCAGAAACTCACTCTTGGCCGTCATGGTGACAGTGACATTGAAGGTGGGCGCTCCTCCGGTGCTCTTGGTACGAAGATCCATAGTAAATTCCCCTTCTTGCAGCAGTGAGTCCCGGATCACAGAACATTTCTGGCCCCCAAGTGTCAGCCCGTTCACGAAAAAACTTGACCGGTCTTTGCCAACCAGGACACCAACCTCAGCTGGCTATAAGAATCAATCACCCATGAAGTTAGTGCACCAGGATTCCCTGTTCTCTGAGTACCCACCTGCCTTCTGTTTCCTGGAGCTGGGGTTGAGGGTGCTTCATACACATCAACGAAATCTGAAAACTCAGTACTGTGTGTGGGAAGTTGGCACAGAAAAAGACCTTGATCCTCAAGCCTAGTAAATGGGACCAAGGAGGAAGGGATAACGTCCCTCTGGAGACAATGCTGGGGGCCAAATGTTAACGAGGGGAGCCTCTGGATGCTCAGAACTCTCCTTCAGGAAAAGCAGAAGCGGAGAGGGGAAGGGAGGGGGGCAGGGAGGGAGGAGAAGCAACTTTGCCCTTATTTGGTCAAAGGTTCTGCAGGCGTAGTTAGGAGCCCGGACGCCTGGGTTTCCCGGTAACCTAGAGTTTAGATTCAGGTACCTAGGTCCCAGGATGAGGAAGCAGACCCCTAGGGCCTTTCTAGTGAAGTTGTTAAAGTTCTGGAAGGGTGGGGGACTCGAGTGTCTCAGGTCTAAACACTCCAGGGACCCTTTCTCCCCTTAGACCCCAAACCCCAGTTTCCGGCACCCTCCCGCCCGGAAATCCCCTTCCCCCCTTTCGAACTTCCGCTCCCCCTCCTCACTTCCGGGCAGTGTGGCTAGGGAAGGTGGTGTTGGGGACAGCGGCGGCCTTATTCCTTCACTTTTACTGTCTCAGAACTTCTCACAAAGTTCCCCTACTCCAGGCCCCGCCGGATGGCGGGAAGGGCGGGCGAGGGGACTTCCGGGATTGGCTTTACAGGAATGTCGGGGCTAACGTACCGAGTTGGGGGTGTGTGACGGCCTCGCCCTCTCTAACGGAGCTGGGAGGGGCCGGGGGCCCACGGAGGTCGGGCCGAGGACCAAGGCCACGCGCCGGGCGCTCCCACCCGCGCATGGAGAGACAATAGTGGAGGGAACGCGAACCGAGGCCCCCCCAGGCCCTAATCAATCAAAATCCCCGGTTAAAATCGCAGCGCGTGCCCGCCCCGCCCTGGAGGAGGCGGAAGTGGGCCGCCGCACCGGGCGGCGCGCCCCTCCCCGCCCTGTGCCCCGGATGTAACGCCCCGTCGCAGAAAGCGGGGCGGCGGGCGGGATGGGCGCCGCCGCGAGGGGCCACCGAGGGCCGAGTCACATGCAGTTCCCACTCGTGTCGCCTCCAGGGCAAGGACCGGGTCATGGCCTCCCGCTGGCCTTCTAGACCCCGCCCGCCCCCACCCAGATCCCTCCCTGAGAGTCCAAGCCCGGCCGGCGCCGCGGACCGCCCGAGCCTCAAAGTACCGTAATGCTAACGAAGGTTTTCCCGGGGACAGCGGCCCAGACGGAGGGCGAGTCCTTGTAGCCTACGATGGCCGCGTCCTGACAGGTCCCGTCCGCCATGAGGCTGTCGATGTAGGCGTTCCACCCGGCCATGGCGCTGCTACTAGGGCTGCTCTCGGGGCTGCTGCTGGGGCCGCGGGCTGGGCTCGGGCTGGCGGGCGGGGGGAGGTAGAGAGCTCGGGCACGCGCTGCCGTCCGGAACGCCGCTCTGCTAGCTGTGCAGCAGCCTTCGCACAGCCACTTCCTGCTCCTCCTCCCCCCCCCTAGATTTTTATTTGCAAAGGGCGGCGGGGCGGGGCCTGCTCCCCATTCCCTCCCTCCCCCTCTTGCCTGCCCAGAGAGCGAACTTTTGCAAATGCAATTTTAAAAATCCCTCCCCCCCCTACTGCAAAATGTGCAGAGTTCGAAGGAAAGCAATGCAAAAGACTGGACTGGTGGTGGCAGGGGATGATGCTAAGGGGGAGATGCTCGCTCCAGTTCGCACTGAATACAAACCAGACTTTGCCATAAAGGGAGTGAGCTGGAGGGAGGAGGGAAACAAAAAGGGAAATTAGCAAGATACAGATTAAGCAAACTAAAGTGGGTTCGGTTCGGGGATCCCGGGGTTAAACCGGAGAACACCCCCCCCCACCTCCGCCGGAGGGAAGGAACGGCGGGCGGCGGCGCGTGCGCCCGCGCCTGCGCCGGGGCAGAGAGACAGCGCGTGGGGCGGTTGTGGCTAGCGGCTGGGTGCGCGAGCGCGCGCCTGGCAGGACCGATGTGGACCTTCCTAAGCAGGAAGGCGGACCGGGACCGTGTCCCCGTCAGGCAGAAGGGGCAGGCGCGCTGGAGTGTGCGCTACCGCCTCTACTTTTAATTTTATTTAAACAAGGGCGCAAAAGAAAATTTGATATATTTGGTCACTTTCAGGGCTAAAGGTACTCAACCCGGCCACCTGTCCCAAGCGTCTGCCGGGACGCATATATTGGGCTCATTCGAGCGCATTCCAGTGGATTCCAGCTGGATCACTCTGCTCTAGCCCAGGGCTTCGCCCCACGGCCTGGCCCCTTGCGACCTCGGGCCAGCAGCTAGGGTCACTATCCGTGCCCCAGGGCCCTCTCTACAGAGGTCACTGAACAGGGACGCCACCTGGGTGACAGGGAGGGACTAATTTTTCAAAGCGGAAGAGTTCTGAAGTTCCAAAGCTGGCAACTTTTCCAAGAGGGGGAAAGTCCCTTCTTTGGGCCCATTGGGGTTTTCCTCTTTTTCCAGTAAAACTTAGGCTAAATACTTGTGTGCGGTCAGTTTACCCGCGCCCTGTGTGGCAGGCCGGGTTGGGTTGCTACGGTGAACTAATCACTTTGGACCCCTCCTCGCCACCCAGGGGCTTGGCCCCTTCCGGCCCTCGGGGGAGGGGCGCCGGGGTCACCCACACCTCTTCTAGGCAGACTTCCCTGACGTCCACCACGAAACCCTGTCTCCCCACGCCCCCCGAGCCGGGGTTCCTCGACAGCCGCGTGGCTGAGCCGCGGGCGGGGCCGCACTGAGGCACGTGGAGGCGCTCTGCGCCCGCCATCTCCTGACCCCTGGCCTGCGCGCTCCCCACCCCGGGGTGTACAAGGCCTGCTGGGAGCGGCTGGAAATAGGGTGGGGGAGGGCGAGAGGGGAGACCGCTGGGCAGGTGGGACCCAAGGGTGGAGGCCGGGAGGTGACCCCGCGGGAGGGCAGGCGGGGAGGAGCACTAGGGAGCGGGCCGCTGAGTGAGTCACCAGGCGCTGGCTGCTCCGGCGCCAGCGGGAGGGGCCGGGCGGCGGGGATGAGCCCAGGTCCCTGAGACACCCGCCTGTTCGTCTGCCGGGCCTCCACAGACGCGAGGCAGACCCCACAACTCGCCCGAATCCCTCCAAGGCAGACAGTGTTACCGAGTGCAGAGACACACGTCCTGCGGTGCTGCAGACGCACGGCCAGCGCGGCCACAGGCATCCAGGCACAAAGGGCCATCCCCTCCTCCCGTCCATTCATTTTTTTCCACACTCCTGATTCAACACCATTTTTAGACTGGCATGGGCTGTGCGCTGAAGCGCCAGCAGTCAGTGGGGAAAGGGGATCCTGACCACTAGACTTCATGCTGGGCCGTAACTGCTGCCCCAGTGCTATCTGGTCGAGCGCCGCTCCAGCTCTCGGGGCCGGTCTATATTCGTCTCCTGGCCTCCCCTCTTATCACCCTTCGCTGGCCAAGAGAGGGTAGGTTGGGGTGGTGCCGAAAATGGCCGTTATGAGGACCCTGAGAGGTGAGAGCGGCTGGCCTACACTTGGGAGGAGGGGTGTCCGCTGTAGACCACAGAGCTTGCTCAGCATCCCTGATCCCTTCCCCCAACTGCACAGTGGCCAGCTCATGAGAGCAGAGCATGTGTGGATGTCAGTCCTGCAGCCCCTCTTCCAGGCCCCCTCCTCAGCCCGGAGGGCTCAGATTACCCCTGGCCTTTCCTAAAGGGCATAGTTCGTCTTTAACCTTTGCAAAAAAGGAATGTAATCCTGAGGTGGGGAGAGAGACCCTCTCCAGTCCAGAGCTCCTCTTTCTGCTCCTTCCAAAGAGTGGAATTCAAAATAGGGACAGAAAGGGTCGGGGAGTCTGTAACCTTTGAGAAGGGGCACATGCCCCAGGCCAAAAGCTTCTGCTTTAGGCAGTAATGGGCCCTTGGCTGCCAGCCTACTGTGGAGGGGAGGAGGATGGAGTGAGAGAGGCGTGGCTGGCTCAGGCTACAGAGTGGCTTGGGGATAAATGCCCAGCCTGAGAGGGGGTGAGCTGACACTGTCCCAGCTGCCACCTAGACGCGAAGCTCCATTTAAAGCCCCAGGGAAGACATCACAGGTCTGGTAAAACTTTCAGCTATGGAGTGTACAGATGTGGGTGGTTTTGGCTTGGAAAAGTGGGGGAAATTTTGGCTTTTTTTTCTTCCTGGGAGGGTACATAAAAGAGAGTGGTGGGACTGGAGAAAGCAGGATTGAAGCAAATACTGACAGAGAAGGACTGGGAGGAAATGGGGAGAGGGTGAAGAGCAGTGTGAGCTAGGCCGAGAAAGTGGGGCCCATGAGGATTTGGGAACAGGATGATGAGAGCAGAGACAGGATTTGAGGACTAGGAAGCTATAGCTAACAGAGTACTTGATCAGAAAGGTAGAAGGCACATAGTGCAGTGAAGTGTGTGTGTGTGTGTGTGTGTGTGTGTGTGTGTGTGTGTG
>NW_008357929.1:9750496-9791400 GCF_000622305.1 Nannospalax galili
AAGAGAAGAGGAGGGACAGGGAAGGCAAATCAAAGGACACAGACTTTTGCTAGTTGTCACTGTGAGAGCTAGGTGAGATGCCAGAACTAGTCTGGGCCATAAGCCTGAGGGTGGGGAGGGGGTGTGTGGGTGTGTGTGTGTGGGTGGGTGTGTTTTCGGGGGGGGGTATGGATGGATTCAGGGACTGGTGTGATCTGGAGAGTTATAAAGTCAAGGACCCTGGATTCGTGGAACAGGAGCTGTTCTGAGTGGGGGTGGGGGCTGACCTGCCTCTTTGGTCTATGACCTTTTATGGGGTATTTTTAGCTCCAGCACCTGCCTTCTTGGAGTGGGGAGACTCTTAAAGGGCAGGGGATTTCTAGTTCCTTTAGGGATCAACTGTCCACCCTTGCTCACTCCAATCTCTTGTGGTGCAGTCATGGCCATGCAAAAAATTTTTGCCCGGGAAATCCTGGACTCCAGGGGAAACCCGACAGTGGAGGTGGACCTGCACACAGCCAAGGGTAACACAGGCCTATTGAACTGGTTTGCCTCACAAGACCCCAACCTTACCTGCTCTTTCCCCTCAGTCCTGTGCCATATCTTGTCCTTTATCAGAGGTTCCTTTCCCCAAACTTCTTCCCAGACCCTCTCCTCTTCCTGGCTCCAGAGCTGGGGAGAAATGGGAGTTTCTCTGTATTGGTTTCTGTCCCTGGGCCCAGGGAGGAGACCCCAGCTCTTTGTGGGTCAGCGGCACCCTGATCTTCAGTTCCTCCTGTGCAGGTCGATTCCGAGCAGCTGTGCCCAGTGGAGCTTCCACAGGCATCTATGAAGCACTAGAACTAAGAGATGGAGACAAGTCGCGCTACCTGGGAAAAGGTAAGCAAAGACCAACTCAACACAGAAGGAGCCTGTGTGGGTACTCAGGCCAGGGATGGAGGACTGGAACCCAAAGCCCTGAAGGACTTGGGGTCCATGGGAAGATGCCTAATCCCTTTGACAGTCTTGAACCCATGCTCTGGCCTCTAGGAGTGCTGAAGGCTGTGGAGCACATCAACAAGACTCTTGGTCCTGCTCTGCTGGAAAAGGCAAGTGGAAGAGCCAGCTTCCCCTTCCCTCCTCCCAGTGACCCTGTGCCTCACCACAGGCAGCCCCTCTCCTCCAAGTTTTTTTTTTTTCTCTTATCCTTCATCCTGCATATTACCTGACACCTGAGAAATCTGACCTCTGCCCTTTCCAGAAACTAAGTGTTGTGGATCAAGAAAAAGTAGACAAATTTATGATTGAGCTGGATGGGACAGAGAATAAGTGTAAGTGAAACCCTTGGGGTCCAGAGAGAATAGGGTGTGGGGGAGATGGAGGGAGACCACTGAGGTCTGGCTGGGTTATTTCTCTGTCCCACATCTTGGGGCACACCGAAGTTCCTGATGCCTGTCTTCTACCAGGCCTGGCTGGTAGTGGACGTAACGGGAAAGTGATACATCGGCCCAGGGAGGGGTTGCGCTCCTAGAGTGCCACAGGCCTCTGAAGGAAGGAGATCTGTTAAGGGAAATCTTGATGCCAAGTGGTTTGGGATATGTGTATTTTCCCTGGGGTAATGGAGGGTATGTTCAAGGAATGAACCCCAAAGTCAGTGGGAGACACTCTCATCCTTTTTTCCTGCTTGCCTTCTTACAGCCAAGTTTGGGGCCAATGCCATCCTGGGTGTGTCCTTGGCTGTGTGTAAGGCAGGAGCAGCTGAGAAGGGGGTTCCCCTCTACCGACATATTGCAGATCTTGCAGGGAACCCTGACCTCATACTCCCAGTGCCTGTGAGTGTGGTTTCTCTTCCACATCCCCTTGACAGCTGCCCCTACCTGGCCAGGAGTGCTTAAGCAGCCCCTAGCAAATCTACCTTCCAGATTTAGTTCCAAAGAAGTTTCCTGAAATTAAATCTCCCTTGTTGTGTTCCTGCCCCTCCCTCTTCTTCGTAGCTAAACCTTCCTTAAGCCTCTTGGTGTTTCCTTGGCTCCCCACATCCCTCAGTTTCTTATGTGCCAGCCCAGGCTGGTAATTCCAACCTCATCCCTCTCTTCTACCCCACCCCTCTTAGGATTTAAGAACTTCTTCATGGAAAGGATTTTGGTATTTCTTTGCATCCTCTGAGTCCTTATTAAGCCACTGCCCTCATAATAGTAACCCTTTGAATTTAATCTCAATAATAATGTTACCATTTATTGTTACTTATTAGGAAGATTGTGCTAAGAGCATGGACTGTAGAGACATCTGCTGGGTTCAGATCCTGGCCTTGCCTGTTTTATAGTTGCATGATCTTAGGCAAGTTATTTAACCTCTCTCTGCCTCAGTTTCCTCATCTGTAAAGTGGAAATTAATGATAGTACACTGTTAATAGAGGTATTTTGAGATTAGAATAAGCTAGTTTATATACTTAGAGCAGTGCTGTAAAAGTGTTAGTATATGCCAGGCACTAGCTAAGAACTTCATATTTAGTTTCTCTTACTTTTTAGTAAAAGAATCTACAGAAAAGTAGGTTTTGCCCCCATTGTATAGAAATGGGGAGAAAGTTCTGAGGAGTAAAAGTATGGTCTTAGACCATTCAGCTAGTGAGTAGGGGCCAGACTTTCATCTTGAGTTCCCTCTCATCCCTTGATCCGTCATGCCACCCAGCTCTGAGTACCATCTCCTGTCTCAGGCCTTCAATGTGATCAATGGGGGCTCCCATGCTGGAAACAAGCTGGCCATGCAGGAGTTCATGATTCTGCCAGTGGGAGCAAGCTCCTTCAAGGAAGCCATGCGCATTGGTGCTGAGGTCTACCACCACCTCAAGGGGGTCATCAAGGCCAAGTATGGGAAGGACGCCACCAATGTAGGGGACGAGGGCGGCTTTGCACCCAACATCTTGGAGAACAATGAGGGTCAGTGCTGAGCATCCTGGGGCATAGAATACCTGGGTCCCCATGAGGAGGGGGAAAAGAAAGGCTACAGATACAGAAGACACTGGAATCTTGGGTCTTATTCCTCTTTTAGCCCTAGAGCTGCTGAAGACAGCCATTCAGGCAGCTGGTTATCCAGACAAGGTAGTAATTGGCATGGATGTGGCAGCTTCTGAATTCTATCGCAACGGAAAGTATGATCTTGACTTCAAGTCACCTGATGATCCTGCCCGGCACATCTCTGGGGAGAAACTTGGAGAGCTGTACAAGAACTTCATCAAGAACTATCCTGGTGAGACTCCCAGGTGCTTGTTTTTCTGCCTTAGTCCCCTGCAGCTGCCCAACACAGGTTTCAATACCTGGCTTTGCCACAGCTCAAGTCCTTTCCATTCCTAGCCCTACATCACAACCCCCATTCAACCCTTGTTGCTTGCCACCCCTTCATCAGGCCCCTTTTGTCTCTAACCCCAACTGCGTTCCTGATTCCCTACCAGTGGTCTCCATTGAAGACCCCTTTGACCAGGATGACTGGGCAACATGGACCTCATTCCTCTCGGGGGTGGACATCCAAATTGTGGGGGATGACCTCACAGTTACTAACCCCAAAAGGATTGCCCAGGCTGTTGAGAAAAAGGCCTGCAACTGCCTGCTGCTGAAGGTCAACCAGATCGGCTCAGTGACGGAATCCATCCAGGCGTGAGTGCTTTCTGACTTAAGGCTCACCATGGCCACCCTCCATCCCAGATCTACCCGCTGCTCACTCACTAACTCAAATCTACCTCTCCCTGGGGACCAGACCCGTCTCTTGACTAACCCTTGGCCTGTCCCCAACAGCTTTGCCATTATACTGTCGTGTCCCTCATCTTCCCACCCAGATTCTGTATTCTTCCTGTCATCTCAGGAGCCCTAAACCAAGATCTCTCCTCTTCTACTTCTAAAGATTAGTCACTGCCTTCCCTGCAAAGTGCCCATTGCTCAAAATAGGAAAATCTTAGCCCAGTCCCTGGCTTTCTTGCTAAGGAGGTTCCATAAGGCCTCATCAAATGTCCTCTCCACAGCTGCAAACTGGCACAGTCTAATGGCTGGGGCGTGATGGTGAGCCACCGCTCTGGGGAGACTGAGGACACATTCATTGCTGACCTTGTGGTGGGACTCTGCACAGGACAGGTACTCAGGGCTTCCCTCTACTGAGTATACAAACAAGACTCCTTGGCCTCCTACCCTGAGTTGAATACTACCATAGACTGCTCCTTTGGGGCCTCACCCAACCCTTGTAGCCTTACCCAACCCTCCAAATCCCTTTTTCTACCTCAGATCAAGACTGGTGCCCCCTGCCGCTCAGAGCGTCTGGCCAAATACAACCAGCTCATGAGGTACAATGGGTACAGAGGCCTGGGCAGTGGGGTAGTGGAGGGTGCTGCTGAGTTAGAAGGTTGTAACTCTGACTTTGCATTGTAGGATTGAAGAGGCTCTTGGGGACAAAGCTGTCTTTGCTGGACGAAAATTCCGTAATCCAAAGGCCAAATGAGAAGCTGGAGGCTCCAGGATTCCAGAGGAAAGACGCTGGCCTTTAAACCCTTCTCCATTGAATAAATAATGATGCCAAACAAGATCATGGTGTGGTCCTTAGAAGGAACGAGGGCTAAGAGAGGGAGGAGGGAAAGGATGCTTAGCTCTTGGCTCAGAAGGACAGGAGGTAGACAGGTGGCAGGAGGAAGAGGCAGAGAAAGGTCACCTGCTGTGACGAGGAAGTGAGAGACTCAAAGCTCAGTGATGTAGAACAGAGAAGTCCACATTTTGGAATGAGGCTGAAGGAAGCAAATACTTCTGTGAAAAGGAGCTGGAGAGGTGCCTATGGAATGAGGAACCAGCTACAGAGGATGGATAGGAGTGGATGAGAGGAGCTGAGGGTCCTGCCACTACCTGCACAAGAGGTATCTGGGGCAGACCTGCCACTGTTGAAGTGTGTGGCCTGCTGGTGCACCTTGTAGAGAAGCTGAGCCAGACTGAGTGCTTTGTGAGAACAAATGATAATGAGAGCAGCTACCACCTCTATGGAGCTTCTGGAAGCGTTCTCAATAGTGGACATGGTATTGACCTATATAAGCTTTGAAGCAGTCCTATTAGACATTTACAGAACCCCATTTTACAGATAAGAAAGAGATGTACAAAGAGTTAAATACCTTCAACATAGCAGAGTTAGCAACTGGTACAGCCAGGACACAAAGGCTATTTGGTTTAAAATAATACATCTTAGCTGGGTATGGTGGCTCACATCTGTAATCCCAGGACTTAGGAGACAGAGATGGAGATCATGAGTTTCAGGCCAACTTGGGCTAGATAGTGAGACCGTTTCAAAAATCCAAGCTTAGCTGGGCGTGTTGGCACACGCCTTTAATTCCAGCACTCAGGAGGCAGAGGCAGGCAGATCTCTGTGAGTTCAAGGCCAGCCTGGTCTACATAGTGAGTTCCAGGCCAGCTGGGCTACAGGAGACCCTGTCTCAAAAAGACAAAAAAAAAAAAACCAAACCAAATCAAACCAAACCAAACCCCCAAGCTTAGTGGCACTTAGTGGTAGTGTACCAAGCTGAGTTCAATCCCTAGCATCACTGAATAAATAAATGTACCTGTAAGTTCCAATAATACTGTTAATAATTTGCCATCTTTGGCTAATACAAATAGTAATTAAAAATTATGTGTATGAGTGTTTTGCCTGCATGCATGTATGTACGCTATATGCATGCAGTATCTGTGGAGGCCAGAAGAGAGTGTTGGATCCCCTGGAACTGGAATTATGGATAGTTGTAAGCCACCATGTGGGTGCTGGGCACTGAACCCAGTCTTCTGCAAAAACAGCAAGTTCCTTTAACCACACTGAACCAGCTCTCCAGCCCTCCACAGAGCAATTTTATACTGTTCAATCTAAAATTACTCTCTTTATTCTCTGCCAGTGGCTCTAGTACCCACTTTTCTATGTATAAACCAGAACATTGGTTCAAACAGTGTTTATTCAATGTAAAGTAACCCCAGCCCCATGGGGAAGAAGTTCCAAGGATAATAGAGAATAATACAGATTAAATACCCACCCACACACTCACACTCTCGCACACACATACACCACATCCGAGTTCCAACAGTGACAAACACCTGCTTCTCCCTCAGCCTGAGTAGCTGGTAGGACCTGATGTCTTGGAAGTGGGGCTTCAGGATGGGCCATGTTAGCAGCAGCCTTGTCCCTCCATGCCCCTGCCTTGCTGGAGGTCAAAGGGAGCTGGGTGGGATGCCTAGGAGGTAGTTGGCAACTCCTCCCCACTCTGCCGCAGACGTTTCTTGGCTCTGATCTCATTCATGGCCTCTTCGATTGAGCGTGTGTCCCGCTTGTTGGCCACGGGCACTGGGGGCAGAGGAGAGGGTGGGCAGGGTCTCAACCTCTGCTCCCCTTCCTCATCTTAAGTTCTCCCCAGGCCTCCCCCAGTTCCTGCCATGTCTCACCACAGCCGTAGGTCTTGTTGGCCTGTAGCATATGGGCTGCATCCTTGGCTGCCCCCTTGCCAATGAGGTGGCTGTACTTGTCCTTGTAATCGCTGGCAGGGCTCACCACCGCAGGTCCCTGCTGGGCTGCCTCCTCCTCCTGCTTCTGGGCCAGTTCCTAAGGGCACAGAGATGGGGCACTTGTTGCTCAAGGCCTCTTCCATTTGCTGGTGATGGGCTTCAGGGTTCCAGGGATTGCCGGGCACAGCTCACCTTTAGCTTCCGTTTCTCCTCAGCCTTCTGGGGATCCCACTCCTCTCCATGACGGTAGGAGTCCAGCTCTTCATCTGAGGGTGCAAACTCCTGGGGAAGAAGGAAATGATAAAGTCAGGTGTTCAGATATATGTGTAATTTCATACTCCACCCCAAGTAGCTGGGACAGGCTGAGAGAGGGAGGAAATCAGGGTTTTCACCTTTTTGAAGATCATGACATAGCGACAGTCATCATCTTCTCCGAAGGAGAAGGATGTGAGGCCAGCCACTTCTACCACGTCATGTCTGGGAAAAGAGGGCAGAAGAGTTTACTGAGCTATGAGGGGATCTAATGCCCTTCTCCAGAGTCTCCATTGGCTCTTTCATGTCCCTCCGCTGCCCCTTTCTTGCCTCCCCAAGCCCAGAGACACTCACAGTATGCTCCTCTCTATCTTGTTCATGGGCTGAAATTTTTTCTTGACTTGTCCACTGTCTTGGATGAAATCAGACACCTCTTTTTCCATCTTGAGAGAAACAAAACAATGAAGACATGAGATGACAGCCCTCAGGATATCTGTCTGTAACAGCCTCTTTATACCTCCCCACACCTTGCCCCAACTTCTAAGCCACTGGCTTTTAGGTTTCACCTCTCTGCAGGCATTGTCAATACAACTGAGTCCTCAACTTTCCAACTCTTACTGCAAGTCCTTCCAGAAGCTGCCTCTGATCTCTCCAGTTGTTCTCACCCTTTTACGAAACTCCACTTTCTGTTGTTTGTCTTGCTCTTGCAGTTTCTTCAGGTGGGCAGCCTGCTCTGGGGGAGAAATAGCAGCATGAGGCTAGGGCTGGGAGCAGGGGTAGAGAGAGTAGTCAGGCATCAAAGGATATCTGCAGTGCACTGGCAAGTGTTGGGCTGGGATGGTAGGCTAACTGTTGACTCACCAAGTATTTCTTGATATTTACTATATCACCTGACACTGTGCTAAGCCCTGGAGTACCAAGATGGTTAAAACACAGTTTTGCCCTTCCAGAGTACAATGTAAGTGGGAGCTACTTACCAACCCTACAAGGAGTCAATATTCACGTAATGCCCATAGCATAAGAACTATAAGGCATCTGAGGAGGTGAGAACAGCCTAAGTCCCTGGCCTCAGATTTTCTCAGCTGTCTACAGGGAAACAAATGAGCTCTGCCCCTGGGCTATACCCCAGCCCTAAGAACAGGGCCTGCTTTCCTCTACTCTCTCCCTTGACTGTGAGACAGGGTCTCTCTCTGCAGTCCAGGCTGGCCTAGAACTCACTATGGAGTCCAGGCTGGCCTCACACTTGTGTCAGTCCTTCTGCCTCAGCCTCCCCAGTGCTGGGATTGCAGGTGTGACCCAGCACTCTGGTCTAGGATTGACTGACATGGTAATGAAGACTGAACTCAGGGACTTGTGCATGCTAAGCAAACCTTCTACCACTGAGTAATGTTCCTGGCTCTTGGACTGTGCATTTTTAACTTGGGCCCTGCTATCTTCTCCTATAATATGAGTTTGCTATCTCTTGTGATTTAGGCACATGGCTCTTCCTCTCCTCCTCCTGTTGCTCAGCCTGAAATGCCCCTCCTTTCTTGTGCCATTTCAAAACCTTGGGCCTACTTCTGCAGTCTGAATCCCCACACCTGCACTGAACTCCTTCCCATCTTCCTAGTTACTTCATGTCTTTGCAGATGTTGTTCCTTCTGGATGGAATGCTTTTCCTCCTTTTGCAAGGGCTGAATTTCACCTTGAGCCAGAATTCTTCCTCTAGGCTCCAAGCATATTTGAATCAGACCCTACAGCATGTGCTAAGAACTTGCTGTAATTTTTTAATTATTATTTTTAATTATTTTTATGTGTATGAGCATATTGCATAAGTGCACCTGTGTCCGTGCAATGCCCGCAGAGAATAGAAGAGGGTGTTGGAGCCCCTGGAACTGGAGTTACAGACAGTTGTTAGCCACCATGTGGGTGCTAGGAACTGAACCCAGGTCCTCAGCAAGAGCAGCCAGTACTCTTAAATGCTGAGCCATCGATCCAGCCCCAACTTGCTGTAATTTTTTTGGGGGCGGGTGTCTTTTTGAGACAGGGTCTCCAAGTAGCCCCAGCTGCCCTGGAACTTGCTGTGTAGATCAGGCTAGCCTTGAACTCACAGATAACTGCCTATCTCTGCCTCCCAAGTGTTGGGATGAAAGGTGTGTGTCATCATGCCTAGCAGAACTTGCTATAATTTTTTTGTCTCTCCTACCAGGCTGTGAGCTCCTGGAGGGCAGGGACCCTGTTCATCTTCTGTCTAGCTATGCTTCAGGGCCCAGAGCCTGAAGACTAGACAATCTCATCTCTTTGACTTCAGTCAGCATGTTCTGTCTTAGCCACTCACTGTTCCCTATTTGGCATTCCAGTCTTTTTCTGCATCTGGGGAGATAGCATAAGATTATGGTTAAGAATAGACTAAAAAGTCACACCTGGGTTTAAAATGCTGCTACTTAGTAACCTGTGACCTCAGGCAAGTGACTGAACTGAAGCTCCCTAGTCTTATCAGCTAATGTGGGTACTCCTCCACCTAGTCAGTCCTCTAAACACTAAGCAATTCCAACTCCTGTTTCCCATTATGCTCCTCTTTCCCAAAGCTTCCAAATATACCACCTGGAACACTTCACTTGCTTTACTGAATTATTCTTCCAAGCTCAGCTCACTTCAGACAAGCTTAGGACTCCCAATTAGTCTCTCTTTCATATATATATTTCTTTCAAAGCACTGACTTGGTTATTATTATGTTTATTTTGAGACAGGGTCTCCCTGTAGCCACCGCTGGTCTGAACTTGATATGTAGACCAGGCTGGCTCACTCTCACAGAGATCTGTCTGCCTCTGCCTCTGCCTCCTGAGTGCTGGAATTAAAAGCCTACGCTATTATGCCCAGCCTTGGTTATTAATTTTCTTATGTGATCATTTCGTCAATGAACGTTTCAGAGTTCCTTGATGGGTGGTACCTTTGGCCCCCATCAGGTGTCCAGCCAGCAGGGAACTATATTTAGATATTTAGCAGTCCTTAAACAGTTTGAAGACATCCTGCCTACCCTGCCTCCTTTAGGCAGATGGGGAGCCGGTGCCTAGTATGGGACTTGTCCATGGTCAGGGCCCACATGGCAGGGAGCTGGGTCCACCTAACACTGTCATTCCGCCAGACACCTACACACACGTCACAGTACGAACACTGGGAAGGTCTCCATCAACTCTCTGGGCCGTGCCCTACCCTGGCTGCCCAACTCCAGCTAGCTTTTTGGTCAGCTACTCAGCACAGGCGGGGACACTGGTGAATCGGAACCCACGGGGCATTCTCATTCCGCCAATCTACATCACGATCACCCTGGGCACCTGGAATTTAAGGCTACGGGAGTAGCCTTGGAGGCTGCGTTAAATCAAGGAGGGGGCATAGGGATAGAATCCAGCTAACCAGTGGGAGGTGCTGAGTGAGGTAGGACAGGAGGAAAGTGCAAACACCTAGATGTTGGGCTTTAAGTTCAGTTAGCCAATAGCGGTGAAAAGACTTTGGATGGGCGTGCCCTGAACCCAATCCTAATAGTGCAGGACGTACGCGGGTCTGGGATGCTGGATACGCCAACCCTCCAATCGGAAGAAGGGACGGGCAGGGTAGGCGAAGGCGTCCTACTAATCAGAGCTCGCCAGCAGCGGACAGGCAGGCCCATGGCCAATCGCAAATTGGCTTCAGCAGCCAAGCGTCATCTGCTGAGCACAGCGGGCGGGCCAGCAGCCCTTTTAGGGACTCTGAGGGTCTCGGGAGTGGCCTGTGCAGGGTCTTTTAAGGCAGGAGGCGGCACTGTCCCAAAGAGGGAAGGGTGTGGTCCCAAGAACCGGGCGAAGTGACGCGGTTGTGAATCTGGGATCCTCACCTCGGGCCTTGCGCCGACTCTCCTGGTCACCGAGGCTGGGTGGCTTCTCCATGGAGCTCAGGATGGAGCCCAGTAGGTCCGCCATCTTGGGAATGACTGAGAGGGGGGCGGTGCGTCTTAAAGGGAAGGGCGAAATGCCTTTAAGGCCGGAAACACGTCGGAGGCGAAAAACTTCTTCGCCCCGCCCTAAGGCCGTGCTCCAGGGTGCGCGTGGCGTTCCCCCCAACCCCTTCCAGACAGAGGCCCGAGGCAAGCTGGTGCAGAGATGTTTAATGGCAATTTGTATAAACCAAGCCCATGCACAAGTAGAAAGTGCTTGTGGAGCCCGTCGGACTCCAGCCGCGCAGCTCTCGCGACGCCTTAAATAGATTCTTCACTATACTCTGTATGTTACAATATGTACAAGCCCCCTCCCCTCGGGAGGACTCCGCCACGCGATCCTATGTACACCCCCCCTCCTCTTTGGCACCGAGGTGGGTGGGCAGAGTCAGGGTGACGGGGAAGACTGGGCCAGAAGAGAGGAAACAGACGCAAACATGCGGAGTCAGGGTGGGGGCACGGTCACCCCTGAAACACTAGGGCGCACGCAGCGAAGGCAGCGGTGGGGACCGAGGCAAACACAGAGACGCGTCAAACAAATAAGGCAAGTCAGGAAGGTCCGAGTCCAGTGCAGGCAAGGGAGGGAGCGGCTGTGGGGAAGGTGCAGGCAGGGCTCCGTGGGTCACAGCTCAGATGCAGATATGTGGGGCATGGGTCTTCTGGAGCCAGGGACCAAGAGGAGGCACGACCAGGAGACGTGTAGGAGTAAGGCCTGGGAAAAGGGGAAGGGTCCTACGAAGGGCTCCCAGAGGTGGAGGGGGAAAAGCTGCCGACAGGGGGCTCCCCTCCCCCAGAAAGCCCTCTCCCAGTTAAGACTGCCAGAGGGGGGCTCCGGGTGGCGAGGAAGGAGGTGGAGAGGTCAGGTGGCCAGCCCTGGCTGGGGCAGCCCTTCCAGCTCCTGGTTCTGCTTCAGTTCCCTCATCCTGCGGAGACAGAGGAGGACTGAGGAGACCAGGGAATCAGCAAAGGTGACAGTATGGGGGCCCAGCGAGGGATGGGGCTAGTACCTGTGTCGGCAGCGCCGCAGGAACCTCATTATCTTCCGGGCTGCCTGGTCCTGCTTCTTGGTGAGAAAGGATCCCCTGGGGGAAGAAAGAGATCAACCATATAGAACTCAGGCACCCCCAATCCTTAGAACCGCTGTAGGGAAAGGCAGGCTGCCAGGGAGAGGGGGCCCCTACTTGTTGCGGGCAGGAAGGGGGCCTGAGGGCCGGTGGGGAGGCCCCGGCCTGCGGCGGTAGGAGCGGTAGTGCTGCTGGATGAGCACCGCTGCTCGGCGGCTCTGCTGAAATCGCTTTTGTTCATAGTAGCTTCGGAACTTGCTCTGAATCAGGATGGCCGCCTGAGTCATTTTCTTATAAAGTGCAAACTGCAGGGAAGTGGAGAGGGGGCAGGAGCTGAAGTAGCGGGGCAGAGCCCCAACCCCTGAAGGCCACTCTCAAATTAGGTTGCTGCAGGCCCCTTACTCTAATCCACACACTCTCAGAAGGCTGAATTTGACAACACACACCCAGATCTCATGCCTAATACCTTAAGTGCAATCCAGGTCAGCTTGTGGAGAGAGAAGAGAAGTTAGGGCTCTGACAGGGGGCTTGGAAAGGGTGTACATGCTTTTGAGAGAAGGATCTAACCTGCTTGTACTTCCGGTAACAACGCTGGATCACAGCTGCAGCTACCTCCTGCTGCTCCTTCAACCTTCGGCCCTAAGGGAAGAGGAGGTCTCAGCATCTCCCTGCCCACCTAACAGACACTGGACCTACCCCCTCCCTCCCCAGTCCCTTCTTTAAATTTTTTTAAAAAACATTTTGTGTATTTTGTGTGTGAATGCGGACACCCCTGTGTGTGGTCTGAGGACAACTTGAGGGTGTTAGTCCTCTCCTAATGTGGATTCTAAGCAGACTGTTTTCAGGATTGGTGGCAAGCACCCTTAGCCTCTGAGCCATCTCACTCCTCCCCACATTGAGGCCTATCTGGATGAGTACTCTTCCTGCAAAAAAGCATTAGGAGCCCATAATTTTGTCTGACTCAAGACTCTGTAATTTATCCTGAAACCCTAGGCTTTCTGACCTTGTACTTTCGGAAGGCTGTCTGGATGACCCGTGCTGCCTCATACAGTTCCCGCTGCTCATGATCTGAGAGTGTCAGCAGGGCAAAGTCACTTTCCATCTTGCCACTGGTAGATGCAGAGAGGAACTCTGCCCAGGAAGGCGCTGGAGGGATAGCCAGGCGACTTCGCTCAAAGGGCAGTTCACTGTAGGGGATAGGGAGAAGGGAATTCATGGGGCATCTTAATCCTTCTTATTCCACCTAGAGGCAACTATTGAGGAAGACCTTCAGCAACAGTCTAGAGAGAGTGGCTCCAGAGTTCATCAGCCAGTTCAGGTCCCTTCTCAAACACCACCAGGGGCCTCAGCCAGAATGGAGCTATGGCTGTGAAGAAGCCAGCTTCTTCCCACCCATCTTTCTTTGAAGAAGAATATGGAGGTTTTTTTCTGAGCTGATCACCTGGCAGAGGCAGAGCTGGGGAAATGGTCCACATTCTCCAGGTAACTGGCTAGCCAGGACATGGTCTCACTGAGCCCCACAGTGCCCGTCCGCTCCCGAAGTGAGGCTCCAGCCTCAGGCAATCCTGAGAAGTCCTCTCTTTTAATCCGCTCTGGTGTGGCTTCGATGATCTGCTTGGCTAGTGAAATCATGTCCACCTGGATGAAGGGAGTTGCTGTGTGAACCCTGTGGGGTCCCAACTACCAGATGTTCTATCCCAGCCAATGCTATAGCCTTAGGCCCTACTCCCTTATCTTCTTTCCTCTAAGATGCCACCAGATACAGGCCTCAGGAGCTGCTATCTGCCAAATATGAGCTACAATTCTACATTCATTCATTCTGATTCTCTCTGTACTGATATGTTGTGTAGAACATAGGGTAAGGAGGATATATTCCACATGGGGATTTAGGAGCTGAGCAAATGAAGGTCTTTCCACTCTTCCAGGTTGACTGCCCACTGTCCCACTTAGAACTACCCCATGCCACCCAACCAACATATCATTTCTACTGGCCTAGGCCAAGCTCATTACCTCATCTACTTCTCTCAAGAACCAGCCCAGGGCTTACTGACCACATAACACTCTGGTGAAAGCTCCGGCCTGTTCTCTCTAGTCATGAGGGCTATAGCACTTCCTGCTTGATCATATTCCATACTGCTTCCCTTGTGGAGTTCTAAATTTTTGGTATTTAGACTGTTTTCTAATTACTCAGTCTCTCTAAAGCATAAATAATCCCAAGTCCTAACACTTGGCTATACCTGAAGACTCATTCTCAATTTAATCATTATATAAGACCCTTCTTCTATGACTGGCAAGATTTCTTCCTACCCAAGATGACTGCCAAGTAATTCCATCTTGCCAACCTCTTATACTTCCCAGCTGCCTTCCATCACCAATTCCTCAAGAACCTTTTCCCTTTATGGACTGATAGGTAACTAACTGCTACAATCCAGTTCTAAGTAGAGATTTCCCAGAATTCTTAACCTCTCCTGCCTCATGACTGTCACACAGGCTGAAAGAAGCTAAGTAGAGGGTCCTGTGCCTGTTCCTAAATGGTAAACAGTCTTTCTTCCCAAAATGAAGCCAGACTCCAATTCTGTTTCATGGATGTCTGCCTCACCCCACCTTTGCATCTTGCTCTATTCCTAGCCTTATGAGTCCCATCAACATAAAATAAACAGTACCGGGATCACATCCACAGCTGGTAAGCTGTCAATATCCTCTGTAGCAGGCCCATCGTCCTGGGCTAGTAAGAGGCCAGAACGGGAGGGATCAGACGCTTTGGAGTTAGTGGCCTCATAGTCCATAAGGAGCAAGGATGTCTCTGGTGCACCAGAAGAGAGCTGGCCTGGTACCATCTCCATAGTCATTTCAGAGGCTAGCAAAGGAGCAGGAGGAGGGCTGCCATCCGGGGCACTTGAGTAGGCTGATGTGACAGAGAAAGTGCCATCTGACAACTCTGAGGGTGAAGAGACACTGCTCAGACCTGTGAGGTGAGGGAAGTAGGTGAGGACAGCAGGAACAACGCCACCCTCAGGTCTCCTTCCTCAGTTCATCTCCATTTTCTTGACTGTTCTTGGTCCTGTTACCTCCCATCCCTACCTCCTCCCTCACTGTACTGTTCCCCATCCTGGCTTTGCTCTAGCCTATCTTCTTGACTATATCCCTCTAAAAACATCAAAGCCAGCTCTCACCAGTGTCTGGGCTAGAGGAGGGTGGTGACAGGGCAAACTGGGGCTCAACTGAAGCCTCCTGTCTCTGCAGTTCCTCAAGACAGTGGGCAAGGCGCACATGGCCCCGAGAACGGGCCACAGACAGGGGTAAACGGCCAAGGGAGTCAGGAATGCTCAATGCTTGTCGGTTCCAACGGAAAAGGAGCACAGCAGCTTCCAGGTGTCCCAGGGCACAAGCCCACATCTGAGGAAAGAAAGCAGGGGTGAGGCCTGGCTTCTTCTTCCAGGTGGCCATTCCTCAGGCTCTGGCCCACCCTATTCTTTCCCTGCATTCCTCAAAGGATCATCCCTTTGAAGCACCATTCCCACTGCTTACTGCCCTACTGTCACTTGGAAATACAACATCCTCACCAGAGGGGTGCAAGAGAAATGGTCCACATTGAGTGGGTCAACCTCTTGCTCCAGGTCCAAGCTTCCAGTTTCCACACTCCTAGGTTTGAAAGGACAACAAAGCCCAGTCAGGAAAAATGGGACAGCGAAGGAATTATCAGAAGTAGAAAGTCTGGAAGCCCTGAGACCACTAAGGCCAATGGAATGGAGCAGTTAAGAGACTAAATTTAAGTTGGCCAAGAACTCAATGTCTTTTAAGTCAGGGGATTCCTCCAAATGCCAGTCCTCCCCCAGCCCATGCCATCCTATAGTGACTCCTGCTCCCTCCTGAAAAGGATCCAAGTTCGTATTGCCCCACTAGTTGCCCAGCTCACTCCCTGCTGCCCATGCTCACCGCCACTGGCTCAGTGTCTCGATGAGGCGAGCGTAGCCCTGAGCAGCAGCCAGATGCAAAAGGCTCATGCCCCGGAAGGGGCTTCCATGGGTCAGACGTTCAGGACCCCTCCAGGTGGAACGTGGGATCATATTCTCTACCAAGACTACTATCCGTGCCTCAAACCCAGGGCCTTGGCCTTCATCCTGAAGGATACACACCCATATGCAAAGACCTGGACATCCGGTCTGCTAGGTTTTCCTCCCAGCTTCTAGCTGCCCCTTCACATTTCCTTTCCAGGATCCTCCCACCACTGATGGCCCATTGGTTCTCCTAGTTTCAGTTCCTGCTTAGCCTCACTGTCCCCTACCCCTTGGACCACTTCCTCTAGCTCCTCTGGAGCTGACCTTACACACCCTTGCCCATGTTGTGCTTCCACACCAGCTTAGACTGGTGCCATGACCACAGGTGCTTTTCTCCCTCAGGGGCCAGTCTTCTCTAAGCCCTTTTCCTTCAGAGACTCTGGACCCACAGAGCTCTAAGCCCCAATACTTCCAATCCTTCCCCCATCCTCTCCTTCACCTCCACCCTTCTTCAGATCAGAAATAGTCCAAAGCCTATCATGCCAAGAGAGTGCCCAGAATAGCTACTCTTGCCACAGAGCTGGAGGTGGGAGCAGGGTGATATAAGGGAGAGGGAAGAGTACTGGCTGACAAGGCTGGGCATAGGTGAGGAGTCACATCCTAGAACTATTCTCTTTATGGAGATCCTGTGTTCCTCACTGTACACCATGGTCTTCCTTGTAGAAGTACCTGAATTGGAGAAACCTCTGGACCCTGGCAAGATGCCTGCCCAGCTGCTGCAATCTCTGCCATCCGCTTCTCCATCTGCTCCAGCCGTTCCAGGATGGACATCCGGAACTGGTTGTCTGTGGGGAATGGGGATGGGAAGCTAAACAGACAGGCTCTGGGTGAGGCCAAGACTACTGCTAGCAGACCAACCTAAGATCTGGGGGTGGGGGATGAAGATACAAGATTATACAATTTTTCTTCCCTTAGACAACAGCTAGCTTCCTTATCTACTTATCTAAATAAAACCCACCAAGACTCAGTTCTTAAACTACTACTAGAATAGAACCAGGATTCAGAACCAAGGCTTTTCCCCTCAAGACAAGTGGTAGGAATTCTCCAGTGATCATCCCTCAGCTAACCAAGCCACATATGGTATGTTCTCTTTCAGTCTTTCCTAGGCAGAATGTTCCCTTAGTTCTTTTCCCAGACACTCCCTGTCTGCTATGCTGGGCTGAAGGACTCCAGGATTCCTCCTCTAAGGGTAACCACTGCCCAAAAGAGCTTGGGGACTGTGGTTTGAAAAACCCTAACTGCTCATGCTGGCCTCTTGTTGCTATTCACAAAAAGGATGGTTGGGGAGGGAAAGTGGCATAGATGGATAGCTATGTCTATTCCTCCTCCTTCACTCCCTAACCTCATACACAAAGTTACATGTGTATATATGTACACACAACACAACACAAGCTCTATCTGTCCCATTCTGAGATCAAATAAGGAGAGGAAGTGGGAAGTGATCAGAGTGAAGGGAAAACAGGCACAGAGAAACAGGGAAGGCCAGGGATGTTTTACAATGCCAGGCTAGGAGGAGATGGTAGTGGGGAGAATGGTAGGAAATGAGGAGAAGAAATCCAGGTAGGACAGAACGGGGAGCAGAAAACAGACAGTGAAGGTGAAGAGAGAAAGAACAGAGCCAGAAAGTGCCAGTCACGCAAGCAGAAGAGAAGAGAAGCAAGGTCAGACATGGTTCAAGGAGAAATGGGAAGAAAAAAGGAGGAGACCCAGAAGAGAGATGGTAGCACGAAGATCAGACGGGGCAGAAAAATACGGTGACAGTCAGTAGGACAAAGCTGGACTGAGAAGGCTGGCAAAGTCCTGAGGTAGGCAGACTCAAATCATGCACAGACAACCCAACACACCTAATCAGGCTTTGTGACCATTACAGCCCCAAGAGTAAAGCAGATTACGGACCAGAGCCTGTGAGAGAAGATGGATGGCAAGAGACAAGAAAACTAAGGGCACAGCTGAAAAGAACCAGGAGGCAACAGAGCCGCCAACAGGATGAGAAAAGAACAGCAGATCTTGGGGAGAGTAGCAGGATCAGACAATTTGCAAAACTCCAGTTAAGAAAATGAACAAAAGCATCAGAAACAGAACCACCTTAAAATATGCCTACATACATATAGGTGTGTGCCTATTGCCTCTTATCCTGGGAATCTATGTCAACAATAGCAATGTCAGTAGTGTTACAGATTTCCAATTTCCTGTTTGTATTTTCCTATAATTTCTAACATTCCTATAATGAATACATATCTTTATAATCAAAAGGAACACAGAAATTATATGATTTTTTTTCTGAGATAGGGATCTTGCTAAGTTGTCCAGGGAGGCCTCAGACTTGAGATCCTCCTACCTCAGCCTCCAGAAAAGCTAGAATTATAAATGTACACTGCTACTCCTTGCTAAGCTTTATTTATTTAATAGAAAATTTGAGCTGTGCATGGTGGTACATGCCTACAATCCCAACCTGCACTTGGGAGGTAGAGGTAGAAGGATCCAGGAGTTCAAGGTCATTTGGTACACAGTGTGTTTGGGGTCAGCCTGGACTAGATGAGACCCTATTCAAAAAAATAACAAAAATTGTGCTTGCATGGTAGTACATGCCTTTGATTCTAGTATTCAGGAGGCAGAGGCAGGTAGATCTTTCTGAGTTCAAGGCTAGCCTGGTCTACACAGTGAGCTCCAGGCTAGCTAGGGCTGCATAATGAGAGACCCGGTCTGAAAAAAAAATACAAGCCAAACCAAACAAAAAAAAAATCAACCCAACAAAACAATTTAATTCATTCTTGCTCCCTCATACATCACTTATATATTGCTCTAGACCCTGCTCCCAGACCTGTCTTTCCTTGTCTAGATCCTATCCTTTGAGATGGAAAAGATAAGGCAAGAACTGGGGCCAGGTGTGGTGGTGCACTCCTTTAATCCCAGAGGCAGACAGATCTCTGTGAGTTCGAGGCCAGCCTGGTCTACACAGTGAATTCCAGGCCAGCTGGGGCTACAGGGAGACCCTGTCTCAAAAGACCAAAAAGAAAAAAACAAAAACAAAAACCCAAACCAAACAAACAAAAAACCCCCAAAAGACCCCAAAACAAACTCTTGAGAGACCTAGAATTCCTGTACAAAGGTTGTGGGGCCTAATACATAGTGTCAGAGGGCTCAGTACTTACCATCCAGTGACAGCCAGTCAAGCTGTGTACTAGGCAGAGACAGGAATCGGCGGGCTCGATACTCAAAGAGCACAGAGGCAGAAAGGGGCCCCTCCCGCCCTGCCACCTGCAAAGATACCAGTCCCACTTCGTGGGCTGGGGAGAACAGGATTAGGAAGAAGGACACTTTTGCTGGCTCCTTTTATGGCTGGTTAGCTGTGTTAGATGATTATTCCATATCTCTCTGGTTACCCTGCTGTGGGCCAAGAGAATTCTAGCTCCAGTAAGTAGGTAGTCTTTGTAGTAATAGGGAGGGGAGACTGTTTATTCAAGAACTAATGTCTGCTATAGAGCAGAGATTTATTGGTTGTAGACCCCCAAGTTAAGGATGTTTGTTACTTAGCAAACAATGTGGTAGTGGTTAACCTCTTTAATCCCTTAGATCACAGTCCAGAGGTCATGACCCTGTTACTAGAATGGAGGAAAGGGAAGCTGTCTATTCACCAACAGTGTCCAGTAAGCCTTGTCCAGGGCTTCAATGTCTACCACATTGAGGATAAATCCACCAGGCTTCAACCTCAAGACCAAGGCCTGAGACTTTATCTCCCAATCTCCAGCTTCTCTGATCCCATCTCCTTTCCTTTCATACATGGTTGAATGTAGCTGTTGAGATTGGGAGAGAACATACTCATAAACAGCAAAGCTGTCAACCTGTCACTCTGATGGTCTTTGGAGTCCCACAAGGAGGATGATTGCGTGGTGGTGGGTTACAAGGAAGGGTGGTGGCAAAAGTGCATGGAAGTCTATCTAAACCAGTGCTGTCCAGAACTTTTCTGCAGTGATTAGAAATGTTCTACATCTGCACTATGCAGTATAGAAGCACTACAATGTGTGGGTGTTAAGCACTTGAAATATGGTCAGTGTGCCCAAGGAGATGAATTTTAAATTTTATTTAGTTATAATTAAATACGTACATATGACTAATGACTAACTTACTGGATAGCATAGGTCTAGAAGTGAATGTCCTTCAGTCCCAGGACTAACGAGAGACCAACAGCACTCCTTTCTCTTTCTCCCTGGATTGGCATAGGAGACCTGGCTCCAACTAAGTCACAGAGATCACATGGATATTAGAGATCCCTGTGGTCAAATGCTTGACCTTAGAGGAGGGGAGACCAAGGACACAAGGAAAGTACAGAATTATCTAAGATCATTGGTTAGCTAGTAAGCAGATTTCTTGAGATCATAGATTTGATGCTGGGGGAACTGTACACTCAACCTCAGGGCTGGAGGAGGTCTTTCTGCCATCAGAACAATCTATTTGTTTCCAGTGCTTCCTAGAAGCCTGGGGGTCCTCACCCATCTAAACTGTCCACATGGGAGTCCCTTCCCCCATGGGTCCCAATGTCCATACCAGGACAGTAGCAGCGTAAGACACCAGGCTGGACAAGTGAGGCTGGTACTGCGATGTGATCAAAGACACAGGAGTAATGCTCTGCAGCCTCCGTCCAAGGGCCTGTGATGAGCACCTTGACCCCACCCTGCAGACAGAAGTCAGAACTGGAGTTGCATTTTCATTCACTCATTCATTTATTCAGATCCTTAGAAAATACTACTATAGCTGGGCATGGTGGCACACACCTTTAATCCTAGCACTCAGGAGGCAGAGGCAAATGAATCTGTGGGTTCGAGGCCAGCAAGTTCCAAGCCAGCCAGAGCTACATAGTGAGACCCTGTCTTAAACAAAAAAAAAAGTACTACTTTATGGCAAGCCCTATGCTAGACTCTAGTGGTTCAAGGATGGACGGGATCCAGTTAAGTCAGGCATTCTATCTACCTCTGAACCTTTCTGCCAAGTGGTTATTTTATCTCTATCAGAATTTTCTTCCTTTATCCCCCTGCCCTTTCTCTTTAAAAATAGAGTCTCATGTGTGTCAGGCTGGCCTCAAATTCACTATGTAGTCAAAGGTGGCCTTGAACTCCTTATCCTCTGGTTTCTATCTCCGAAGTACTGGGATTGGTGTACACCACTATGCCCAGCAAAAGCTTTTTCCTGGTGTTAAGGATAAAACCCAAAACCTTGTACGTGCTAGGCAAGCATTTTACCACTGAGCTACATCCTCAGCCTTTTACTAGATGTTCTAAATCTAAGAAACAGAATGCAGGGCTTCCCCAAGGATATCAGATAACTGTGATCAGAAAGAAATTTTGCTGTGGGCTCCTTCACTCCACTGCAATTCCTCCTTTTCTCTTAAAACAGAACTTCTTCACTGCTGACCAGTCTTTCAGCTGACCAGAACCTACAGTCTCATCTCACTGTTTTTCCTTCTGAAGGATGAATGGCCCCAATAGCCCCCTTAAAACAGTCATCAAGGGAATGAGGTCCCCGAAGGGGCTCTCAAAACTGTACTAGGACATGGAAGGGAGGGCACGTTGGGAAGGACTACTGAAATAGAAGAGAAGCTATAATTTACATAAAAGTAGAGGTTGGGAAGAGAATCAAGAGGCCTGAAGGAGATGGTGGTGCAGCTAATTGGTAGAGCACATGCCTAGTAAGCTGGGTACCAAACAAAGAGCTGGGCCACGGTGCCAGTACCATGGTGGCAGGCTTTTAATCCCAGCAATTGGGAGGCAGAGGCAGGCAGATCTCTGTGAGTTCAAGGACAGCCTGGTTTACATAGTGGGTTCATGGCCAGCTGGGGCTTCTGGGAGACCATGTCTCAAAAAGACCAAAAAAAAAAAAAGTTTGTTTTGAACAATCAGACAACAAATGGGAGAAAAACCTGAGACTCACCTCTGGGTAGGACCACTCTGGGGAGAAGTCTGTTATGGTGTTAAGAGCAGGAGAGAGTTGGGGGATTGGGGCAGGGATGCTTGGAGCTTCATCACTGATGAGTTCTCCCATAAGGTCTGGGAATGATGAAAGACTGAAGGGCTCTAGCTCGCTGGCCCCACCAGAGCCTCCAAACAAGGCTTCCCCTCTTGTTACCCTGCCAGATGGCTGCAAGGGGGCAGGTGAGGATGGGGATGAAGGAGGGGGTGAAGGTACAGGTGGCGCTGTCCCCTGGCCCTTGAGTTCTTCCCCACTATCATCATCTTGGATAAAGAAGCAATTTCCTCGTCTCCCACCGGCTCCTGATTGTGGAGGGTGACCTCGAGCAGCTGCCTGGGGCTCCAGGGCAGCAGCAGGTTCTAGGGCAGGACAGGGGGTGTGGGTGCCTTCTGCCTCAGGGAAGTCTGGGCTTACCCCTTGGCCTCCTCCATATGTCTGACCCCTTTGGGGGCTGTTGAGAAAACGATCAGGGTCAAAGGCAGGGCTGGGAGGAGCTGGTGGAGCAGAGGGCTCAGAGCCTATAACCACAGCCAAGCTCACAGAAGGTCTAGGTTCAGCCTGGGGAGCCAAGTGCCTGGTGGGTGTCAAACCCCCAGCTCGCTGTTCCAGTCCTGTCAGGAGGAGGATAGCAGTGCCTCCTCTTGACGAGCCCCCTTGAGAGGTAGGAGGGCTAGGTCTGATTTCTAGGGGTTCTGCAAATCCTGAGGAGGAGGAGGAAGAGGAGGAGGAGGAAGATGGGGAGGTATGTGCCTTTGGGAGCTCTGGAGCAAGCGGAGCTATCAATGGGGGAGGTTCAGGAGGCTGAGGGTGGGATATAGAAGTCAGGGTTAAAGCTCGGGGCTCCATTTTGGGAGAGATGATGCGATGTTTCGTGCTACTGCATTTATGGGTAAGGCTCCCAGAACCTGGAATGGAGAAGGGTAGGGAAGACAGAAAAGATAAGGCACATTATTTTCCTGAGGTCCTTTCCTAAAGTCCCCAGAAAATAAGGGACTTTTTTTTTTAATAAACCCAAAGTGTAAGACTGGTTTTGACCACTGGGAGGCATCAGAAATGAGTCTCCCTCCCCCTTCTGTTTCTCCTCAAAATAAACAGGACTAGAGGAACAGTGCAGGGGAGGACTGGCTGGGGAAATAGCTGAGATCAGTAGGTAAAGGCATAGCAAAAGGACAAAAGAACAGGACCAAAGGGTACCAACTAGGATCAAAGCTACAGCTGGGTGTAATTGTTTAGTGAAGGGGTTGGCGGGGGGGACCAGGAATTGCTAAAAGTAGCAGGCAGAACAGTGTGGGCTGCCAGAACTGTAGAGTACAAGTTTCTAGGGCCAGTGCTGCCAGATGGGAAGTCTTCTGGCTCATCTGGCCCATTTTCCTGGACATGCAAAGACTTGCAAATCAGCATGCAAATTCCATCAAGACAGACACAAAGCAAAGTGGCTAGGTGGGAAAGGAGCTCCAGGGTCAGGGAGTCACTCACCAAGCCCCCCACTGCAGAGACAGGCATGGGTTCGGGGTGCGGGCTTGGTTGGGTGGGTATCCAAGATCTGTTGCACCAGCTGTTCCACAGAGAATTCCTCTGTCCCATTCCCACAGCTCCATTTGATGCCATGAACTACAGAAGATTTGGAGGAAATACTGTAGGACTGCCAAAATACCTTGGAGCTCCTCCACGCCCTGGACACACGGAACTCCTGACTGCTCAGACATGTAGCTCAGAGTTGTCCATTTTCCTCTCCATATTCCACATCTTAAGACTAGACAGAAACACTAGTACCCCAGCTGGAAAGGACCCTCCTGGCTTGGAGAGAAATAGTTACCCACAGGGTTTGGGCATAGAACCCCAGTGCTTTTGGGAAGCCCCATTCTCAGTCTCCCTTACAGCTCTATCCATGCCTGCTCCTTACACATGGGCTTCAGCTGTCCCAACAGCTCCTCCCGGGACCATTTCAACCACTCTCGCCGGTCACTACTGATGGAACAAAAGATGGGGCTACAGCCCTTTCCACAATCTTCTAGGGCTGGGACGTTCAGGTAGTGCACAAGGACGATGTCAGGGTTCTGAGAGCACAAGGACACACAAAGAGCCGTGGCGTCTGGAGTTCCTAGTCCGTACTTTCTTCCTGGGCATCCCCTAGATCACTCCCAATTTCTAGCTTTCTCCACCCTCAATCCCGTCTCAGTTTTTCCCACTCAACCTATTCATAATTCCACTTCATCTTTTCAGACCCCCTGTCCCTCAAAGAACCAGCTCCCATCCTTTTGTCTTACCTGGAGCAGCCAATAGCAGCGCCGATGGAATGTGGGGACGATGGAAGAGTGAACGTAGCAGCCATAGAGACACTGCCAGGAGACAGGCTGGGGTGGGGGGAGGGCTAGTCTGCTCCCCAACTCTTCCTCTGTTCAGTCCCTTTGCAGGAATCCCAATCTTTCCACCAGTTCCTCTTCAGCCCTCTCTCCACCCCCCTACCTTTCTCCCACTCCTTCCAAATTCCAGTAGGCCTTAAAGTCATGGGGGGGGGGGCAGAGTGAAGGAAACAGTGCAGTTGGTGTCTTACAAGGGCCCAATTTGAAATATGAGAAATAAATCCAAGGGTAGAGCAAAAATGCAGAAAAGCAATGATTTGGGAAGATAAACCTATACTTAGAACACCATAACTTGGATCCCTGAGGGAAATGCAAGGGAAGTGAGGGGAGTGGGCATTAGTATCATAAGGGTGGGTCATGGAAGGCAAATGGGAAGTGGAGAGTGAGCTCAGCAGTCAGCTGATCCAAAGTCAGCGAGGAGGGAAGAGTGGCTGAGAGGGACAGGCAGACAATGTACTGAAGCTCTGATAGGCTGGAGCCCAGGTAAGGATGGAGTGTGGGCAAGGGCAGAGGACTGGATGTCTGATGCTCTTACCTCCATGCCCTGGACCTTGAGTTTCATGTGGTCCTCACGGGTGGTCTTCCCATCTTTCCGCTTCTTCCAAAGGTAGCCATCCTTCCGGTATTTCACCTTCTTGCGGTTGTAGAGGATAATGGAGCCATTCTGAGGCCTGGGAAGGGAAGGGTTCGCTTCAAGTCCAGTGAACCCAGCCCAGGAGTCCCGCTGTTCCTCAAACTGGAGAACACTCTCACCTTGTCTTTGGGGCACATGACAGCCACTCATCATGCTTCTCGAAGGTGATCAGGTAGGATGCAATCTCCTGCAGGAGAGGAGGCACTGGGGCAGCTGTCCCCTTCATCATTGGGGGGGGGGGTCTTAACCTAGCCTCTTAATCACTGTCTCAAAGCCTCTTCTCTGCTGAGCTATGGCAACTAGTATAAGATACTTCCAGACATCTGGAGCCAGCAAGGCCCACCGTCCTCTTTAAGAATCCCAGGTTCTGTCTCAAACAAAACCTAAACTTGGACTGGGGATGAAGCTCAGTGACAAAAGACAGTGCTTGCTTAGCATCTGCAAGGACCTAGGTTCAAGCACTAGAGAAAAAAGAGAAAAGTAACCTCTTTCTCTGTCTCCCAACTGGAGCCTATACCATGGGGTCAGGCTCAAGTTCATCTTTTCTCCGCATTATGCACTTTACTTTCTCCAAATCCCGCTTCTGTGGCTCTTTCTGAGAAAAAACTTCAGTGATTTGACATTGACAGTAATTCCAGGTTCTTTGATTCCAAGGCTCTTCAGAAAAGGGATCAACATATTGTTCCCACTATTTACTCATACTCAACCTACTAATCCTGTCAGATGGGTTCACTGATCCTTCCTGAACAGGCCTTGAATAATCACATCCTTCAAGTTAGTGCCCTAGGAACCTAAAGTACCATGTGCATGCCTCTCTATGCCTAGAAATCACAGGCATGCCTCTCAGATGCTCCATAAAGCCCTGCTGCTTCCCTGAACTTTCTGAAGGTTCTATATCATTTACAACTATCATATGCATACACACCCCTTTTTACAGTCTCACTATGTCTAACTTTGACCTGCCTGGAATTTGCTATGTAGACCAGGCTGGCCTTAACTTGTGGTGAGTGTCCTGTCTCTGCCTCCTGTGTGCTAGGATTATGGATATGAGCCACCATCCCCAGATTTACTGACAATTCTAACATCAAATCAATCATCATCAATCACCATATGTATGAAGCAGTAAGTATGCAAAATACAAGGACTGTGCCCTCCAGAAGTTGTTTCAGTGGTGGTTAAAAACAGGGGCTCTGGCCAGGAATGACAGCACACATCTTTAATCTCCTCCCCCCATAAAGCCAATACACTAACAAGCTCAGCTAGGCTATGTGGTAAGACCTTGCTTAAGGGGGGGGGGGAAAGGCCAGGCATAGTGACACATACCTGAAATCCTAGCACTAGGGAGGTAGAGACAGGAAGATCAAGAGTTCTAAACCAGGGCTGGGGGAGTAGTTCAGTTGGTAGAGTGCTTGCCTAGCATGCACAACACATTGGGTTCAGGCCCCAGCACGACATAAATCAGGTATACAATCCCAGCACTTGGGAGGCAGAGGAAGGAAGACTGAAAACTTAAGGTCATCCTTGGTTATAGTGTGCACACAGGTTAGCTTAGGATACATGAGACAGTCTCATAAAACAAAAAGAAAACCAAAAACCCCACCAACAACCTGAAAATAGTAAATAATAATAAAGAGTTCAAAGACAGCCTTGGATACATAGCAAATTTGAGGCTAGCCTGAACTATATGATACCCTGTCTCAAGAAACAAACACATAAAAAAAATCAGTTTCCTCATGAACATGGAGCAATAATATGAGCTAACAGGCCAAGTACACAGCATGATGCTCAATATGTAACAAATACTAGGCTGCTGTTTTGACATGGGTGGATTGTACTAAAGAGAAGTGGGCTCCTACAAGATCCAGGTCTTTGCAACTCTCCTATGAT
The DNA here is from genome assembly GCF_000622305.1 of Nannospalax galili. Classification (NCBI taxonomy): domain Eukaryota; kingdom Metazoa; phylum Chordata; class Mammalia; order Rodentia; family Spalacidae; genus Nannospalax; species Nannospalax galili. The sequence goes on from NW_008357929.1 coordinate 9,777,132, forward strand.
CCCCTCAAAGCCTAGAATGGTGCTCTGCACTGTGTCCACAGAAAGGTCCCACTCACTCTCCTCTAGTCCACTAGGTCTTGCTGGGCCCTAACTCCCCCATGCTCCCTAGAAAACCTCATTTGTATTCCACCGGAGCCGCTCTGGAGGCAGCAGTGGGCAGCGAGGAAGACACTCCAGCAGCTTCTTGGGGAGGAAGATCTTCAGGTGGTGGCTGTTCTCTGCAGGGAACCAGAAGGAAGGTCTTAGGTTAGAGGCAACCGAGAGGAAAAGGACCAAATCAAACAAGAGAGGAAGGAATCCAAGACTCTGAGGGCCACCTGGCAGCCAGGAGAACAGAAGGCTGTGCCCAAACTGGGAACCTGGTTTGTGAACTCACCAGCAACCTCAGTTGTGTCCTTGGTATTCATGGTGCAGGCTCCAGGGGGCAAGGTCACCCCAGGCCTGAGGGGCCGGGGGGAGGGGGAGTCTGTGCTGGGAAAGGAGAGAACAAGGTCATGAAGCCCCCACATTAATACGGATGAGAAGCTTGACCTGGGGGAGGGGTGTATAGAACTGGATCCTGATATCTAAGAAAGATGAGGAAGAGGTTGGACTGGAATATGACAGTAGATAGAGGTGAAGGAGAACCCAGACACGGTGCCAGGAACCAACATAAGTGAGGAGACAAGACAGAACAGAGTGATAAGGAAGAAACAGGGTGAGTGGGGGAGGGGAGAAAGCTGACGGGACTGGGGCTTTCCCGAGGGTACTGAGCTGGGTTTGTCTAACCCAGATTCTATCAAGTCCTGACCAACATGAAGGAAAGAGCAGGTGAAGTCAGTTATCAGATCTGCCCTTCCCCTCGGAAAAATCAAATAGAGAAAGAACTCCGGGTATGTCTGGGAAGGCAGAGCCAGGCTAGGGCTAAGGGTGGGTCAGGTCGTGGGGACTGGGACTCCTGGTCCTCGGAGGATGGTCTGGCAAGAGAAACTGGATGCTGGAGGAGAGCAGATCTAAGTCTGGTAAAGAGCGGGGCCTTAGAAGACACACCCTGAGTTCTTTTTCTATTTGAGTTTTTTCAAGGGGAAGGGCAGAGCTGATAACTGACCTCACCTACTCTCCCTCCTTCAGGTTGGTCAGGGCCTGATAGAATATGGGATACACGCAGGACCCAGCTTCCCACCCCAGGGACAACCCTCCCGCCCCATTTGAGCCTAAGAGCCCTCTTCACTCCCAATACCCCTATCCCCAAAATCCCCTGCCTCACCTGGCCTTGGGCCTACCATAACCCATCTACTGCTGTGGCTCCAGCTTGAGCCTCCTCCCTCCAGGGGAACAGATGGGTGCTGGAGGCAGCTCTCTGCCTGGGCTTCGCCAAGTGTCCAGGGATGGAGAGGGGGTGGTGGCCCATTCAGGATCGGCTATGTGCAGTGAAGCTGGGGTTGGGGTAAGGATTCTACCCCAAGGCGCAGGTGCGCAGTCCGGGCTAGGCAGTTTGCCAGGGTGCGGAGCAGGAGCAGGAGCAGGACCCGGGCTATAAGCCCGGCGATAGCTCAGGACCGACACGCCTGCCGCTCAGGAGGCTGGGGGACAGCCCCCTCTTAGGGACAGGGGTCTCGGGAGAACCTCCGAGGTGGGAGGGTCCCGACCGCAAATCGGGATGTTCTGGAGAAGCAGCTGATCAGAGTTCGTGAGCACCTGGCGGGCAAGGGACAGTGCGGAAGCCGGGCACCGGGTCTGGGGGCCAGTCCCCGGTACGCGCAGGTCCGGGTTGGGGCCGGGAGGCTAGCGGCGCCCCCTGGCGCGGGGGAGGAGGACGGAAGCGGAGAAATGGGGGCGAGCCGGGAGGAGGGACGGTGGTCCCCCGCACGGCGCTGCACACCCGGACCGCGTGGAGCTGCGCCCCCTGGCGCGGGGGCGGAGAGGCCGACAGAGGCCCTGGGTCTTACCTCCCGGGGTCCCGCGCGTGACGGCGGCAGCGGCCATCCTACCCCACACCGACCCCCCCCCCCAGCGCCGGCTGACAGCGGCGTCGACGTCACTGCGCACGGGGCGGGGCCTTCCAATTAAGGGGACTGGGTCGAGGAGGGAACCTGGGGTCAGCGCCCACAGGGTTCTGGGCGGAGCGCTGGGTGGTAGGGCTCTCTTCCTAGACCGTGGGCCAGGCCAGAAGACACACTGCTGGGAAGGCTCTAAAGGGCGGTAGCGCTGAGGGACCCGGGTCCGGAGGCGGAAGATCGGTCCGACTCTGCGTGCCCAAGGACGGGGCGTGGGCGGAGGTCCAGGGCCGGAGCCCTAGGACCCAGAGGAGGATGCTGGATCACGGCACAACTCTTCTGGCCTCAGGGGAGACTCATTAAATTTAGGGACCTAGCCCGACTTCATTGCAACTGGCTCTTGAAGGCCTTCTTGGGTCAAAAGAGCCCTCCTTCCCCGTTTGCCCCTTCATCACCGCCTCGCACGGAAGAAAGTCCTTGCTTGCTCTTTAATAACAGAACGGGGAGAACACAGGGCCAGGTTGTGGCCTAGGGGAAAACCCGGCTTGGGGAGTTCTTGAGGGTACAGTTGGATGGGAACTCAAAGGTGCTGTGACTTCCTAAGGTGTGGGATGAATGGAAAACAAACGCCTAGATTCCAGCAATGGTGCGAGTCTCCTGATGGAACTGGACTTGGGCCTCTTGGGCATGAATTTCCCACTACAGCTCAGACTCCATCACCCGTGGGATTGTAAATGGGGTTCCTTCTGGCTGTAAAAGTGCTGTGCGCTGAGGAGCTCAGCCGCCCGGAGGCATAGGCCCCTTCCTGGCCTAAGGGACTCCAGGGAAACCAAAGCAACTGTAGACAAGAGAAATGGGGGAGGGGTACGGCAAAACAGTTCTCTCTCCATGTTTCTTAACTGTCAAGCCTAGGCACCCTCAAGTTCCGGTTCTTAACTATTTTATTTTTGTTCTTTTTTTGTCTTTTTGAGACAGGGTCTCCCTGTAGCCCCAGCTGGCCTGGAACTCGCTATGTAGACCAAGCTGGTCCTTGAACTCACAGAGATCTGCCTGCCTCTCCCTCCCAGGTGCTAGGATTAAAGACATGAGAGCCACACCCAGCTTTATTTTTGTTCTTAAATTGAGCTGTCCAACTTGGCTTTTGGAATCTGCTCTCTCCCCATGCAAGACCATAGATTGAAAACTTCCAACACCCTACCAAGTTCCTCTCCAGCCATACATACCTGAGCCCCAGGGGTAACAAAATGGATGTTTTCCTGTTGATAGGTTTTCCTTTCCTCTTCCAGGATGGGATATTCAGTAGTACTGGGGGGTGGGGATCCACAGCCTTCCTCTTCAAGCACTTGGAGTTCAGATGCAGCCTCATAGCTAACCCACTGAGCCTTCTTCAGTCTGTGGAGATGTTAGGCTTAAGAGAGATGCCTGGAAGCCAGGCTTCCTGTCTCTCCATTCTTCACCCTTCTCAAGTACATTTTTTTTTTTTTCTTTTAGTCTCTTTGAGGCAGGGTCATCCTGTAGTCCCAGCTGTCCTGGTTTCACTATGGAGACCAGGATAGCCTTGAACTCACAGAGATCTGCCTACCTCTGCCTCCCAAGTGCTGGGATTGAAGGCATGTGCCACAGCACTGGCTCTTTTTTGTTTTTTAAAGAGTTTTATTTTATGGGGCTGGAGAGATAGCTCAGCGGTTAAGAGCACTGACTGCTCTTGCAGAGGACCCGGGTTTGATTACCAGTACCCACATGACGGCTACAACTCGTCCTTAATTCCAGGTCCAGGGGAATCTGAAGCCCTCTTCTGACCTCCACAGCATTGCGTGACACGGGTGCACTCACATACAGGCAGGCAATACACTCATACACATAAAAATAAAAAAAAAATTTTTTTAAAGATTTTATGTGTATGACTGTTTTGCCTATGTGTATGTAAGTGCACCTGTGTGTATAATGCCTGAGGAGCCCAGAATAGGGCATGGGATCCCTTGGAACTGGAGTTACAGTTGGCTATCAGCCACCATGTAGGTGCTGGGAACTGAACTCTGGTCCTCTGGAAGAGTAGCCAGTGCCCTCAACCACTGAGCCATCCCTCCAGCACCACCACCCAAGTACTTCTTACTGAGAATCAGTGATGTTACCATTTGACCTTCAACTCACCGACCAATTTTCTGCTCCCCACAGTTAAGAATTTTCAGTCCAGGGAACCAAAGATAACCCCTAATTCCCCCTAGTTCAATGATGTTCTTTAAAATTTTTTTTATTGTTTTTATTTTTACGTGTGTGAGTGTATTGCCTGCAGTGTCTTGTCATGCCCATGGAGGTCAGAAGAGGGTGTCAAAATTCCCTGGAACAGAAGTTATGGATATTGTTAGCCACCATATGGGTGCTAGGAATTGAACCCAGGTTCTTTGCAAGAGTAATCAGTGCCCTTAACTGCTTGAGCCATCATTCCAGCCCACAATGTTCTTTCTTTTTAAAAAATGTTTATTTTTATTTTTTTAGATGTATTTCTTTTTATTTTATGTGTATGAATGTTTGCCTACATGTATGTAAATACACCTGTGCATGCAATGCCCACAGAGGCCAAAAAAGGTCATTAGATTTCCTGGAGCTGGAATTAGGGACAATTGTTTGCTGCCCTGTGGGTGCTAGGTCCTCTGCAAGAGCAGCCAGTGCTCTTAACCATTGAGCCAGCTCTCCAGCCTCCGGTGATGTTCCTTCTTATTCTCATCATCTGTTTTCCATTTCTTCCAGCTTATGTGACTTATCCACCACCTCGCAGTTCTTTCCTTCTTTCCATATTATAGAAATCATGTTTGAGGGCCAGCAAAATGACTCAGCAGATAAAGGTGTTTGCCACTAAGCCTGATGCTCTTCTGTCAGGACCTACATGGTAGAAGCAGAGAATCAATACTGCAAAGTATCCTTTGATTTCCACATGCAACTATGGCACATGTGCACATGCACACAAATAAATAAATGTAAGAAAAATATTTTTTAAAGAAATTATGGGGGTGGAGAGGTGGCTCAGTGGTTAAGAGCAACTGCTGATCTTGCAGAGGACCCAGGTTTAGTTCCCAGCATCCACATGGCAGCTCAACCTCCTGTAACTCCAGCTCCAGGGAATCCAATGCTGCCTCGGGTCTCTGCAAGTACCAGGCACATGTGATGCACATACAACATGTAGGCAAACATGCAATACACAAAAATAAATACATCTAGAAAAAAGAAATTACATTTAAGTCACACCATACCCATGGTTCCTTTGTACCAATCAATTTTCTCAAAGCTCTCACCTTTTCTTTGTTCAAACTATCCTGCCCCCAAACCCTGCTTGGCTCCCAGGGGCCAGATACCATGCCTCCTTACTCATTGATGGCTCTCTGGCGCCTTCTCAGGTCTTCCAGGTGATATGTAACAGCCCTAACTCGGGCTGGGATGCTCCCATGTCCCTGCTGCATTCTCTCCAAATGCAGATTCCTTTTCTTTCTTCTCCAAAGCTTCTCAGGGGGTGGGAGCCCTTCAAGAGGGTGCAAGCCAGGCTGCGAGCAACCAGGGGCCCTCTGTGCCAGAGAACAAGGAAAAGCTGCTAAGTGGATAGATAACTCTTAGTTTCAGGGGAGCTAGGACTGAGCTAGAGAGTCAGGGGGCTTTGGGAAGCCCAGGTATGATCTGGAAAACATGATGCTTGATTTACAATAAAAAGAGGGACTGGTCAGTGTACTAGAAATTCCAGAGGAAAAGGTAATAAGGACAGCTATGGACAGGAGAGCAGCAGTGGGTACAATTTTAACAGATAAGATTGAGGGGCAGGCTTAGACATACCACTGTTGGTAGAATGTATTGTTCTTCTATCCAGTTGGGGCTGAAAAGAAAAATGGAAGCTGGAGTCAAAAGGGACACCCTAATAAATATTGTTTCTTTGACAAACACTCCCATCCACCCGTTGGAGCTGCAATGTCCATCAGCCAGTAGAAAATGACCTCCAGACTAGGGCTTATTGCTGTAAGGATATATGGTACTTAAACAGTATAGCTTCATCTTCCCATCACTAGTGTATTCTACTCACCTAGACCTCTGGCTAAGATTCTCCCAGAAGACATCTCCATAAGGCAGAGGCTTTTGTCTGTGGCTCTGGGAAGACAGGCTGCAGAGTGAAGAACGGCTGACCACTCTGGAACACCTGAAGTGAGGACAAATAGGTGTGTGACTGGATCTTCCCCTACAGCATCTACTCACTGACTAGATTCAGGGGTTGTTCTTTCCATGGGACCATATAGCTGTACACATTCTTTCAGGCCATGCCTTTTCTATCCACATTTGTTTCGGTGTTTAAGACAGCGTTTCCTGGGCTGACCTCAGACCTTGAACTTCTGATCCTCCTGCCTCCATCACCTGAGTGCTGAGATTACAGCACTCAGGTTTTTATGTAGTGGTGGAGAACCCAGAGCTTCCTAAATGCTAAGCAAATCCTGTACCATCTAAGCTACATCCAACTAAGCTACATCCTCAGTCCTCTGTCCATTTTAGAAGAGATGATTATCTCTGACTTGAGTAGAGACTGGATCTGTGGTGAGAGTTGATAAGGACTATGATTGGATCCTCAGATCTCACTGAATCTCAGCTTCTATACTGTATAACCAAAGAACATAATATTTAGCAAGCAGAGTTACTAAAGAGGAAGGCCTAGCTTATTCACGTGATTTGATGGACAAGATTCCCTTAAGTCAATGCAAGGGATCCAGAAGAGAAGCTATGTTTACCCCTACTTTGTTTTATGTATCTCAGAAGGATTACCCTTATAAGTAGGAGGGGTATACAGAGCTGCTTGAGAACAGTGCTAACTACTTCCAACACCCCCAGACTGAATGATGCCTAACCTCCTGGTCTCCCTCCCTTCCCTTTTTTCCTTCCTTCCTTCCTTCCTTCCTTCCTTCCTTCCTTCCTTCCTTCCTCCCTCCCTCCCTCCTTTTGAGACAATGTCTGTCTATGTAGCTCTGGCTGGCCTGGTACTCACTACATAGACCAGGCTGGACTTGAACTCTAAGAGATCTACCTGCCTCTGCATCCTGAGTATTGAAATTAAAGACATGTGCTACCATGCCCAGCCCAAACTCCTTATCCTGAAGAAGTGAAGTATCAGGGGTCCTTTTCCTTCTCTACCTCTGTCTTTAGGTGGGTATCATTCAGTTTCATGACTTTCAATACCTCCAGTGTGCTATTACTCCAAAAACTGCATTTCCAGCCCTGGATCCTTCTTGGGCTCCATTCAACATCTCCTTGATCTTCTTATCTTAATGAAGTCTACCTCATATGCCCAGTTGCTATAGACAAACCCCTGGTATGCCTCATTTCCCCTCATTTCCCATATCTAATGCACTACCAAATCCTGTGAGTTCATCTGAAAAATATCCAAATTGGACCACTGCTCTCCATTTTCATCACCACATTCCAGATTATGTATCATCTTCTCTTTCCTGGACTAATGGTCTCCTGGTCTCCTCCTCTTCTTCCTGCTTTTATTCTTTCCCTCCCTCCCTCCCTCCCTCCTTTTTTGAAGACATGGTCTCACCATGTAGCACTGGCTACCATGGAACTTGCTATGTAGACTAGGCTAGCCTTGAACTCATAGAGATCCACCTGTCTTTGCCTCCTGAGTAGTGGAATTAAAGGCATGAGCCACCATGCCCAGCTCCCTGCTTTTATTCTTATTCCCCTTCCCTAGATGCTTCAGCACAGAGTAGTGAATGTAATTTTTTCTTTTTTTGAGACAGGGTCTGATTATATGACCCTGGCTGACCTGGAACTTGATATGTATATAAACCTGGCTGGCCTCAAACTCACAGAGACCTACCTGCCTCTACCTCTGCTTCTGTCTTCTGAGTGTTGAGATTAAAAACATGCATCCTCATGCCCTGAAAGAGCAATCTTTTAAAATGGTATCATATTGGCTCAGCGGTTAAGAGCACATCTGCTCCTGCGCGGAACCAGAGTTTGGTTTCCAGCAGCCACATGAGGTAGCTCACAACCACTTGTAACTCCAGCTCTAAGAGACACAACACCCTCTTCTGGCCTTTGCAGGCACTGCACTGATGTGCACAAACCCACACACAGGCACACACACACATATATACATGATTAAAAATAAAATCGGGGCTGGAGAGATGGCTCAGTGGTTAAGAACACCGGTTGTTCTTGCAGAAGATCTGGGTTTGAATCCCAGCACCCACATGGTAGCTAACAACTATCTGTAACTCCAGTCCCAGGGGATCCAATAGCCTCTTCTGACCTGTGAGGGCACTGTACGACATGGATGCACTTAACTACATGCAGCCAATACACACATACACATAAAATTAAAAAAAAATAAAGCCAGGTGTGGTGGTGCACACCTGTAGTCCCAGCACTTGGGAGGCAGAGGCAGGCGGATCTCTGTGAGTTCAAGGCCAGCCTGGTCTACATAGTGAGTTCCAGGACAGCTGGGGCTACAGGGAGACCCTGCTTCAAAAAGACCAAAAAAATAAAGTATTTTGAAAAGGCAAAATAGAATGGCATATGAAATGATATTAAGGTTTGAGGTATATTTCAAAATGATTGGGGACACTGGACATTGTGGTACATGCTTGTAGTCTCAGCACTTGGGAGATGGAGACAGGAGGATTGGAGTTCAAAGTTATCCTTGGCTACATAGTGAGTGTGAGGCTAGCCCTGTCTCAGAAAATCAAACAAACAATGGGGCTGGAGAGATGGCTCAGAGCTTAAGAACACTGATTGTTCTTGCAGAAGACCTGGGGTCGAATCCCAGCACCCACATGGCAGCTAACAACAGTCCGTAACTCCAGTTCCAGGGGATCTGACAGTCTCTTCTGTCCTCCACTGGCATTGCACGACACGGGTGCACTTACCTACATGCAGGCAATACATGCATACACATAAAATAAAAATAATAAATAAAATATTTTTTAAAAATTGGGAAGTAGAGATGGATGGGAGAAAAGATTATCCATATAATGAAATTTATTGAATCTGACGGAAAGGGTACATCAGTTCATAATACTATTTTCTCTACTATATTTATTTATTTATTTTGATCTTTTTTTTTTGGTCTTTTTGAGGCAGGGTCTCTCTGTAGCCCCAGCTGTCCTGAAACTATGTAGACCAGGATGGCCTTGAACTCACAGAGATCCGCCTGTCTCTGCCTCCCGAGTGCTTGGATTAAAGGCATGCGCCACCATGCCCGGCTTATTTTGAACTTTTTGAGAAAGGGTCTTCCTATAGCCCCAGCTGGCCTGGAACTCACTATGTAAACCAGGCTGGCCTTGTACTCACAGAGATCCATCTGCCTCTGCCTCCTGAGTGCTGGGATTAAAGTGGTGTGCCACCACACTCAGCCTCTATTATATTTATTTGAAATTTTCTATAATAAAAAAGGCTAAGGGGAAAAAATGTGCTTATCTCACTTCCTTCCTTAAAACTTTCTACTGGCCAGGGCATGGTAACACACACCTTGGCAGATCTCTGTAAGATGGAGCCTAACCTGATCTACATAGCATGTTCCATGCAAGCTGGGGCTACTTGGAGACCCTGTCTCAAAAAAGGTAAAAATACAACAAAGAAAACCACTTTCAACTGATTTCCAGTTTTTACAATAAAAATCCAAAATTTTATGCATGGTCTATAAGGTTTCCTATGATCTGGCTTCCACTTAACTCTCTGACTTTATTTTTTATTTTTTCCTCAGTCACCAAGTTTCAGTTACACTGGCCTGATTCCTGTTCCTAGAACATATAAGTTTGTTTCCTTCTTGCCCTCACCATTCCCACTCTTTTCTAGACTAGCAACCTCTCATTTTCCAGATCTCATTTCAAATTCACTTCTACACAATAGTTTGCTACAATGACAATAACCATGTATCTCCCAAGAATTAGCTGAAATGATTATTTATTTATTTATTTTGGTCTTTTGGGGACAGCGTCTCCCTGTAGCCCCAGCTGTCCTGGAACTCACTATGTAGACAAGGCTGGCCTTGAACTCATAGAGATCCACCTGCCTCTTCCAGAGTGCTGGGATTAAAGGCATGTGGCACCACGTCCAGCCTGATTACTCATTTGTGTATATCTGTTCTATCACTAGCTCTATGAGAGCAGGACCCCTTTCTTATTAGTTGTTGAATATTCACTACTTAATATAATGCTTAGAATATTGGTGTTCAAAAACTATTTGTTGGGCCTAGAGAGATGGTGTAATGATTAAGATTATGTATTGTTCTCATAGAGGACTTGAGTTCAGTTCCTAACACCTAATCAGGCAGTTCACAATTCCCCGTAGGATCTAGGGGATCCTACATCCTCTTCTGGACTCTGTGGGCGATTTAAATTATTATTGTTATTGTTATTATTATTATTATTATTATTATTATTATTATTTTGTTGGCCAGGCATAGTGGCCCATGTTTTTAATCCCAGCACTCTGGAGGCAGAGGCAGGCAGATCTCTGTGAGTTTGAGGCCATCCTGGTCTATATAGCAAGTTCCAGGACAGTCAGGGCTATGTAGTGAGCCCCTCTCAAAAAAATTTTTTTTGTTGGATAAATTAATGAATCATCAATCCCAATCCTAGGCACTGAGATTTCTGTTCTTTCTTAATCCTTACAGAGAAGAATCCAGGCATGCAATCTTCCCTCCATCCCATCCCTATCCTTCCCACCTAGTAGGGAGGACTCACTTGGCAAAAGGGAGGAAGTTGTCTCCATCCTCCTGTACCTGCATGACTGGACTTGGCTGAGTAGCTGGATGGAATCTCCTTGGTGCTGGGAGGATAATGGATAATGAATCATTCACTCATGTAATGTAGTAATGAAACCACAGCAGATCTAGAGATTGGAAAGAGACTGCACATCCTGAAAAAGAGAGCTTAGCGACAGTAAGAGTGAATAATGCTGCACTATTAACATAAAGTTGAAGACAATAAGCACAGCACAGGTGGATGATATAACAGGTAAAGGAGGGGGCTGGAGAGATGGCTCAGCGGTTAGGAACAGTGGTTGTTCTCACAGAAGACCCGGGTTCGAATCCCAGCACCCACATGGCAGCTAACAACTGTCCCTAACTCCAGTCCCAGGGGATCTGACAGCCTCTTTTGTCCTCTGCGGGCATTGCACAACATGGGTGCATTTACCTACTTGCAGGCAATACATGCATACACATAAAACAATAAATAAATGAATTAAATTAAAAATAAATAAAACGTAAAGGAGAAAATCAATTTTCAGAAGCTAAAAGTAGAGTAAATGACATGTACAGATTCCAGTTAAGTGACTTGACTTGGAATGATGAAACAGAACACACGACAGGTGGAGATTGGATGAGGCAGAGGCAGTTGGGCAATAGTTGGAATAGAACTGGTGCATGGGGACAGAGAAGAGAAGAACTGAGGGCTGGTAAATAAGCTTGGTATGAATGGTTAGTGAGACTGTTGACAGAATGACAGCAAAGTAGGGGTGACTAAGAATGCCTGCAGGTAAAGTGAACAGAGAAGTCAGTTGCAGAGCAACTCTCTTGAGAAGCCTGTACCCATGTTTGGGTGCATAGTATCCCCCTCCTAAACTGTTCTCTATCTCTTTAAATGAGTTATTTATTTATTATGTGTAGGTGGTGAACATGCATGAGTTTATGTGCACCAACTGTGTGCAGAAGTCTGTGGCGGTCAGAAGAGGATGTCAGATTGCCTGGAACTGGAGTTTTAAGTGGTTGTGAGCCACCATGTGGATTCTGGGAACTGAACCTGGGTCCTCTACCAGATCAGCAAGTGTTTTTTTTTTGTTTTTTTGGTTTTGTCTTTTTGAGACAGGGTCTCCTTGTAGCCCCAGCTGTCCTGGAACTCACTATGTAGACCAGGCTGGCCTTGAACTCACAGAACTCTGCCTGCCTCTGCCTCCCGAGTGCTGGGATTAAAGGCATGCACCACCATGCCCAGCAATAAGTGTTCTTAACCAACCACTGACTCACCTCTCCTGCCACTTCTCTTTTTCCATTAATGCCTATGTTGGAACTTTTTCTTAGTAAACTCCAACTTGGCTTAAAACAAAAAAAGTTGCACAGAACAGTATTAGGAACAAAGATGACTTCAGAGCTAGTTGAAGCAGGTAGGAAACTGGTTAAGAATACTAGAGACAAGCTGGGAGTGGTGGCACACACCTTTAATCCCAGCACTGGGGAGGCAGAGGTAGGCAGATCTCTGAGTTCCAGAACAGCATGGTCTACACAGAGCTGAAGTTTCAGGCAAGCCAGGGCTAAATAGACCCTATTTTGAAAAACAAAACAACAACAAAAGAACACTAGATACAGGCCAGGGAGATGATTTAATGGGTGACAGTACTTGCCACCCAAACCTGTCTGAGCTCTATACCTGGAACCCACAGTGGAGAGTATCAACTCATGGTGCCCTTTGACCTCCACACATACACACACACACATACACAAAATAAAAATTTTTAAAATGTTAAAGAATCCTAAAAAGATTTTTTTTTTTTTTGGTCTTTTTGAGACAGGGTCTCCCTATAGCCCCAGCTGGCCTAGAACTCACTATGTAGACCAGGCTGGCCTTGACCTCAGAGAGATCCTCCTACTTCTGCCTCCGGAGTGCTAAGATTAAAGGTATGTGCAACCTTACCTGGCCAGAAAAAAAAATAGATTAAAAAAAAAAAAAAAAAAAATTACTAGAAAATAAATTTCAATAAATAAAACAATATTAGATAAAATCCAGGTGTGTGGCACAGGCTTCTAATCCCAAGGACTCAGGAGGTTCATGCAGGAGGATCCTAAGTGTGAGTCCAGCTTGGGTTACAATAGCAAGACCTTGTCTAAAACAAAAACCTAAGTACAGACTAGAGATGTAGCTCAGTAGTACAGCAGCTTGCCTGCATACACATGGCTCTGGGAACCATAAGCAATAAAATTCCAGTTAAGAGTGCCTGCAGGCCTGCACAAAGAACAGAAAAAGCTAAGTGTTAGTTAAAAGAGAAAAAGTATCAAAGGTAAACTGGGCATAATTTTGCAATCCTGGAATCCCAGCATTCAGGAAATGACTGAAGATTGAGAGCTTGAGGCCAGCCTGGGCTACAAAGAGAGACCCTGTCACAAACAAAACCAAAGGTAACTAGGTAAAGGCTGAGGCTAGAGGGGGGAGGGGAGGTGTTTCTTAAGATGGCAGATGGGGATTGAGTTGGGCTGGAAGGGTAGAGGTCTAAACCGGATATGTTGAAGTAGAACAGGTTCAGCAGAACTCAGGAGCAATTTGGAGCTGAGGGGCATGCAGCCCTCAGATAGATGGGCCTAAGTGGGCACACTGGGCCTAGGAGGCAGGATGGGTCTAAAGCAGTCTGGTAGGATCAACAGGGATAGCCTTGACCTAGGGATAGCCAAGGCCTTGGCAGCAACCCACACGGAAGAGGTTGCATGGTCACCCGAAGGGGGCAAACCCTGGCTCAAGAGCTTCCTGGTGGCATAGCCTCGTCCGGAGGGAAGGCCCAGGTCTGCGGCTGTGACTTGAGCCTGAGGCCTACAGGGCCCTTGGCAGGTGGATTGGGGCCTTCTAGCCAAAGTCTGAGGATAGGCAGGCCGGAGAGGGGCTGTAACGAGGTCTGGGGAGTGCCCCAGGCGGTGCAGTAGCGGTCCTGGGTTGGGCAGGGTGTGCAGGTCTCTGGGCCTAAGGCAGCTGCGGCCTCGGGTGACACCCAAGCCTGAGGGGGCTGTGTGGATCGGAGGTGGTGGTCGCGAAGCCGAACTTGAGGGCTAGTTGGGTGTCCGAGTGGTGCTCCGGCGCCGCCGCGTTCGGCCCCATCACCTGAGGCTACTGCGCGGCCAATTCAGGAACCTCGCCGGCAAGAAGGTGTAGCTCGGGGTGACCCGCGCCGGCGCGCCAGAGCTGCAGGCCGGACGCTCGCCCGAGGGGCGGGGCCTGTGAGGAACGCCTCCTGGGGGGTCGTGTCCCGATGGAAGCCCCGCCCCCGAAGCAGGCTTCTGACGGCGGCGACGTGCGCGCGTCCAGACTAAGTCCCCTCCGGGGTTCGTCCCCTTTTCCTGGCTCTTCCGGCACGCTGACTGTTCCACGTTCCGCTGTCTGGCTCGCCCTTCGGTGTCCGTGCCCGCAGCTCAGTCCCCAGGTCCGGGCCCCGTGGCCCTACTGTCTGAGCGCACTGCCCCTTTAACAGAGTGGCCCAGGTGGCCTGACTCCTTTCCCGGGCAGCGCGCGCCCTCCCGTTCGCGCGCGCGCGCCCGCCCGGCCCCCGCCCCTCGCTCT